>NC_090925.1:1107718216-1108021247 GCF_040938575.1 Ambystoma mexicanum
TCCTCCTTACATAAAGGGCCTCCCCCATCAGGTTCACTACGCCATTTCACATATAGCTCATAAACATTCAAGAGTCTTAATATCTTTTTAAACAAACGACACTGGACAACTCTCATCCGGGTTCACGCTCGTTGATATAATGTTCCCGGGTGTATAACTTCACCCCAACTCGCAGGCATCCCTCAGCCAGGTTCACGTTTGCCAAATATACAGTTCACTCTTCTTTATCTCAATGCAGGATTCACTCTCAGTAGCTTTCCCCATGACATCCCTCATCGGGTTCACATAGCCTTCTTTAACACAGTTCATGAATTTCGAACAAAGTTCATGATTTGCTAAGTTTCATCAGAAAGCGTGGGGTCCCTTCTCATAGCTTTCTTTCGCCATCCCTCTGTCGGGTTCACAGGTGCCTTATTCCACTGTTCCCAATCTTATAAGAAAGCGAGGTTCCCTTCCCTAGCTTTCTCTCGGCAATGGGTCAGAGGCTATCGATTGTACAAGGGATTTGACATGACCCTTGTAGGACCACTCTGACATCTCACACCGCCCTTTCCTGTGCCTTCTAGTACTTGCAGTTTTAACACAAAACAAAAGGGACCAGTGAGAGTCCTTTGAATGAGCACTTCTGCTGCGCCTGACCACTCTGCAGCCGGACCTTGTCTGGGCTTTCTCAAAAGTTCAAACACACACAAGTTCTTCCTTTTCAAGTTCCTTGCGTTCATATAATGTTGCCACTTGCAACCTTGGCCTCAACACAGTTCGGTTTGCTATCCACTTCTTCCGACTCACCGGCTCTGTTGAACCCGTTGGCTTGTCTTGTTTCTGGAGTCAAGGATGGTACCACGGTAGCCAGCATGACTCCCCGCCTCTGCCATCAGTGCGATAGGACCCAGTGCACCATTGACATCTGTTCCTCCACACTCCAGCTGTAATTCCTGGTCTTAGAATTTCCCATTCGGAGGCTTTGTGGGTTTCAGTTAAAAAGGGCAAGGGCAGTTCCCCCTTCATCGTGCCTCCAGGTGTCTCCGCCTTTCTCATCCATTTGAACTGCCGGTTCGGAGTAGCTGTGTCCTTGTGCGTTCAGCCTTGCTCATAGTGTGCTCTTGTGCTCTGCCTTTTGGGGAAGTTAAAGAGCCATCAGGTGTGCATGGTTATTGTCAATTGCCTGATTCTGCCTGACCCGTGTGTTGGGACATGTCAGGTAAAAGACTATTGTGTTAGTCCATTGTCTGTTACTGTTTAAGAAAGTGTTTGTGTCGGAAAAGGGTGGGAGGCTGGAGTTTCTAAATATTCTACAGGGTAGGATGGGGAAAGGGGTTAGAAGGAAGTGGGCACCTTGTCTCACCCGTCGGTGTCCCTGTTCCACTCCCGAAGACCCCCCATCCAGGTGATCCTCCCCAACTGGTCCAACCCCAGGAACTGGATCCAATAGCGATGGCCGCGTCCTGGCGACTTGGATTACAGATCCCCAGCGACTAGTAAGTGAGACACCTTCAGGTTTCTCACAGGGTCCGGACCCTTGTCGCAAGCCCATTGGCAGAACCTGGTTCATTTGCTTTTATACTCGTACTGAGTCGAGGGCCTCCTGGCCTGCTGAATGATGTCTGAGTTGTCATCTGAAAATTGAACATGCTGAAGCCTCAGCTGATCAGGAGCCAGGCCACCAGAGCCAGTTTGGCCGGGTCCGGATGCTCTTCTGCTCTGCCCTGCTGCGTTAGGGAGTTCCTGCTAGGGATCGGAAGATGGAGGGGACCCTGGGATGACAACTGCAGCAGATCTGAAAACCAGGGTCTCAAAGGCCAGCAGGGGGCAATTATCCCAGAACGTGCAGAGGGTCCTCTGGAGCAAAGGGGTGGGCTGGAAAAGCCTAACACCTGTGGCCGTGCCAGCAAATCTGGAAGGTGTCTCACAGGGACCCCAGACCTGCCAATGAGGCAAAATGGGGGCACTTGGAATTCAGAAGAGAGGCAAATAAGTCCAGATCTGCGAACGGCCAACACTGGAACAGGGGCCACAAGGAGTCGTCGTGCAACTCCCACTCATAGGTGTTGAACCCCAAGCGACTCAGCTGATCCGCTTCTGCATTGCTGTCACTCAGCAGGTGGACTGCAGAAATCCAAATCCTCTGAGAGGGCCCATTCCCTGATCAAAACCGCCTCCATTCAGAGGAGGGGGGTGGTGGGGAACGGGTGCCACCCTGCTTGCTCAGGTAAAACATTGTAGTAGAATTTTACATCCTGGCCCGAACTGACTTGTCCCCAATCAGGGGGCAAAAACACCTTCAAGGCCAGGACCACGGCCCTGAGCTTGAGCAGATTGATATGTAGGAGGGCTTCCATCCTATACCATGAGCCATGAATCATATAGCCCTCCAGAGTGGCCCCCCAGCCCGAAACAGAGCACTCCATCGTCACCACCAGGGTCGGCTCTGGTCGGGTAAAGGGGACACTCACTGAAACATTGCAGTCCATCATCCACCAGCGGAGGTCAAGCAAAAGAGCAGTGGTATTACGATCCTGTCGGACTGAGAACCCATCTCCTGATCCCAGTTGGCCATTGGTGGAGCACGAGGCACCTCATCTTGAACTCAGTCCTACCCTGGGATTGAGGGAAGGATATCTGACCCGGCTTTGTCAGGATGGCCAAAGACTTGGCAGTTTGAGTGGAGGTTTTCTTCTTCGTCAATTTGTTATCTGTGGACGAATGAAAAAGGTCCACGCCCTCGAAGGGCCGATCTAGGTTCCGCTTGTGTATGTCAGATGAAAACTTGGTGGCATGCACCCAGTCCGCCCTTCTCATCTCAACCCCAAGACATGGCTCTCTGCTGGCTGTGTCGATGTGGGAGACCAAAGACTCCAGAGGTCCTGCGCAATGGCCCGGCATCTGCCAGACCAGCCTTCAAGGAGGCATGTTTGTCCGAAGGGAGGTCCGGTAGAAATTCCCTGAGCTCCCGCCACAGCTTCTGGCAAGCCGCAGCCAAGCCTGCGTCCACTTTGGTCTGCCACAGATGCAGTCCTGAGATGGACCAACAGCACCTTCCCAAGGACTCAAGGACTTTGCCCTTCTTGGAGAGGCAACTGGAGGTGGCTCCCATGGAGGAAGATGACGAAGACGATGGTTCTCGAATATAAGGAGGCCGCAGCCACGAACGAGGAATGGGGCTCTGAGTGGGAGGCGAGGAGGATTGGTTCCCTGTCTGTCCCTGCTGTCCAACTTCTTGTTCATCTGGGCATTGGCCCTGGGCTTCTCCCAGACCTTCTGCGCCACCTGCAGCACATCCTTCTGGAGTGAAATGCCAGACCGGGCCATGGTGCATTTCCCCAAGACCTCTGCATGTACACCCGACTCCTGGGGGCTTCCTAAGTAAGAGGGACCCCAAGAACTCAGCCAGGCGGGGAGGCGGTCATGAAAGGCCTTGCCGGATGCCGAGGGCTCATCGTCCTGGGTAACACTGTCATCCTCATCATCATCATCATCCCCTCTTTTTCACAGGCCGAGGGGAATCCGGGCCCTGGGGCACATGTGCAGGAGGGGTCTCCCAAGTCCTGGAGCCGCAGACAAGTCCAACGGCTGTTGAGGGAGAGGCGTTGGTGGTACAGAAGGTGGTGGAGGGGTCAGCACAACTGGTAAGGCCTGAGGACAGACTGGCACCGGGAGTGTCGGAGGAATGGGAGGCGTCCCCAGGGGAGGGGGCATAGGTGACACAAGCACTGGCAGGCCTCAAGCCAGTTCCAAGATGGCCACCCACCTGGCAGGCTCCGCCAGGTGCCGCTCTGCCATTTTGAAGCTTTGTACCATGCACTGGGTGGGAGGGTGCGAAGGTCCTGAGCCAAGAGAGGTCTCAGACATGAGAGGATACAGCCAGGGTCTTGCGCCCTGTGAGAAAGTCTCACCTGCTAGTCCCAGGGGATCTGTCATCCAGTTGGCCAGGACATGGCCATCGCTATTGGATACAGTTCCTGGGGGTGAACCAGTGCGGGAGGATCGCCTGGATGTGGGGTCTTCTGGGAGTAGAAGTGGGACACTGAAGGGTGAGATGCGGTATACCCTTCTCCTTATGACACATCTTCCCCCTCCTGCCCAGTCGGATACTTAGAATCTCTACTCCCCCCCCCTTTCCAATACAAACACTTTCTCACAGCGTGAACGACAGCGGACTAATACCCAAGCCATAAGCCATTTACATGACATGTCCCAACACAAGAGTCAGGCAGAGTCAGTTAATTACTGACAACTACACACACATGACTGCCCTTTCCCTTCCCAATAGGGATAAAAGGCAGAGCATAAGATCACACTGAGCAAGGCCGAACGTACAAGGAAGCAGCCATTCCAGAAGTGCAGTTCAAACGGAGGAGAAAGGTGGTGAGACCTGAAAAGACGTCAAGGAGGGAGTTGCCCTTCCTCCTTTCAAACCAGACACGCGGAGCCTCCAATGAAAGAAACATAAGACTGGGAATTGCAGTCAGCAAATGGTGTGCAGATGTCAGAGGTACTTGGCACCTCCCACACTGATAGCCAGGGTAGGGAAACGTGGTTGACATTGTGGTACCATCTTGGACTCCAGCAGCAAAGGAACGGCCAACTAGTTCAGCACAGCCGGTGAGTCAGAAGAACCTGATAGTCGACCGGACTGTGTTAGACTCAAGGTTACAGTGGCAACATTAAGAAGATAAATAAACAAAAAGGTCTTTTGTGAACAATCTTGGTACCATAGGTAGAGTGATCCAGTGCCATGTGAGCGCTCAGTCGAAGGTCTCTGACGGATAGCCCTCTCCTGAGCAAAAAGACTGTGTTGAACATTGTAACTTATCTAAAGAAAACTACAAGTACCAAGAGGCCATATGGAAGGCCGGTTGAAGGTGGTCATACAAGGGTCAAGTCAAATCCCTTGTACAATTGAAAGTCCTTGACACATTGCAGAACTTTAGATATTGTGAAACAGGCGTTTGCGCCCGGCTGAGGGGAACGCCATGCAACCTTTGAATGTTTAAAGCCTGAACCTGCTGTAGGCCAACAGTGAACCAGCAAGACGAAATCGCCCTTCGAAAGTCTCTGTTGAGATGAACAAGTTACTCTCTTACCTGGTAACATTCTTTCGATGGGATGGTCCGACGACGTATTCCATTCCTAAGACAGTAATCACCACAGCTGTGCTGCTTCGGAAAATTTTCGGCATCTGCGTCCTGCGTCAATAACGTCGATACGCTGTCCTAGAGGGCCTCCGTTGAGCCGTTATGTTATCAGTAGGACGCACGACGCCCGTAGCCTTAGTTGTAGTTTTTTCCCCCAGAACGTGTGGCACCAAACTACTGCCAGAATAACCACAGAAAGCCTTGCGGAAACATAAGCTGCAATCGCATAAGAAATTCTGTAGCGGTGCAGGTAGGGAGGGAGTGATATGGAATACGTCGTCGGACCATCCCATCGAAAGAACGTTACCAGGTAAGAGAATAACTTGTTCTTCGAGGGGATTGGGTCCTCCGAGGTATTCCATATCTATGAAAGACTCCCAAAGCAGTACCAACGTATGGAGGAGGGAAAAAGAATTTAGAATATAGACATTTAGAATGTCCAATCAAATTGCAGAGTAAAGGACCGCCTTGCCAAAGGCCAGATCCTGCCCATGGATGGAATCTAGGGAGTAGTGTCGTACAAAAGTATGGGCCGAAGCCCAAGTGGCGCTTCACAGATGTTTCGAATAGGAACGCCCCTCTGCAGGGCAGTAGAGGCAGCCATACCCCCAGTAGAATGGGCCCGTAAGCCAACCGGAGGGTCCTTACCCGCCAAGCGGCAACATTCAGAAATTGCCAAGATAATCCATCTAGACAAAGTGTGCTTAGTAACAGCTTGCCCCAAACGCCTTCCAGCGTAACCTATAAAGAGCTGATCGTCCACTCTGAACCGGGACATGCGTGAAATGTAGAAACTTAAAGCTCTCCAAGGATCCAACCTATGGAGCCTCTCCTCTTCCTTACCAGGATGCAGAGGAGGATAAAATGCCGGAAGAATGATCTTCTGGCTCAAATGAAATTCCGAGACAACTTTCAGAGGAAAAGAAGGACGAACTCTAAGGAAAATCCTGTCCTTATGAAACACAGTGAAGGGTGGCTTAACTGAAAGTGCCTGCAACTCACTCACTCTGCGAGCGGAAGAGACTGCAACTAAAAATACAGTTTTAAAGGGTTAACAGTATCAAAGTCAAGAATGTAAAGGCTGAAATGGAGCGCCCATTAGGAATTTAAGAACAAGGTTCAAATCCCAACCAGGCACCTGGAAAGGTGTTGGCGGAAACACATTAGTGAGCCCTTTGAGAAACTGAGAAATTAAAGGAATTTTGAAATAAGAACACTCCTCCGACGAGCCCTTAAATATGAACAGCGCAGCCAGGTAACCCTTAATGGTACCCACTTGCAGGCCCTTGTGGGCTAACGAAAGCAAAAAAGACAGAACCAAAGGAATGTCACATGGAAAAGGATCCACATTCTTAACCCTGCACCAGTCGCAGAACTTTCTCCAACGGCAACGGTACAGGGACTTGGTTGCAGGCCGTCTGGCCGAAAGCAACACCTCCATCACGTCTTCAGGGAGGCCCCAATCCTTATAGCTCAACCTTTCAGAAGCAAACCGTGAAGGTTGAGGGATATGACCTCTGGATGGAGAACCTGACCCCACTCCCTTGAGAGCAGATCGTCTTGGTAGGGAAGACGACGTGGAGGGCAGATGGACAAGTCGAGAAGGTCCGGGTACCACGTTCTCCGGGCCCATGCTGGAGCAATGAGGATCATCCGGGAACTGAACTTCCGTAACCTCCACAGCACTTGCGGGATGACGGGGACTGGAGGAAACGTGTACAGCAGTGGGAAGGACCACTCCACCACAAACGCGTCTCCTAAGGCTCCTCTTGGAGGAAATTCCCACAAGCAGAATCTTTCGCACTTCCGGTTGACACTGGAGGCGAAGAGATCCACTTGAGGAATCCCCCAAAGGGCGAAGATCTCCAGGAGAATCTCCTGAGCCAGCTCCCACTCGTGAGAGATCGCGCTCTGCCTGCTCAGAGCGTCCGCCGTCTCGTTTTCGTCTCCAGCCAGATGAACTGCCGAGATCGAAATTTCGTGCTGGATGGCGCAGAACCAGAGCTGCATCACCTCCCTGCACAGAGGAAGTGTCCCTGCCCCCCCCTTTTTGTTGAGGTAGTACATGGCCACTGTGTTGTCCGTCAGAATCAGGACATTCTTTCCTTGCACAGTTGGCAGAAAAGCCTTCAGGGCAAGCCTGACGGCCCTCAGCTCCAACAGATTGATATGGAGTCTGGACTCCGACGGAGACCAACGACCGCTGATTGTCAACGCGTTGGCATGAGCTCCCCATCCCGTGAGGGATGCGTCCGTCATGATCGTCACCTCCGGCCAGGGTAGCCAAAATGGAGCCCCCCCTCATCAGATTGCCATTGACAGCCCACCACAGAAGGTCCAGGGTGACCGAGGACGGCTCCTGAAAGGGGTCCGACATCCTGCAGGAGGACTGTGACCACTGCATCTTGAGAGCCCATTGCAGAGATCAACCTGGCCTCTGGCACCAGAAGAATTCAGGATGCTATGAGGCCGAGCAACCTCAAGAACTCGAACGCCGGGAGACTCTGGGCATGCTGAAACTTGTGCACCATCTGCAGAATGTGATGAGCCCTCACATGGGGAGGAAAACACTGCCCCAGGGATGTGTCGAGCACTGCTCCGATGTACTGGAGCTGCTTAGTTGGCGTCAAGTGGGACTTCTTTAAGTTGAGGGAGAAGCCCAGCTTGTGAAGGGAGTGGCAGGTGACGGACAGATGATCCAGGACTTGCTCGGGAGAGCGCGCCCTGATCAACCAATCGTCCAGGTAGGGGTAGACGTGAATCCCCCCTTTCCTGAGATACTCTGCCACCAACACCATGAGCTTGGTGAAGACCCTCGGGTGGCGATCAATCCGAACGGCAGGACCCGAAACAAAGTGCGAGTCGCCAACCGTGAACCTCAGGTACTTCATGTGCTTGGGATGGATTGGCATATGAAAGTAAGCGTCCTTGAGGTCGAGAGACACCAACCAGTCCTGAAGTTGAAGGGGGGGAACAGAGGAACACAAGCTCAATTACCCCTCTTTTTGTCCGCCTTGCAGCAGGGCAGGGACAGAGGGATTTTTGGATAGATATATTTCTTGTCTATCTGAGAGTCGCATAAAAATATTTCATTATTCAGAGGGTAGTCACAGTAAAAAACATATTTTAATAGTATAATTTATACACTTTTGTAGGTGGTTGGTGCTTTCCACCAGGCACCTCCAGACTTAGAAAACAATACATACAACTAAAAAGTCCAAACTAACACATACATATTCTGCTTGTGGTGTCTAGGTTAGTAGAGTGACAATTCTAATGATGCACTTTGTCAATTTTGATTTGTTGACTTTCGAAAAATGGGGAAACTAAGACATTCAATGTACAGCATGCAATTTTAAACGCTGCAAAAAAACACAGTTGTTTCAGTGTTAGGATGTCTACATATGTTTCGGCACATAATATGCATCAACACCATCCCTGGTGTTCTGCTATTTTAGTTGTGGCCCTCTTCAGGACAGAATGTTGTTTTTCGAAATGACAAAAGTTCAGAAAAACCCCAGGTGTTCACGTTGTTTTTCAATGCTGTAAAGGGTGGAAAATATGGAATTTGTGTTAGTGGTGTGTCTAGGACTCAACTTGCATTAAAAACTCTTCTGATAGAAATTTATGCGACATGGATACAATCTTCTCCACATTCCCACTTCTCACTGACCTTTGTATGCTTTTGTGGTCGGACTTAAGATTATTATTTTTGTTCTAGGCAAGCGTCGAATTCGCTGTCATGCCCTAGATGTCATCATACAGTTGGTTGCCTATATCCTATTTGGGCTTAGTGGTTGGTCCTTACGTCGAAGTAATTCAGACTTTCGAGCCTACGGACACAATTGAAATTTGAAACAGACCGTTTGTTGCGTTTATGCATGTTGGTATTTCAAACATAGAAGTCGTCTTCATTGTTTACTGACCTGAGAGTTTCGTCAGAGGATATAATTTAATTTGGCGCTAGTTGTTTTTGCAGAGATGCATGTCCCCTGCATGTGGGTTCCCAGGGGTACCTTCTTTTCCTGTTTAACAGAACCTGTGGGGGCAGATGGAATAAAACCTGCGTTTAGGAAGCCAAATCTCCACATGAGCCGTAATATACTTTTTTTCTCTTTCGCTAGCGTGATTTCGTAGTTGTTTTTTGAAACATTAGCGTTTAGGTTTTGTTTACCTTCTATTTGAATCGATGAAACGATCTTTACGTATCGTAGTGCAGCTCCTCTCAGTTTCGACGCAGAGGTACCAACTTGTTTGAGTTTGGTGTTTCAAGAGATGAAATATGTTACTTCCGTGTTTCTTCCGTAGTTGCATATCATGTGACTGCCAAGTACGTCTTTCGAAAAACCTGTTCATTGCTTGGCGGCGCGTGCGGCCATCTTGAAGTGTATAAACTAAATGGTCGATCCTTTATTTTTTGTAGGTCTCCACATAACGTAATTATGTTTTGTTCATTAAAATAAATATGGTGGTACATGGACACACCTTGGCAGTGTTTTCATTGTTTACATACAGTATAGCCCGTGTATTTGTTATGGTAGAAACGAAGTCTGGGCTCCGGGGTCATATAGGCTCGAGATATTCTCTTCAGAAGAAAATTCCCCACTCTACTGATGAGTTAAGACCATTTTTTACTGTATCCAGGTCGAAAATACATTTTTGTTCGCATTTGCGCAGAGCCAAATCACGGTCTCCGCCTCTGTTTGAAATTTGAACTGTTTGGATGATAAACCAAAAGATTTCACATGGTTTATGTTTTAGTTGGAGATAGTGGGCTACAAGAGGTTTATTAGGTGTCTGATTTCTGATGTTGGTCCGATGTTCTCCTATGCGTATTTTGATGTGTCTTTTTGTTTTCCCGATATACAGGAGTTGGCATGGGCATTGGATCGCATATACTACCCATTGCGAATTGCAGTTTGTGAACGATCTGAGTTGCCAGTCTCTTTCTTTCAGTTTTATGTTTTTCATGTTTTTCGTGAGTGGGCAAACCGAACACATGCCACATTTAAAATGTCCTGTTACCGGTGGAAGGTCCCAAAGGGTGTTCTGTAAGTCTGTTTTTTTGATTGAGGATATGTTTGGACCAAACTGTCTTTTAGGTTCTTCTGTCTTTTAAACGCAAATCTGGGAGGTGCAGGATTGAAGTCCTCCGTTTTTATGATATGCCAGTTCTTTAGGACTAGTTTGCGTAGCTTGTGGCTAATCGGGGTGAAAGTTGTAATGCATGTCATTTTTTCCACAGTTGTTTTTTTGGGCGGGTTTAAGCATGTTTCTCGATTTTTATTTTTCGCACTTTTATAGGCCACGTTTATATACTTTTTCGGATATCCTCTTTGTTCCAGACGTTTTTTCAGTTGTTTGCCATGTATCCTATAGTCTTCTAGATTCGTGCAATTACGGCGTACTCTTAGGAATTGGCCTATCGGAAGGTTGGTCTTGAGGCTTGCTGGATGGTAGCTCTTGAATTCGAGAAGTGTATTCTTATCCGTTGTTTTCCGATATAAGTTTGTGGTGAGGGAGGCATTTGGCTCTGTTCTGATTTCTAGATCCAAAAAAGGGATGCTCTTTGTGTTGTGGCACATAGTGAATTTGATGTTCACATTGCATTGGTTTAACCATTTTTGGAATTCTAGCAGGAGTGAATTGGAGCCTCTCCATACTAGAAAACAGTCATCGATATATCTGTACCATGCGATGATGTTGGTTTTAAACGGGTTATCGATGTGATAGATAGACTTGGTCTCTACAGAGTCCATATATAGGTTTGCAATATCGGGGGCAAATGTTGCACCCATACTGGTTCCGTGTCTTTGGTTATAGAAAGAATCTCCACAGATGAAGTAATTCTCCATAAGGGCCAGTCTTGCGCATTCAAGGATAACGGGGGTTGGAACTGTCTTG
This sequence comes from Ambystoma mexicanum, assembly GCF_040938575.1. NCBI lineage: Eukaryota > Metazoa > Chordata > Amphibia > Caudata > Ambystomatidae > Ambystoma > Ambystoma mexicanum. Next base: position 1,107,729,256 of record NC_090925.1, read on the forward strand.
TTGTTCATAGTTCGTTGGTTCAAGTATTGTTCCAGTATTTTTAAACATTCGAGCTGCGGGATGCTGGTGTATAGAGCGACTACATCTAGTGTTGCTAGAATGTCTCCTTGTTCCGTGGTTATATTTTCTACGATCTTTATCATACTCGTTGTGTCCTTAACATATGATTTCATGCGTGATACGAAAGGTCTGAGGAACCAATCGACGTAAATTGACAGAGGTTCGAGGATCGAGTCTATTGCCGACACTATTGGTCTCCCTGGGGGTGTTGTGCTGTTTTTGTGTACCTTAGGGAGTAGGTAGAATGCTGGGATAGTAGGATTGGTTTTGATTAGAAAGCATTTTTCATCATGATCTATCCACCCTTCGGCTTCTGCATGTTGCATTAGACTCGATATCTCCTCTTTCAGGCGTGATGTCGGATCGCCTTGTAGGGGTTTATAAAATTTCTGGTCTTGTAGATGTAATCTGATTTCCTCGTTGTATGCGTTTTTGTTCCATAAGACTATTCCCCCTCCTTTATCTGCAGGTTTTATTACGAATAGTTCATTTGTTTGTAGGTCTTTCAATGCCTGTCTTTCCATTGGGCATAGATTGTCTTTGGAGAAATTGTTGGTGCATAGTAGTTTTTTAGTTCCTTCAATTATTTTATTTTCAAAAGCCGCGATCGCCGGGCTTATCATATTGTTCGTAGGGAAGAAGGTCGACGGAGGTTTTAGGCCCGTTGTGCTCTTTTCTTTTTCTTTGTTCCCTATTTTGGGGTTTCGGAAAAAGTATTTTAGCCTGATTGTTCGGAAGAATTTTTGTAGTTCGATCTCTGTTTGGAAGTTTTCTGCCTTTTTAACCGGTACAAAACTGAGGCCACGGCTTAATACCTTTATTTCACCTTCTGTAAGAACGTGAGTGGAGAGATTGAAGATAGGGATTACCAATTCTGCACAGGTCCGTTCCAGTTCCGTGTTTGCATCCGTTGTGGGGCTTGGGATCGGTTGCGGCCTCCTTGTGCCCTCCCTTGAAAAAACCGTTGTCTCTCGGTGCGGGGGTACAACAAAGAAACAAAGACCTATCCATATCTCGTCGAAACATACTATGACAACATCAACAAAACAGGACCACCGAGAGGAAGAAATGGATACCAAAGAAAACAATACGTTACTTTCTCTAACACCACCAATAGTACTACAAGCAGTGACTCCGATAACAGCACCAATACCAACGCACCGAGGGGAGGCAAAAACCAGAGACAACGGTTTTTTCAAGGGAGGGCACAAGGAGGCCGCAACCGATCCCAAGCCCCACAACGGATGCAAACACGGAACTGGAACGGACCTGTGCAGAATTGGTAATCCCTATCTTCAATCTCTCCACTCACGTTCTTACAGAAGGTGAAATAAAGGTATTAAGCCGTGGCCTCAGTTTTGTACCGGTTAAAAAGGCAGAAAACTTCCAAACAGAGATCGAACTACAAAAATTCTTCCGAACAATCAGGCTAAAATACTTTTTCCGAAACCCCAAAATAGGGAACAAAGAAAAAGAAAAGAGCACAACGGGCCTAAAACCTCCGTCGACCTTCTTCCCTACGAACAATATGATAAGCCCGGCGATCGCGGCTTTTGAAAATAAAATAATTGAAGGAACTAAAAAACTACTATGCACCAACAATTTCTCCAAAGACAATCTATGCCCAATGGAAAGACAGGCATTGAAAGACCTACAAACAAATGAACTATTCGTAATAAAACCTGCAGATAAAGGAGGGGGAATAGTCTTATGGAACAAAAACGCATACAACGAGGAAATCAGATTACATCTACAAGACCAGAAATTTTATAAACCCCTACAAGGCGATCCGACATCACGCCTGAAAGAGGAGATATCGAGTCTAATGCAACATGCAGAAGCCGAAGGGTGGATAGATCATGATGAAAAATGCTTTCTAATCAAAACCAATCCTACTATCCCAGCATTCTACCTACTCCCTAAGGTACACAAAAACAGCACAACACCCCCAGGGAGACCAATAGTGTCGGCAATAGACTCGATCCTCGAACCTCTGTCAATTTACGTCGATTGGTTCCTCAGACCTTTCGTATCACGCATGAAATCATATGTTAAGGACACAACGAGTATAATAAAGATCGTAGAAAATATAACCACGGAACAAGGAGACATTCTAGCAACACTAGATGTAGTCGCTCTATACACCAGCATCCCGCAGCTCGAATGTTTAAAAATACTGGAACAATACTTGAACCAACGAACTATGAACAACAAGACAGTTCCAACCCCCTTTATCCTTGAATGCGCAAGACTGGCCCTTATGGAGAATTACTTCATCTGTGGAGATTCTTTCTATAACCAAAGACACGGAACCAGTATGGGTGCAACATTTGCCCCCGATATTGCAAACCTATATATGGACTCTGTAGAGACCAAGTCTATCTATCACATCGATAACCTGTTTAAAACCAACATCATCGCATGGTACAGATATATCGATGACTGTTTTCTAGTATGGAGAGGCTCCAATTCACTCCTGCTAGAATTCCAAAAATGGTTAAACCAATGCAATGTGAACATCAAATTCACTATGTGCCACAACACAAAGAGCATCCCTTTTTTGGATCTAGAAATCAGAACAGAGCCAAATGCCTCCCTCACCACAAACTTATATCGGAAAAAAACGGATAAGAATACACTTCTCGAATTCAAGAGCTACCATCCAGCAAGCCTCAAGACCAACCTTCCGATAGGCCAATTCCTAAGAGTACGCCGTAATTGCACGAATCTAGAAGACTATAGGATACATGGCAAACAACTGAAAAAACGTCTGGAACAAAGAGGATATCCGAAAAAGTATATAAACGTGGCCTATAAAAGTGCGAAAAATAAAAATCGAGAAACATGCTTAAACCCGCCCAAAAAAACAACTGTGGAAAAAATGACATGCATTACAACTTTCACCCCGATTAGCCACAAGCTACGCAAACTAGTCCTAAAGAACTGGCATATCATAAAAACGGAGGACTTCAATCCTGCACCTCCCAGATTTGCGTTTAAAAGACAGAAGAACCTAAAAGACAGTTTGGTCCACACATATCCTCAATCAAAAAAAACAGACTTACAGAACACCCTTTGGGACCTTCCACCGGTAACAGGACATTTTAAATGTGGCATGTGTTCGGTTTGCCCACTCACGAAAAACATGAAAAACATAAAACTGAAAGAAAGAGACTGGCAACTCAGATCGTTCACAAACTGCAATTCGCAATGGGTAGTATATGCGATCCAATGCCCATGCCAACTCCTGTATATCGGGAAAACAAAAAGACACATCAAAATACGCATAGGAGAACATCGGACCAACATCAGAAATCAGACACCTAATAAACCTCTTGTTGCCCACTATCTCCAACTAAAACATAAACCATGTGAAATCTTTTGGTTTATCATCCAAACAGTTCAAATTTCAAACAGAGGCGGAGACCGTGATTTGGCTCTGCGCAAATGCGAACAAAAATGGATTTTCGACCTGGATACAGTAAAAAATGGTCTTAACTCATCAGTAGAGTGGGGAATTTTCTTCTGAAGAGAATATCTCGAGCCTATATGACCCCGGAGCCCAGACTTCGTTTCTACCATAACAAATACACGGGCTATACTGTATGTAAACAATGAAAACACTGCCAAGGTGTGTCCATGTACCACCATATTTATTTTAATGAACAAAACATAATTACGTTATGTGGAGACCTACAAAAAATAAAGGATCGACCATTTAGTTTATACACTTCAAGATGGCCGCACGCGCCGCCAAGAAATGAACAGGTTTTTCGAAAGACGTACTTGGCAGTCACATGATATGCAACTACGGAAGAAACACGGAAGTAACATATTTCATCTCTTGAAACACCAAACTCAAACAAGTTGGTACCTCTGCGTCGAAACTGAGAGGAGCTGCACTACGATACGTAAAGATCGTTTCATCGATTCAAATAGAAGGTAAACAAAACCTAAACGCTAATGTTTCAAAAAACAACTACGAAATCACGCTAGCGAAAGAGAAAAAAAGTATATTACGGCTCATGTGGAGATTTGGCTTCCTAAACGCAGGTTTTATTCCATCTGCCCCCACAGGTTCTGTTAAACAGGAAAAGAAGGTACCCCTGGGAACCCACATGCAGGGGACATGCATCTCTGCAAAAACAACTAGCGCCAAATTAAATTATATCCTCTGACGAAACTCTCAGGTCAGTAAACAATGAAGACAACTTCTATGTTTGAAATACCAACATGCATAAACGCAACAAACGGTCTGTTTCAAATTTCAATTGTGTCCGTAGGCTCGAAAGTCTGAATTACTTCGACGTAAGGACCAACCACTAAGCCCAAATAGGATATAGGCAACCAACTGTATGATGACATCAAGGGCATGACAGCGAATTCGACGCTTGCCTAGAACAAAAATAATAATCTTAAGTCCGACCACAAAAGCATACAAAGGTCAGTGAGAAGTGGGAATGTGGAGAAGATTGTATCCTTTTCGCATACATTTCTATCAGAAGAGTTTTTAATGCAAGTTGAGTCCTAGACACACCACTAACACAAATTCCATATTTTCCACCCTTTACAGCATTGAAAAACAACGTGAACACCTGGGGTTTTTCTGAACTTTTGTCATTTCGAAAAACAACATTCTGTCCTGAAGAGGGCCACAACTAAAATAGCAGAACACCAGGGATGGTGTTGATGCATATTATGTGCCGAAACATATGTAGACATCCTAACACTGAAACAACTGTGTTTTTTTGCAGCGTTTAAAATTGCATGCTGTACATTGAATGTCTTAGTTTCCCCATTTTTCGAAAGTCAACAAATCAAAATTGACAAAGTGCATCATTAGAATTGTCACTCTACTAACCTAGACACCACAAGCAGAATATGTATGTGTTAGTTTGGACTTTTTAGTTGTATGTATTGTTTTCTAAGTCTGGAGGTGCCTGGTGGAAAGCACCAACCACCTACAAAAGTGTATAAATTATACTATTAAAATATGTTTTTTACTGTGACTACCCTCTGAATAATGAAATATTTTTATGCGACTCTCAGATAGACAAGAAATATATCTATCCAAAAATCCCTCTGTCCCTGCCCTGCTGCAAGGCGGACAAAAAGAGGGGTAATTGAGCTTGTGTTCCTCTGTTCCCTCTGTAAGAACCAAGTCCCGTTTTTCAGCTCAATCCCCCTTCACCAAAAAATTTGGGACTTACCCTCCTTCATACACTGAAGTTGAAGGGCCTGGAGGACTTGAGAAAGAGTAACCATCTTGAACTTGTCCTTCCTGAGGAGCTTGTTCAAACCTTGCAAGTCCATGATGGGTCTCAATCCCCGGTCTTTCTTTGAAATCAAAAAATAAGGGGAATACCATCCCTTGTTCCTCTCCGCTACAGGCACCAGTTCTATGGCGCCTCTCTCCAGCAGGGATTGCATTTCCTGCGCAAGGAGCAGATCCGGACTCTTCAAAGAGATTCCCTGGTGGATTGTCGTGAGGCCTCTGCCGGAAAGGAAGACAGTAGCCGTGAGCTATGATCTCCAGAACCCACACATCTGAAGTAATGGCACGCCACTCTACAAGGTGCTGAGCCAGCCTTCCCCCAACCGGCGAACCATGCGACATGGCCTCATGACTGAGCTGAAGCGGCTACGGCAGTGTCTGAGGGCAAAGGGGAAACTGCCCGAGTGGCTTTGGCACCTCGTGTACCCCGTTTTCCACCTCTGGTACTCCTACGGTGGCCCCTTTGACTTGCAGCTCCTCTCGATTTACCAATATCGAAAGGAACCTCCCCTCCATTGCTGTTCCTTAGGATGAAAAGGCGGAGGTTGGCGAACTGCACCGCTCACCGACTTCGCAGCAGCTTTGGAGGTCTGCAACCTCTCAAGGCTCTCATCAGGCTTTCTGCCAATAAGATGTTCACCATCAAAGGGCATGTTGAGGAGCCGGGTTTGCACATCCGGAGCAAACCCCGACTTCCGCAACCACGCAAACCTGCGTATTACGGTGCTTGCCGCTATGGACCGGCTGACACAATCTGCCATGTCCAGACCCGACTGAACGGACTCACACATGGCATCCTTGCCATCCTGCACAATAGCAAGAAAACCATCTTGTTCGTCCCCTTCGGGAATACGTTCAGCCGCAAACGAAATACAGTTCCACAGAGTGTGCCTGAAACGTGACAAGGCACACACAGAGTTGGCTGCCTGTAAAGCCATACCCCCTGAAGAAAACACTTTTTTTGCCCAGCCATCAAAATGCTTGTCGTCCCTATCAGGAGGGCTGATATGGTACAACGTCTGCTTTGCTGGGGCCGTAGCCGCCTGCACCACCAAAGTCTCCGGAGTGGGGTGAGTGGTCAAGTAGCAGGGGTCGCTACTGGCTGGGTGGTATTTGTCGCAGCAAAGACTTGCTCACTGCCGGGAGACTCTCCGGAGCAGTCCAAGCTGCTGCCACCCTTCTCTGCAAGGCCATATGGAAGGGCAGTACCGGGCCAGTTGGTGGACCTTGGTCGAGGATATCCGCCAGGTCATCCTGCACAAAATCCACTGGTGGCGCCGACCACCCCAAGTATTCCATGACCCTTGACATAAGGCGCCGGTACGAGGACTCGGCATGGGGTGCCAGGCTCAGGCCTACAGAACTCCACCTCCGGAGAGGTGTCCAGACCACTGGCGTCATGCAACGACTGACGCAGGTTTTCAGTCTGGCTATGACCAGACAAAATCTCGTCAGGTACCTCCTCAGGAAGCATACCTTCCTCAGACCCCTCATCCACCTCAGAAATATAATCCAGAGGCTGGAGTGAGGGCACAGAAAAAGGGACAAAGACATTTTTAGCCTTGGCCAGAGCCTTTCTACGGGGTTCCACCGTGCCACAGGGTACCTCCAACAAAGCAGCCTCGAAAGGCGTCGAGGGCGCCGATGGAATCGGTGTCGACATCGAGCATGGCGCCGACGGCGTCGACACAGTCCTTGAGGGCGGAGCCCCGAGCGTGTCCTTCGACAGCCTGGACGCCGATGGCGTCAATGGCTTCCTCGGAGGCAGAGCCTCGAGAGAGTCCCTCGACGACCTCGGCGCCGATGTCTTCTTCAAAGACCTCACAGGCTCCGAAGGTCTCGATGGCGTCGAGGACCAGGACCTGGAACGGGCATGTCTAGAGCGACCATCCTTGTCCGACCGGGACCTCGAAGGTGCCTGGTGATCGCGACGACCGCTTGAGCCCGAAGGTGTGGGAGTGGCATGTCTAGCATGGTCACGGCCGGCGTCTTTCGACGGCGCGGATGGACCGGAGCCCTCCAACTGAAAAATCGCCAACATCTCCTGCCAAAATGAATCCCATTCCGCAGGAGTGGAAGGCTTGTTGGGACAAGCTACCCGCCGACGGGCGGAGTCCTCGGACGAGGACGGGGAAGGCGACCGATACCAGTGCTTCCGTGAGTGCCTCGAAGAGTCAGAGTAATGGCGGGACCTACTCCTGGACTGAGACCCCCCCCTGGACTTACGCCGACGATGTGGAGAGTCGCCCCTCGAATCGTCCGTCGAAAGCCCAGTGAATCTCAACTTCCGGGGCTTGGCCACCTTACCTACAGAAAGCTTCTTCTTACGCACCTACAAGGCCTTCGATGTAAGCGACTGGCAGTCTACACAGTCATCCGTGTCGTGGTCCTCCCCGAGGCACCAGAAACAGGCGTCGTGTGAATCCGTCAACGACATCTTGGACCCGCAGTCCCAACACTTCTTAAAACCCGGCTGCGGGGTGGAAGAAGACGAAGACATCATGGAAATCTTCACAACAAACAGGTCCGAAGAACCGAAAGAACAGAACTCAGAAGAACCGAGGAGCGCCGTGATCTCCGAAGCGAACACGTTAGCGGAAAAAACAGAACTGAGGCTACGGTCGTCGTGCGTCCTACTTATAACATCCAGTGACATCGGCTCGACGGAGGCCCTCGAGGACAGCATATAGACGTCATCGACGCAGGACCCTGACACCGAAAATTTTCCAAAGCAGCACAGCTGTGGTGATTACTGTCATAGATATGGAATATGTCGGAGGACCCAATCCCCTCGAATGGCAAGTGCTCTGGTTGGTCTGAGCCCGACTGAGGGAGGCTGACGATAGAGAAGGATTAGAGCCCGGCTGAGGGGGATCCAAGGGTAAAGGGTAATCACCCGATGTAAATGTTAACAGAAGGAACTTTTGTTTTGTTGTTTTGGCGTATCTGGCCCTCTGAAGCAAGATACTTTGCATGAGAAGAGACTTGGGCACAGTAGGCCCTGATACTGAGAAAAGGAACTTTAATCCTGTGCCAGAGAAGCTCAGGAGTGTACTGTGCTCAAGAGTTCTGCCTTGTCCCATGCTAAAACATGGGAAAGGGAGACCCCAGCCATAACATCCCGACTTATCAATTTGTGAACACTTCGTTCTTTTCTGGTGAATATTATCCAACACTTTTTTGTAGCATAGGGTAAGGATTGGCAATACTTTCTTTTAGAATAGGCCCTTTTTATTTGACTTGACTTCACTAGGACTGTATTATAATTTGATGATCGTAGCTTGCTCCCATCTTATATTTAGGTTTAGATTAGGCATTTATCTCACCCATTTTACAGTTTAATAAACACTTTTGAACTTTGATCACTTGTGTCTGTCTTTGATGCCATGCTTTCCTTACATAAAGTGTCAAGGGTGGGATCTGACTCAATTGAAACTAATTGGAAAACCCTACAATTTAAAATACTCACTCGTAGAGCTTCTAGCCCCTCTGTTGCCATGAAAGAATTGATAGGTTTCGATATGTGTAGCAGCGGGGAGGCTGTTATCCCCCCTTGGAAAAGGGGAATGATTCCTACCGATTTTTTTACACCCCCCACCGGGGTGTTGCATAAGGTTGGCCCCAAAATCTAGCCTACCATGGAATTTCGGTATAGATGTTTTACCAGGCGTCGTCGATCCTGATTTATGGGGAAACGTAAAGGTTCTCTTCAAGAATCCTGGTTAATTCCCATTTGAAATACATCATGGGGATCAAATTGCTTAAGGAATTTTGGAAAGGCACCATTTCCTCAGTTTAAAAAAGTGAACCACGCAAAACAGAAAGAGGTACATTAGGCTTTGGGGAAGCTGATTAACCAGTTAATATCGAAGAAAGGAAAGGAGAAGAGCGTAGCGAAATGATCCAGCTCTTGCTGAAGTTTTTTTTACAGGCTATTCCGGAAGAAGAAGGTATAGAGAAAGGAAGCCCCTTTTTCTTCTTAAAGCAGGGGTTGTTATATAGAAGGGAAACATCTACAGAAGGCTTAGTGAAGACACAGGTAGTAATTCCCAAGACCCACCGCAAGGTTATACTGGAGATTGCGCACTCCCATCTTACCGGGGGGCACTTAGGACAATCCAAAACTCAGGCCCATATCAGTGGGAAGTTTTACTGGCCAGGTATCCACGCTGACCTCAAAACCTTTGTTCAGACATTTTCCATTGGTCAAAAGACCAGCATGCACACATCCCACTCCCTGCAACTCTGAATCCTTTACCCATCTTAGAAATCCCTTTTTCAAGAATCGGGATGGACATCATTGGACCTTTAGAAACATCCTAATTAGGAAACAAATATGTCCTTGTAATTCTTGACTATGCAACCAGATCCCCAAAGCCTTCCCAATGCGAAACAATACCACACAACAAATCCTTAAAGACCTCTTACCATATTTTTCCAGGCTCAGCTTTCCCAAAGAAATACTAACAAATCAAGGTTCAAACTTTATGAGCAAGCTTATGGCAGAAGTCAAAGAGCTGCTCCATATTATCACATTACGAACCTCTGTACACCACCCCCAAACCGATGACTTGGTGTAAAGATTCAAAACACTGAAATTAATCCTACGGAAATTGGTAGATAAGGACGGGAAAGACTGGGACCGAATGATCCCTTGGGTACCATTTGCAATAAGGAAAGCCACTCTGGCTTCAACAGAATTCTTTCCTTTCAAAATACTGTATGGTAGAGAGCCTAGAGATGTCCTGGACATGCTCCGGGAAACCTGGGATGAAGAAGAAGAGGCACCCATTCCCTTCTCGCAAACCGCTACTAGAATGCGAGAACATATGAGACTTGTTCACAATCTAGTCCGCACTCATATGGAAAAAGCCCAGAGTCAACAAAAATCCACTTATGACAAGAAGGTGAGCTTAACGTCGTTTTCTGTAGGACAGATAGTACTGGTCCCCTTACCCACCTCAGAAAACAAGCTTGTCTCAAAGTGGCATGGACCCTATGAAATATTAGAACAAAAGGGACCCTGCCCTTATAAAGTAGCCCAACTGGACAGTAAACAGAAGGCCCATTTGTATCACATAAATCTCTTAGAGTGAAAAGAGAACCCGCCAGCCAAGCTTGGAATGAATTCCTCCAGAGTGATCTATTCAAAAACAAGAAGAAGATCTAAAAGATGTAATTACCTAATTTCCCTATGTATTTTCAGAAAAACCAGGAAGAGTAAAAAGCACTAACCATTATATTAGAACACCTAAGGGAAAAGTGGTTAATTTAACACCCTATTGACTCCCGGAAGCCCTCAGACAGACAGTGGTTGAGGAGGTAAATAAAATGTTGAAAGCCAATATTATTGAGCCTTCTTCGAGCCCATAGTCCTCCCCTATAATGTTGGTCCCTAAACCTGACCGCTCCTGGAGGTTTTGCATAGACTTCCATCAAGTTAATGCAATTTCTGACTTCAATGCCTACCCCATGCCACGCATTGATTACCTAATTGATAAACTCAGAGCAGCCACCTTTCTATTCACCTTAGACTTAACCAAAGAGTACTGGCAAGTCCCAGTATACAGGCCAGATAAAGACAAAACAGCTTTTGAACGCCCTTAGGACTGTTTCAATTGAAAGTCCTCCCTTTCGGCTTACATGGCAGACCAGCCACTTTCCATGAGTTGCGACCCTATTCTAATTTCTACAGCACTTATATTGACAATATCGTCATTTATAGTAAAACCTGGGAGGACCATCTCTTCCATCAAGAAACTTCGCATGAGAACAGACATGGGCATAGTAGGCCCTGATAATGAGAAAAGGAACTTTAAGCTTGTGCCAGAGAAGCCCACAAGTGTGCTGTGCTGGAGAGTTCTGTCTTGTCCGGTGCTAAAAATGTGGGGAAGGGCGACCCCGGCCATAACATTCTGACTTATAATTTTGGAACACTTCTTTCTTTTCTGGTGAATATGAACCCACACTCTTTTGTAGCATAGTTGTAAGGATTGTGGATATTTTTTTTTTGTTTTTTAGTATAGGGCCTTTTTTGTTTGACTAGACTTCACTAGGACTGTATTATTAGTATTTGATGGTCGTAGCTTGCTCCCATCTTAGATTTAGGTTTAGATTAGGTGTTAATCTCACCTACTTTACAGAACTGCCGACCCTAGGCCTAGTATTAAACCACTCACATTAGGTTTGAGGAAAGGCTGACGCCTGAAATCCAATCTTCTATTTTAGACATTGTTATATAAGGTGCACAAAGGTGCAATAATGTATTTTAAATGGTTTTCTTTGTTTTGCTTCTTCTTTTCCTCTTTTGTAGGAGTCCAACACCAAAACTGTGTGTTCTTATAAATTGTAATGACTCATGTGGCTCACGAATGTTAAGATGATTCTCACTTGATGAATCCATCTGTAGATTCAGGATGTAGTCATGTGATATTTCTATGCAAACCAATGTTTGGATCGGGATACTCAGAATCTCGCTCACCAATCACTACTGAGGGACAACTGGATATTATGACCTTCATATATTATATAGTTGTACATTTTTTATGACTTGTTTTTAACATTTTTCTGCACAAGTCTGTATTGACATTTTTCTTTTTCTTAATGAACAGTGTTAAATGAATTGTGTATTTAATGTATTGAAAGGTTGAGCTTTCCAACCAAAACAATAAATAAAATAAAAGAATAAACACTCTTGAACTGTGATCACTTGTGTCTGTCTTACTTTGATGCCATGCCTTCCTTACAACCCAAAGCAGAGATGTCGACCTCAGAGAGCCCTCTGGTAGGTGCTGAGCCCTGAGCCGGATGGCCGGTAGTGTTAACGCCCTGGATGACGGCGCTTGAGCGAGTTCCGGTAGGTTGGGAGCCCTCGGCACCTGTGCTAGTAGCCGTGCTGATCTAGCCGAGGAACGACTCTTGAAGGTGGCACTCAACGATCCCTTCCCCCCTTGGGTAGAAGAAGAGGACGGAACTGATTGTCCGTCCGAGAACAGCCTGGTAGGGTCCCTGCAAGGCCTCAGGTCTGTCCCCAGAACGCCCACAAGACCCCTGGGGCCTCTCAGCTTCGAAGCGGTAGCCCTAGAGGCCTTGGGTCTGCCGGAACCTGAATGCGAGGAGCCCTGATCTGTGGGAGCCCCAGGGAAGGAGTCTCTGAGCTGTGGAGTCATGCTGAACAAAGGTCCTACCTTGTCTTGATGAGAGGTCCCAGAGACAAAGTCCTTAAGGTGGAAAAGGGGCAAGTGTGGAATATCTCCCTCCACCACAGCAACAGATTCTTCAATGCCCTGTTACTGAGATCGCTGCAGTTCGCACATGAGTCCCAGCGGTGGTCGGGCCCCAAACACTCAAGACAGTGTGCATGGTTGTCTGAGGCCGGAAACGAGCGGCCGCAAGAGGCACACCACGTGAATCTTCCTGTGGCCAAAATGTGTCGGGGAGGTGAGGCACTGAAGGGAAGTGGAATAAGAATTGAAAAAACAAAAGGGGAGCAAGCGGAAAGCTAAAAAAGGTCCCTGCGCTGACTGCCAGGTCTGATACCGTCTGTGTGGAAAAAGGGACTGAGGTGAGGCACCGGAGGGCGGGGCCTCGTCGGGGCGTTCCCATGGCCAAGGCCTCGCCCCTGCATGTTAGGCTTAATTTAAAGGGGAAGATAATTTTTTTGTTGCAAAGGTTCTGGTACCGTCCCCATGTTGGAAGAGGAAAGGGGACAGAACGTATGAGCAGTTAAGATGAGCAACAGGCGGTCTTAGTGATGAATTGATACAATTAAATGTCGCTATCGAAGAGGATCCCACTGTTGCGAGCAATGCACGAGGGAGCAAGAAGGCCAGGCAGGAAGGAGATGGTGAGGGTTGTCATTGGAAGCTGGGAGGAAGATTAATTCCGTTTTTGAAGAGTTCAGTATGAGACAGCAGCGAGCCATCCAGTGACAAAATGCATTGAGGCAATTAATAATTAATTCCAAGATGGCTGGGGTGAAGGAGGGCACGGAGAAAAATATTTGAGTGTTCTTAGCAAAGAGGTCATAGTGAAAGCCAAAGGATAAGCTAGGTCTTCCGAAGGGAGAGGTATAACGAGTACTGATCTAAGGGCAACAGAAACAGGGAGATGGGCGGGCTCAGAATGTCATGAGATATAAAAGGGCCAAACCTCCAGGTAGGAAGCAGTCTAGGTTAGAGCAGATTTGGAAAATGCAAGGTTCTAGAAAGTAAGGAAGAAAAATGAGTGGTTGACTGTTTTCAAAGGGAGGAGAGGTCCAAAAGGATGAGCATAGAAGGGGTCTGGAGTGGAGAGAATAAAAGAGAATGTTTGAAACATTAATGAGTGCAGTCGTGGTGTAGTGGTTACTATGCAAGCCAGATTGAAATGGATCTCCAAGGCCATTATGTTCAAGATACTTAGTGATTTGGTTGAAGACCACCCGCTCAAGAACATTTGAATAAGGGGGAAGGAAGCAATCTAGGGGATAGTTTGCCAGTATGCTTGGGTCACAAGAGGGTTTCTTCAAAAGGGGTAGGACAATTGCAGAGTTGAAGGAGGTGGGGAAGAGTCGAGCATGGAGAGTGGTAAAGGCATGTGATTGTGACTAAGTCTTTGACAGTTTGAGGATGAAACATGCGATAGCAACACAACATGGGGTAGCACTCCAAAAAATGGGCGCTAATTCGATAGTGGAGAATTAGTTGAGAGTAGAAGGTGTAGAGGGCAGATGTGTGGATAGAAGGATAGAAGGAGGGTGGGAGAAGGAAAGAGGATTTGAGAGTGTCGCACATTTTTTGAGATTTTGAGATTTTAGACAAAACTGTGAGCAAAGTAAATAGCAGAGAGGTAGGAGGTAATGGATGTTGGCTTGGGAGGTGTGAGCAAAGCATGGAGCGTCGATGAATATTTCTAGGTTGATTTTAAGTGAAGAGATTAGGTTTGTGAAGTAGGAGAATTCTGCAGTGTTCAATGCATATGAGGGCAGTAAGGGAATTTTTGTAGGGTAGGATTAGGGTGGGGGTCCCTGATTTCCAATCAGCATTCCATGTCACGACACAGGATTGTTTTGATTGTCTAGATCTTCAAGATGATCCAGGGTTGAGGACGAAAAGGTGTGAATGCTCATGGAGGATGGGGTTGGCCAGAGGGAGTCATAAATCCATAGTTAATGTCGGAAAAGGCATGGTTAATTGAAGAGGCATGAATAGAGGACAGTGAAAGGAGAGTTGTTCTCACCACATCAAGGTAAAGTGCAAGAGAGTCATGGCAGAGTTTCCTCTTGGTCTTGCAGAGGGGAGAGAAGGAGCAAACGGTGGATGGACTGAGATGGTAAAGTGAACAATGGAATGATCAGAGGGAGAGAGGTCATTAGCGAGCTAAGAGGGGGAGGGCAAAGTAGGGAGTAAGACAAAGTCATAATCTTCCACCAGAGTGGGTAGGCTGATCGTGGAAAGAGTGGCGGGAGGGGTCAGATAGGAGTGAGTTATGTTCAAGGTTGCAGAGGGCTTTGAAAAAAATATATATTGCATATTGCGCTTCATGCCAGACACCAGTCTCTATGGTGGGACTGGGATTTGAACCCGGGAGGCTCTCTGTTGTCTTGTTTCCAAGACAAATGCTTTGCCCCTGAGATATCCTGCCTATTTTACACATTTGGGGCTGTTTACGTGTATCAGCATCACAATGAGATTGTCAGTTTGAAGTGACTCAATGAGAAGTTTCAGATCAGTGAAAAAGGAGTTGAGAGCACCTCAGGGTTCGATAGATAGCCAAAACAGTGAGAGGAGTAGGAGGGAGGAGTTGAATAATGGTATACTCAAAAAAGGAAGAACCGTTACCAGAGGAGGAAGGGAGGCAGTGGTAAGGGCCTTGCTGGTAAGGAGCCCCATTCCACCACCTTACCAACAACATGGAGAGAGTGGTAGAAGGTAGCAGAGTCAGTGTAGCAAGCAGCTTGAGTAGAAGACCTATGAGGAGAGATCCAGGTGCCTGTGATAGTAAGAAGTAAACGTTGAGGATGCTACCAGTTGAAGTAGCCAATGATGTAGGAAGACTTGTCGTAGAGGGATTGTACGTTCCAGAGGCCAAGTGAAACTGCAATAAGAGGTGGCGGAGAGGAGCAAGAGTTGTGCAGTAGGCAAAGGGGACAAATGACATTGGAGATCCCAGGAGTGTCATGTTTGAGGGGTGCAGGTGCAAAGCGAGTGAGCTGGAAGTTGGACCGAGTTGCGGCTGAAAGTTACGAGTGCGGGAGAGAGTGAGTACAAGGAGGAGTGGAGCCAAGTCCAGGTGTATGACGCAGTGTAGAATAAACAGGCATGTGAAGACAGTGAAGGAAGGGTGCGGCCCAAGGAGAGGGTAGGAGGATGCACAGAAAGTTAAGGGGGGGGAGGTTGTATACTGAATTGGAATAGAATGGGGCTATAGGGTACCAAAAGGCCGTTGATTAGCCCAAAACAGGGACGTTCCTTGGATCTTTGAGGTCTGCGGCGAATGCACAGCCACTGGGCCTAAGGACCCCATGTATGGAGGCAGTAGCCAGGCACAGGGTTAGCACAGTGTTGTCTGGTCCTAGGCCAATTCTATCCCAATTGCACACGAGGGGAGAGCAATGGAAACCACTATATGCTCATCTAAAATGCACACATTCATGCTTTGCGAATAGGTTGCAACTTTTAAAGAAGACACACTTGGCCCTAAGACAATCCTTTCACTTGCAGCAAAAACGTTTCGAGAAGCTGCGCCATAGTTTGGGGACAAAAATAATTGACATCCCCCTTTTGGTCTGAAGTAAAATTACAAAGGACTTTCTGGCAGTATTGTTACTTAAAATCAAACTGGATATTCTGCATAGAGTTCATTTTTCAATTCACAGAAGGCAGTACATATTGCATGTCGTTGCAACTGCTGACTCGACTCTATGAGGAAGTGGGGCATTCAATTGTTTAGAAGCCTGATGTTCACACCAGATTGCGTGTGTGAATAAAGACCACTTCTGTGTGCGATCCATCCGGTGTATCGACAAAAAAAATAATGCTGAAGGGATTAACCTGCATGAGATGCGGGAGGAGGAGTTATTTTCACTGTGGAAGAGACTTAAAATAACGAATGTGCGCTGTACTTACAGTTCATAGCCGTTTAAAATAGACCGCGGGGGTGGGGGCAGGGGGCGGATGCTCGTGTTACAGAATACCTCCCAGGTGTTTCCTGGGTTAATTTGCTACTTTCAACTGTTAACGAACGAGGATGTTAGTTGGAACAATTTCGCATCACATATAGCCCCCATATTGTGCAGCAGAGATGAAAGTTCGAGTGTATTACAGGGACACGGCAAAGCTTACTTGGAGACACCAGGGACGGGGTCAGGGCCTTTCAACCCTTGAGTTGAAATGGGCCCCGAGCAGCTTCCCCCGGTTGGCAGTCTTACTACACAGCAACAGGTCACTTGTTTAAATTCATGACATGTAATGTGCGATTTGCATGCGCATGTAAGAAGCGGACTTTGCTGGCTGCTGTCAGCTTAATTCAAGACTTTAAATGTGCGCTTTGGTAGAGCGCAGGTTACAGGCTGCCTTTGATGGCACCCAACATCCAGCAGCGTTTCTATGTTCTCGTTGCCTTTTACACAGTTTCGTCCCAATTGAATTAGCACCTTCCTGACAAAGAGCATTTATTGGCTCCTCGGTGGACATTCAATGTTTCAGCTCCCCACTGGCTGTCTGCCCAGTGATAAACTCATACCTGATGCATTTCTGTGTATTAATTGAAGCAATAAACACCCAGACAGGGGAGGGTGTGGGGGGTTTGGGTGGGGACATTACTGCATCAGGTATTGCCCCGGGGGCCATAGTTACAAGCCTGAGCAATACGAGGGCCATAACGAAGGCCCCGGGGCATTACCCGACACGGTAATTTCCCCCACCCCCATCGAGGGGCTTATTGCTATTCGTACCCTGGCCCGTTAGACCAAGGTAGTAATAGTGTATTTTTTATTACGAGACGTGCTCTCCAAGGGTGCATCACAGCGTTTTGCCAGGGGAGGCGGCTAACAACATGCTGAAATGGGCACCACAAATCTTCAGCCGGCCCCAACTAGGTCCTTGAAAAATGTAACAGGAGTATAGCACAGGTGAATTGGAAGACCTTAAAATTGAATTGGGCATGAATGGCCAACTTGGTCGAGTCAAGGGGGGCTCCTCACCCCTAACCATGGCTCTACCTTACCGTTTTTGTCTTTGAGCTGGAATACACAGGGGCATTCTCATTTGTTCCAACAGTATGGTCTGTTTGATTATGTTGATGGGCTTAGCATTGTCATGCTTCAGGAGACATGGCTAATGGACCCTCTTGTGGTGGACCTATGGAACTTTAATGCGCGAGCCAGAGAAGGGCCTTAGAGGTCTCCCAAAGGGGGGCCTTGGAATGGGGTAAAATGTTCTATTGTGCTTGTTGAGACTTTCACTTCCTCCAGGAATATTTTAATGGGCAAATTACCTCTCTATCCGCAATCCATCTCAGCTTGCCCTCGGGAGTTACGATCTATGTCCCACCTTATGAAGGGAGCGCTACCACATTGTATAAGGAAATGGAGGACATACCGAGTGGCTCGAATTACGACGGTCGAATTATTATCTGTGGGGATTTCAATGGAGGGTGAACCCCCAATACAGGGTCTTTTATGTTTATTGAGGGTACCTCGAGAGCTCATCGGTGGGGAACTAGATGGGCTCGTTTGTTGTCTATGCATGCTTTCATGGTGATCAATGGTGCCCGACTTTCGTATAATCTGCAAAATGTCACCCGGTTGAGCAATGGCGGGAGTAGATTTTGGACTACATGTTTGTTGCCAACATGCCCTCCATGTTGGTGGATATGTGTGTGTACCACTACTTGGAAATCTATTATTTTCCTATACTGGCACACTTAGATCTGCAGGTAAATACCCAGAACCTGAGGCCTACTTGCTGCTTAAGTATTAACACTGGGATGAACCGCATCTCTTGGAGCGACCAGAACTTCTCTAAGGCATTGCCGGTTGCGCAAGACATGCCTTGTATATTTCCCGGAGTAGTGTGCCCTTAAGGTGGTCTCCCAGTTCGTAAGGGCTATGGGAGTCATCCAAGGGTGCTTCCTGACTGCTACTTCCTCTACTGGTAGGATAGGCTTAGGCCCCAAGAATCCTCACCTACATCCCTATGTCAAGGGAATCAGAGACAGAAAGAGGAAACAGAGAACTGTGGTCTATTGCCAAGTCAGAAGTACAGCCGCTCCTCCACAGCCATAAGATAAATGTTGCTAAACATAATTATCACAAATGGCTGAAAAAACATAAGTGCGTTAAGGAGTGTCTTTGTTGGCGTGAGTTAGTGAGGTGTCGCTTTCCAATGACATCAAAGCTTTTTGGACTATTGTAAACGGCAAGGATCAGAGACCCAGAGTGATAAATGGTGTATCCGAGTTAGGCTGGATCCAGTATATCCAGCAAACACTTGGAAGGTCGCATGTAGCTGCCACCAGGTGGATGCCTCTTTGACCAACTGGTCTTATGCTTTTGGCCCCGATGACATACTTGGAATAATAGGAACTAGTAAGGCCTCTACGGCTCCCTTTCCTGATGGGGTTTGCAGTACCATTATTAAGTCGAATCCAGGCATTTGGTCAAATGCACTGCACGGTCTTTCGTTTTATCGAGACTCTGCAGAATCTTGCACCCTCCTGGTGTGACAGTATAATCATGCCGGTACTTAAGAAAGAAAAGAATGCCGATTCAAAGACTTATCGCCTACTCACCATGCTGGACGCGCCCGCACATTTTTTTGCACCGGTCCTTCTCAAACAGCTTAAGGATTGGGAAGAAAAATTTAGTACAAGACTAAAAGTAGACAGACCATAAGTTTTACAAACAAGGATATGGACCGCCGCCTTTGAATGAATGAGGGTGAGTGGAGAAATGATTTACGCATGTATTGGCATGGTTTTTGGTGTAACAAAAAAACAAAACAAAAAAAAAAATCACACGTTGATCTCATTAGTAATTGGTCACAATAGGAGCACTGATAGGGTTTCTCTCTTTATTGTCCCTATAGATGGCAAGTACAAGAACGTAAGCACAATTTAGAGGTGCAAATTATTTTGGCAAACTGTGAATAAAATTGAAGGTCTGGAATCTAACCTGGATGTTTCTGTCCTGAAGTAGGTGGCATAACAAGATAAGTGCCACTGAAACCAGCTGACCCGATTGGAATGAGCAGAATTTGGTTTGGGCTCATCTTTGGAAAAATATGTTTTTTAATGGAAGTTGAAAGAGCAGATTAACACTAGCGCACTGACTCAATTGAGTGTGAGCCTGATACAATTTGGTTCACAACACTTTTACATGTTGTTGATGCTGGATTAGTAGTGACACGAGCGGAATACTAAAGAAACAATGCCGATAGGTGTAATTAAAGTGTGCAGCTTTGTATGAATATAGAGAACATCACCCCTTTTTGCTCTTTTCTTCTAGTTTTTACTTATGGTATGAACAGCCTGGTCAGTACATAAATAAAAGTAGAGATACCAGTCCAGGACTATTCTTTTTAATGTTTTGAGGGCTAACATTGAGGCGAAAGATAGTGAGGGAGAGTTCCTTATGTCGTTTTTCCTAGACAGGCGGCACATAACCGCAGGCTGGGGGTAGCCACTCTATGTATTTAGAGTCTGTCGATAGTGACAAAATCCTAGTTGTTAGGTTACACAAATGTTCTTATTCCCTCTTTTGTGTGCAATATTCATTTCAGTTGGACGCTAACGAGGGTGTCTTGCCCAACAGGCCTCTTTGTATTAATAGAAAAATATAACATCATTCCTTACAACTAGACAGGTTTCCGGAAGAATTCCAGTACCAACATTAATGTTCTCGCACATTCCACCATTATTCAACAAGCAGGTACAATCAGGAAACTTCTGGTTTATTGATTTTAGTGCCACATTTGATACGGTAGACCTTAACAGGCTATGGGGAAAACCATCCAATCAGAACATCTCTCCTGGGCTCCTAAGAATGATCATCTTGCTATACTCCCAGATTAGTGTAAATATTAGATTGGCCAGCAAGGAGGGACTTCCCACTGAATATCAACCGACAGAGGCCTCAAACACGATTGTACGCTGGCCCCTATACTGTTCAATGTCTATCTCTCAGATTTGCACAAAGCGTTAAGATCTTCTGTAGCTATTCCGCCTAAACTGGGGTCGATATCGATTCAATGGTTGGGCTATGCAGACAACCTTGTTGTCTTAGATTTCACTCCTGGACGCTTAATCTCTTCCCTGAACAAGTTGAAAAAATAAGCGGATGATAATTCCCTTGTGATAAACATTTCCAAAACCAAAATCATGATTTTTTAATACCTGTAGAAGGAAATGAAAAATTAGGAATTGGGTGATAGATGGGGATATGATAGAGGTAGTGCCCTCTTACAAGTATTTGGGTATGCATTTGGACAACAAACTGAGTGGAATCACTCACTTTTAACAGAATGGGTGAAGGGCTAATGTGACCCCGGGGGGTGTTAGGGAGCATTCTCTAGAATGGCTAATTTCCCTTACCTGTTGAGTCCTTCAGCAGCTCTGCCGGATTTCTAGGTTTTAATTTTTTTCACCTGGTAAGAGTGTGAGCCTTTTTTCCCACTCTTACATGTGTTTTGCTGTGTGTTGTGCATTTTTTGCTCATGGACTATGGAGTCTCACCCACTCTATAGGCATAATCTTTTTACTGTGTGTCACACAGCACCTTTAGTGCAGTGACACAGGGTTGTCTTTTCAGACTTCCCACTTTAAGCTCCATTTTCTGGGACTGACTACTGTTTTCCCAGAACATGTAAAGTTGCCATTGACTTTACTAGTCTTTTTTAAATGTACAGACCCAGTACAACCTATCTTCCAATAGAGTACTGAAAGGGTTAATAGTTATCCCTTTTCGTCTAATTCTCATGGGACATTTTATTTTTCTATTCCCCTTTCTCTAAGATTTGGCTGGTGGCAATGGTATCTACCATTTTCATTGTACCGCGAGCTATGAAAATAGCCTCGGTAACGTTAGAGGCTATGGTGGTAGCCTCAAACTGTAACCTGCTGGACCCCTTTTATTTTTATTTGGTTCTGGTCGGGTTTGTACGCCATTTCTTTTTGTAAAGGTCTTTCTCGTGTTTTAGTCCGCGCGCCAAACCAGGTTTGGTTCCTTTGTTCACCATCCTTTGGCGGGCTTCTCCACAGAAGCCCTCCTTAGGCGCCCGAGTGTCTGGGTGGACAGGATGTGAGGGAGGGGTTTGATGCCCCCTGCAAAGGGTCTCCTTGGAGACCCACGTTGCACTCTAGTTTGATTGGCTAGGTGGCTGTCCTGCTAGGACAGCCACCCTGCTGTGTGACTGACAGCCAGGTTGTGTGAATGGGGGATTTGGTGCATAAAACTGAGACTGGAAGGCAGAGTCGCCACTGGATCAAGAGAACCGAAGAGAAGCTGAAGGAAGACGACAGCTGCAACTACTGGACATCCCGGTGAAGCTGCTGCAGGTCCGAATCACCCCAAAACTTCGATGACAGTGAAGATCTGCAAGGAATCTTCTTCCCTGGAGCTTGTTGGGACCAACCAGCTCGCCAAACACCAAACACCGGCCTCCCTCTCCTGGTCGAATTGGCTGTGCATCGCTGCAGTGAACCGGATAGCCAGGAGAAATGGAACCAGTTTGGGTTTTAAGAGGCGCACCTTTTATTCGATGTTTTGCTCCACTGCTGGCTTCTTCCCTGGGCAGTGCAGGACCCTCCAGTCGTCCTACTTGTCACCACGACAGTCGCTTCAGGAACTGTGAGCCTGGAGGAACTGCCAGGAACAACTGCCTCAGCGACAGCATTTTTCTCAATTTAAGGTACTGTGCAAATCCAGTCGTTCGTTCCGTCCGACTGCAGTGAAAGTTTTTGAAATCTTTTGCGTCTCCGAATGCTTGTCCTTCTCTAATCCTTTGAAGAACCTTTCCTCCAACCAACTTCATTTTGAACTACTCTGAACTGTGTGATGCTCTGCAAAGATTCTGAACCATTAACATTGGCCCAAGCCTATGACTTGTTGGTGCAGTTGATTTTTGATAACCTTGTCTTTCCTCCCCTTTTAAATTACTGGAGTGCGATTTTGCTCACACTTCATTTTGAGCTTAACTTGTCCAGAATTGATTGGGTGTTGTTGTAGTGTATTAAGACTGTGATTTTTCTGCTGCATTATAATAGTGAACTGTTTTATAACTGATGGTGTAAATAAATGTATATTCTTTTACTCAGAAACCTTGAATCAGTGTTTGCTTGAATCATAGTAATTTGTTGTCCTTTGTGTAACTTCTTGTACTGCTCACTTTACTCTTGAGATAAGTCTAGCTGCTCAGCCATTGCTACCACTTTACTGTGTAGTACAGGCTTGTACCAAAGGTGAAATTGTACTTACACTTGTAGACTTAATTGTATGTGGTGTTCCCAAAGGTTGCTGCATATGATTCTGCCTAACAGTGGGCATTCGCTCTTTTGCTCTGGGGGGCAGGGGATGCTCATCAGGCCTCTTGATCCAGCTGTACTAAACTAAATTGGCATCTCTCATACTGTATGGTGCGGAAATTTGGTCTCTCTCAATTCTAGATGAGATGGCTAAATTAGAAAGACGCTTGCTGAAGAGTCTATAACACTTACCTCAACGCACAGTAATCGAGATACTACTGGGATATGTGATGCCCATTGACTGTAGAATCTATCTGAGCTGTCCGACTACTGCTTGCCCTGATACTGGAGGCCTACCAGTCTAGAGCCTCCTTGATGCCATCTAGTAACCTTGTGAAACTTTGCTCTATAGCAAACAGATGGTTAAGATTTGCTCCGGGGAATGTCTTTGGCTTTTCTCTCCAACATTTTAAGAAAATCATGAAAGGCATTCTGATGAATTATAGCCAGGAACAGTCCTTAGTGGATCTTGGCACTAAAAACTCTGTCATAGAGTTTGTGACGTACATTCAGGCAAGGAAAGGAAAACCCACTTACATACAACGATCTGTGGGTAACTACCTCGTCTGGGATCATCTAAAGGTAAAATTTAACACCACCAGAACAAGGGAAATTGAGGGGGCATGGCATCAGCTAATAAGAGCTGTAAAGGAATGCCGTCTGTGTGGTGAAAGGGGACTGGAAACTGTAAGGTACTTGTTATGTGAATGCGTGTCCTTGTCGGCTCTAAGGGTGGTTGTGTTACGTTCAGCAGGGATGCTGGTAACTATACCGAGGGCTCTGTTGTCGGAGGATTACATCAATGGAAACAATAATGGCTGTATTATCTACCTTAGTATTTTTTGGAGAGAAATTGTTAATATTTGTAAGATTTTAGCATGTGGGGAAATGTGAGAAGGTTGATTATGACTCATGAATGATACAACTATCAATTGTATTGATATGCATCACTTCACATTGGTTTGTTTTTAATTGTACTGGTATTTTTTAATGTGAAAATTCTAATAAAGTAAAACACAATAAAAATAACGATAAAAAACGATGCAAAATCAAGTCCTACAGTTCACAAGTACACCTGCTGAAAAGGGACAAATTGCCGCCAACCATTGCACAGATGCTGTATAGTAAGGTTGGGTGCCACCAGATGTTAGTACTGCTAACAGAATTTTTTTTTACCTGGGAACCCACCTCCTATGGCGGGGTGACCATAGTGATGGGCTGGGTTAAGGGCGGAGTCCTGTAAGTCAAGCGATAGGCTTTATAAACAGGTGTAAACTGGCACTGTTTATAGCAATAACTTGTAGAGTGCACAATTTACATAATAAACCAATCTGCCAACGTGTACATTATTATAGTACCGTTGAGCAAAAATAGTAGGATTGTAGCTTTATTTGTACCACCCTGAATGGAAGTCTAGAATTACCAACCCAAAAATGTAATGAAAATCCAAAACAATCTTATAAAGTTTTTGCAACTGTACTATCAAGACTGAAAGAAACCGCACAATATGGTCAACTGCTTGTAGACATTGTTTCAAACAGTACGCAGCATTATGCACCCCTTACATTTGCAATGATGCAACATGTGTGCTTCTTAACGGGCATACCACATACCATAGCCACTTCCTAATGCCTCTGCAGCCATCTTAATGTTAATCACACTTTTTAATGTGCATGAATGTAAAACAAAAAAGCACCAGCTAAGTGAACAGTTTTGGGTTTTGTGTAGGCATGAGCAAGGCAAGTGCCGGGTGCTGCCGTAATGGTACCTTCCTGGAAACATATGGCAAATGGTGGGAGTACCTGTCATATGCTTTTCTAATGCATATAAAATAGCAAAAACGGTTGGCTTTGCCAATGCTGGGTTTTAACAGGAATTGAAAGCAAGGAACAGATGAAGAGACACAACACACATTTTGTTTAGAATCAAGTGAAATGGGACATCCAGCCCAATGATTGCCCTACCAGATTCACTACGTTTGCAGACTGCCAGGAAACATGGGGCTATTCTCATGCCTCAATATGTGCACGGATAAACACTGGAATAGGCAACAATCTTTGGTTTACATTCTTTTCATTCTGACCACCACTCTGTGCATAGAAAGGACTGTTCATTGATTTCCATGTGCACAGCAAGGCCCCGACTTTTAGCGTGAGGATTCATTCTGCATATTTCATATTGAATGCGCAATATTATGTGAAGCTGAAAAGGAAACCAAGAGCTGGAAGAAACTCAGAACTTTTGTTAACCACGATTTCCTTTTTTATTGAGATCCCTACACATTGGTTAGCTTTAGTTGTGAGGGCAAGGATAGGTTTTGGACACAGACAGACTTAAGTTGTACTCTTCAACTAAGTTTCATTCAGGTAGGGAAATTCCACCTGAGCAAGTTAGGCCTTCTATTATTTGATGTAATAAAGTATTTATTTTTAACTTTGAATCTATTGTCTGTGTCTTGCTTCATGATGCCTTCACAAGATGTCCCTCTGCACTGCTGACACGTCCCTTCTGTATCACTCCCAGGCTCTCCCTGGCCTCAACCTCTTCCGATTCTATCAGTCTGCAATATGAAGGGGGACATTTTTCATCATGCAGGGTTTGTGGTGACCTGCTCTTCGCAGTCTCTTTTAGCCTCTGACCATTCTGAGATTCCCCTTCTCTCCTGGTCTTTCAACTTGCTCAGTCCTAGTTTACAAGTCACATGCGTACTCCTGCCTCCCGTCAAACAGACTGAGTTAAAAAAGCCTTTCTTTAAAACTACCTAGACCAGGTGCCTACTTCTTGATTGGCTGGGGTAGCCAGGTAGTTCCCTTCAGGGATTCGACTGTGTGAGGATGTGTTGTTCAGACCAGAGGAGTGAAATCTTTCAAAAGGCTGGTGGCTCTTGAATCCATGCCATGGGCATTTGGAGAATGAGCAGCTTGTTTCCCTCTCTAACTCGTGTGCTTCATTCTTTGAAAGTAAATGGGTTCAGTGTGAGGAATTTCATATTTCGGGGTACTGCTGTCTTTCCTTATCCTTGTCAAATTCGTGTTTCACACATTTAAGCTCTGCTGATGTATTGGAGGACAATGGTGGGCTTTCCAGTGCAATGCCATGGCTCAACGAGTGGGAGGTACTGTTTGTTCATGATGCAAGGGTATTTCCCTCCCAACCGCCCTGGGGAGTGTTACCAGTGATTCCCTTCAGAACTATGACACTGGTCCCCGATAGCGATTGCTGGTGTGGAGAAGGGGAGTCACCTGCCGCCTGACAGGATCTTGGTAGCCCAATTTTGATTAATCCCTGACAAAGGGCACAGGGTTGTGATGAGCTCTCACCAGGAAATGGGTCAGATGAAGGGGAATCTCATGTAGGTCTTGCAGGGGCATTTCAACATATTGCCTTCCTCCCTTGTGCCTGGGCTAAAAAACAGTAGACATCATGGAGGCACCATGGAATGGGCCTGGTGGAGTAGCTTGGGGAATCCCCCGTCTACCATCTTCAGGGATCTCATCACTAAGAGTTACATTCCCCTGGTTCCCAGATTACTGTAGGTTCTCAGGGAGACGTGTGCTGAATGTAGTTCCATGACACTACAAGGACATTTCATATGCATTACTAAAACCAGGAAGAAATGGGATGGGAAACAATGTTTCTCTGCTTTAGCCCCTTTGTGGTAGAACTAACTTCCAGAATATCTATGACATCAATAGAACAACCAACATTTCAGGAAACACCTGAAGAGAATGGAG
The DNA here is from genome assembly GCF_040938575.1 of Ambystoma mexicanum. NCBI lineage: Eukaryota > Metazoa > Chordata > Amphibia > Caudata > Ambystomatidae > Ambystoma > Ambystoma mexicanum. Next base: position 1,107,755,827 of record NC_090925.1, read on the forward strand.
TGGGGATCAATGGTTGTCCAGGAAGACTGTGGAGTAGACCTGATGATTCAGGAGAATGGCAATGGCAGAGGAAATGGACAGAAACGGAAAAACTAAAATGGCACAAAACATACAGACAGTGCCCCTTTACTCACCAGCCAACACACCAGCCAAGAGTAGACAGAAGACAAGAAATGGTCATAGCAGCCATGCAAGTAAAAAGGTAGAGTCATGCCTAGATATTCGGAGTGGATCTAGCCTTCGAGAGGCACCCAACTGCATTCCCCTGGCGGAGGAGTGTGATGAAGTCCCTTGCCTAATTTTGGAGACTGACAGTGTGGTGGGGAAAAAGGCAGAGAACTGCCCAGATCTAGACAGTACTGGAGACCATACCCACTGGGTACCCAGACTAAGACAGGAGTGGTCACATGAAAATTCCCACCTCCATAAACACCAATGATGACCAGGATACCACTTGCGCATATTCATAATTCCAGTACTGGCATTGATCGAGAGCTCTTGCACCCTCTTAGCCAGACCCAAACATGCAACATAGGAACACATGCCTTTACCCTTAAGAGAATCCCATTGCAACACTCAGAGTTCAAAAGCACGTCTGGATATAAATGTCTCTCTCTCTGGGCACTACTGTCAAAGAAAGCATTGAAGGGAAGGAGGCACACTAACACAGGCCACAAAAGTTTGCACTTGAAAAAAAAATAATTAACTTGCATTTGTTACAAGCATGAACGAAAACAAGCAAGCTCTGTTCTCCCACTGCAGGTTATGAAGTTGCTATTTCCACACAGCCAAAACAATGCATGCACACTGTTGAGCTTTACTCGTTTATCAGAGGAACCCAGTTTACAGAAGGCAATGCCAGCACAACTCAAGGGGGGATTGAGGGGGTGGAGGGTGGAGGCCTCACAGAAGTCCAGGGCAGATTTAAAATCCAAAATAGTGGCAGGCTTTGATATAGGAACATGCCAGCCACAATCCAGCCCACATGACCACAAACACATGGTCCAGTCACACAGAGAAGCCCACTGCACACTGTGCAAGTGCAATCCATGCACCTAAGCACCGCCCAGGGGAAGGAGAGACTAAACTACAAAAGCCAGCTTGCTCAGTCAAAATTGCTGAGCAAGAGGAGTATTGCGAGGAGAGCTGGGAGGAGATAATTTGATGTTGTAAGGAAGAGGTTACAGTGGAAGAGAGTTACCAACTGGAGAGAGTTACACTGATGTTGGTGGAGGGAGAGAATTACCATCTGCACAGAGCTTTTAGAGAAGAGTTTGGAAAGAGAAATTGTACTATCCTGGGAGAAAATTAATTGTTGAAGAAGATCGAGGAGGAGAGTTATCTGGAGAGGAGTCGTGGAGGCAGCTGGATTAAGACAGAACCATTACCACCTGGGGAGGAGGCTGAGGAAAGTTAACTTTGAGAAAGAGTTAGATTTGAGGAGGTAGCAGAGCAGACACCCCTACTAGCCAGAAAGACCAAGTAGTTTCTGGCAGACCAGGTCGATTCATGTCATACTTTAGAAGTAGGCGGAGTACGAGATGGTGCAATCTCATTAAGGGACAGTGAGGTAGCAAGAGAAGGGAGTGTTTTGCTGGGACAAGGATCCTTGTATAGAGATGTGGTCAGGTGACAGTGTACTTCACAGGCATGTTCACAAAACTCTCGGAGTTTGGACCAGTGTTGAGAAAACTAAACCTCAGCCTCAGACATCTGGAAGAGAACCGAAGACTCTGTCAAGCCTGGGACGATACCCTCAAAGGGCCCTTGCCAAGGACTCGCTTGAATTTGGTCTGGGAAACCAGCAAAAAGACAAGGTTGAGCCACTGGACATTAGTGTGGGGCCATCATGAGCCCAAACCAGGAACATTGTAAGAGACCTTTTCTTTGCTCACAAATCAATATTGATGATTTTACGTGCTGCTTGATACTTTAAGACTATTGTGAGCAATCTTTTCTTTGCCAAAATTTTTGAATTTTAGCACCGCCAAATGGATTGTCTTCCCTGTTCTGGTGTGAGGTGGAGGATAACCGGGAGAACATTAACACCACTGAACTCAAGCCTTCATTTAATTGCATAACTCCCCACAATTTATCAGTTAAAGTAATTACCCTCACCTACCTGAAGCAAATTATTCTTAGGTTGCCCAATACAAAAAATAGGTTATTATGATCAACTCGTCTCGTGTTGTGTTCCTACTTGGCACACTCTGTAACAGCAGAAAGGAGGCATAAAAGCAGTGGCCACTGTGGCAATCCTTCAGATGGCGGCACTTCTCCCCAGGGCAGAATACCTTATCATGAGGCTAGGGAGGTGAGGCTGCTAACCAATAGCCCCCCTAGGGTGGTAACATGCGGGAGGAACTGATGGGGACAGGTTCCTCTCATGGGGATAAGAATGCAAATGGGAAGCACAACCCCGGTGAAATCCCACCACATAGGCTGACAACAATGCCTAAATCTTATCAACATAAGATCACCTCCGAAACTATGTGCTATTGTGACATATCAAACCCACCTCATGACAAAAGTGCTGAGAAGAAGAAGCGCTTAAAAATGTGGAATTTTAGCAGAATGAAGACTAGAGCAGCTGATGTCAATTGTAAGGACGTTACGCTGGGTCCGGCCCCGCTATTTAAACTGAACAGCAAAGACGGACTGTGTTCTTTGTCATCCGTTGACCCGTCTTGCAACGGCCTGTGTGGTTTTGGAAATCTGGAAGCTGTGATATGACAGAGGGAGGACAGATGACTGAGGAGGCCGGGAGAGCTGGTACAGGGCTTCAGGAGATGCCAGCAAGGCTCCTCTCCAAGGCTGAGAAGAGAAATAGTGGGACCCCCGAGAAGTGTCTTGGAAGTCGGTTGGGAACTGGCGTGATAGACTTGCAGAGACTGAGAGGTGGTGGGTAGACCTGTAGTGGGTGGACTGTGCGGTCCAACCATGGTGTCGAGACCGCCTACTGTAGCCTACAGCAGATGGCTGCATAGATGACTATCAGGAGAGAGCAAGAGAGGTCATGGGGGGGGCGTCGCCTGTTACGGTGGGTCCAAGAGGCCCGAAAGTTATGCAAAGGCGCTCCACAATAACTCGAGGGTTTTGAGGTTGGGGGGGAAGAGGTGTCGGACAGTGGGAGAATTGTTTGAGGCTTTGAAGGCTGATGCCGTTTGCAGAGTGGAGCACCCAGTATGGGGTTTCGAAGGGACACTTCTTAATATATGGGGCGGTAACTGAGAGGTTGGTTGCAATATGGAGAGAGATTCTTGAGGAGCCAAGCATGAGTGCACTGATGCAAGTGATACTCGATGGGGGCAAAGGTGGGGCCAAAATCGCTCGCATTTACCAGGCAGTGTGGAGTGAGATCCCTATGAAGGACCTTGGGGTAAAAGGCAAGTAGGATATGGGCTGTCAGATATTTGAGAGTGAATGGACGAAGATCTGGGAGCAGGTCTGCAAGGTCTTAAGAAATGCTCGGTTGCAAATTATTCAGTTCAACATACTACATAGAGTCTATGTGACCCCCAGCCAAATTTCATGCTATGAATGGCACCCTTAGTCACGACTTCCCATGCTGTGGGATTGGGCCGGCAGGGCACTGGCACATGATCTGGGGATGGACGATTATTGTGCACTACTAGGAAGTAGTTAAGTCTAAGATTAACAAGCTTCTGATTTCCACTTTCAAGTGTGACCCAAAGGTGTGTTTATGGGGAATAACGCCAGGGGGGAAGCAAAAAAAAATCACGAAATTGGCTTGCCCAGTTTATGTTCATCCTTGCCACATGGCAGACAGCCCTTGCCTGGAATAAGCCCCAGGGTCATTCAGTAGTACACTGGATGCAGAATGTCTGCAGGTGGGGGATGGCGAAGTTAGACATCTTACAGAAAAATAAGGGACCCCTAGCAGGAGGAAGGGGTTATGGTAGACTGGAGCCAGATGTTGACTGAGTTGTACTGCTCGGCAGATTTGAACCCCCATGATGGGTGGGAACAGGGAGGTAAATGGCACAGAGGTGGGGGTGGGGAAGCGGAGGAAAATCATTTTTGAGAGGGAGGAATGGAAGGCAAGGGGTTATTGTTTGTTATTCATGCAAAATACCAATCAAGATACTTTTTTTAAAAAAAAAGAAGGCTGGACCCGGTGAAGAGTTCCCCGGGAGAAGGAATACGTACAAGTCTGTGAGGGAGCCAGGAAGTTAGAAGACTGTAAACTATAAAGAACTCGAGAATGCCGTAAAACCATGTTGTGATACAGTACCCAGGCCAGTTCCACAAAAGTGTGGTGCTGGATAATACAGAGGGACTCCAGGTAAAAACTTCATCGTCCCAGCGGGGGTCGATCAAGATTTGTACAAAACCTAGAAACTGCGAAAACCTCCCTAAAACGAGCTACAAACCTTGTCAAAAATGGTGAAAGACAATGGGGAACCAGGTAGGAGAAGGGAGTCATTCTCCCAGCCCTTTTATCTGACTCTTTATTTATGTTGGATTACAGAGAACCCGGAACCTTTCTTTTGAACAACCTGAGAGGCGTTTGGACGCTTTACATCCAGGGGAAGGGAGTCATACTCCTGGATTACGAACAGTAGCTGGACTTTATATTTTGTTGTAGTGTCAGGGATAGAGAGTAGCAGCCTTTGTGACCAGGTTGGTGCCCTTTTGTTTTCATGAACACCCATGAAGACCTTCTCTCAAACCTTGACTAACTCTCCCTCTGTCCTCATTCTTCTTGACCTCTCCTCTGCTTTCGCTACGGTAAACCATAACATCCCGATCTCTCGTCTCTGAGAGACCCTTGGCATCACTGTGGCTCGCATCGTTTCTCTCGGACCGTCCTTCCCCGGTAGAACTTGGTCCCTTTCTCTCCACTATCACTCTCTCTACTTGTGGTGTCCAACAGGGATCTAATCTATCCACCTGGTTTTTCAATGTCTACATGGCCCCCTTGGCCCACATGATCTCTGCCTTCACCTCCAGCTTTCAGTGTTATGCAGATGACACAAAGCTCTCTTTCAGACTACCCTCGGCCTCTTCCTCCTCGCTCATCCCTGAATGTCTGTCCGCATTTCGGTCCTGGTGTGCTGCTAATGATCTCTGCCTTAATGGCAGTAAGACAGAGATCGTCCTCATAGCGACCCCTACTCCTGTTTCTTACCTTCACTCTGGCCAACCAACCTTAGTCCTGCACCCTCACCCACTAGTGAAGCAAACAATCTGTGGGTCATTTTCGACTCTGCTTTCGCCTTCTCTTCTCATGTCACAGTCATGTCCAAAAAGTCCCAACTGCACCTCATCAAAGGTATTCTACCTTTTCTCACCTTCCTCCAGAGGTTCACTGTCTCTAGAGCACTGGTTCTCTCCAGACTGGATTACTGCAACTGTCTCTTTCTCAATCTTCCCACCTCTACTCTTTGACCTCTTCTACTTATCCAGAACAGAACCGTGAGTCTCATCCTTGGCCTCAAGCCCAGGGATCGCATCTCTCTGGCACTGAAATCCCTCCACTGGCTCCCCGTGGCTCCAAAGATCAAGTTGAAGACCTTCTGCATAGTCCACAAGGCTTTCTGGGGCTGGGGTCCCCATTATCTACAGCGCTCTCTTCACAAGTACTTTCCTTCCAGAGCCCATCGCTCGTCATCCTCCAAGTCTCTGCGGGTGAGATGCTTTTTTAAACAGAGATTTGGGGGTAGATCCTTATCCTCTGCATGTGCCTCCCTCTGGAACAGCCTACCTGCTTTTTTCTATCTTGAGCCGGACTTCCTTAAAGTTCTGGGAACTCAAGACATTCCTCTTCTCCTTCTCTTTCACTCTCCCTCTCCCCTTCTAACCTCATTTCTCTTCTCTCCTGCACCCCTCCTTGTTCTCATCCCCAACCTGTTCAGTCAGCTGACTGGTCACCTGGTGAACCTCCAGAGCCTCACAGGTCCCAGGCTCCCCCGCCAGTCCTGCACTTGCCTCCGGCCTCTGCACTCTGCCTGCACTTGGAATATGTTCTATGAGAACGGCATCCACTCTGCACTTAATCCTGGCCATAACTGGACCGGGCGCACTCGTCTCCCTCCCCTTCCCTCGCACTTCTGTTTGCTCACTTGCACGGCCTTGAATGTACTAGGCTCAGCATGTACTCTGTCCGGTCTTCCTCTTTCTCCCCTACTCAGCTTTGCTGTGCCTGCATACAGAGGCGCAATGAAGAACAACCTGTTGTCTTGTATGATCATCTCCCTCCCCCACTTCTCCCCCCATTCATTGTCTTGCACCTATTCTAGCAGAAATGCCCTGACCTTATATGCTCGTTATTGCTGTTGGATCATTCTGAATCTTCAAGGCCTAAGAATGACGATGATATCCCCTTGTTCCTGTCCCGCCTTGAAGCGCTTTGAAGCACTTCACTTGTTTAGAAGCGCTTTACAAATAAACAATTACAATGTAATTTTATTTCATTTATTGTATTTATAAAGCGCCTTTCACCAAAAGCGCTATTACGAAATATTAGAAAAACGGTACAAAGTACATGATAATGTAAAAAATAGCTAAAAACAGAAGGAGGGGAGAGAAACAGAAAGTCAATAATTAGAAATAAGAGAGGAGGTGAGTTTTTAGGTTAGATTGAAAAATACGAATAGATGAAGAGCAGATAGAGAGGGAGAGGATTCCGGTGTTTAGGGGCCCCGAGGTTTGAAGGCATCAGGAAGTAGACACAGACAGAGTAAAGTTTGGGCTATAAACTTTTATTATAATTAAGATGAGGTGGGGATAAGACCTACCTTGCACTATATGCTAAGGTGGGATTTCCCTTCCTAAATAAAACTAAGGATAGTCTGTACCAGGAAGTCCAAAGTAAATATCTTTCTCTGTCCAAAACCTATACTTGCCCTTGCATCTATTTGTTCAAACTATTTATGGATGTCAGCTTGAAATGAATAAGTGTTCAAACATATGTTCAAAGCTTCTTCCAGCTCTTGATCGTAAAGGGCCTCTCCCTTCCCCAGGATTCCAAAAAGTTTAATATCAAAAGGGGTTCCCATCCCCAAGCTTTCAAGTCTCTGACTGGTTTCATAACACAATTCATTGGGATTCTTGCCAGCTTTCAGGCTCTTGGCTCTTTCATCAAAATCAACTCCAAGTTCACAATGTACAGGCTTGTTCTGTATACTCAACCATAAACTTATAAATGCTTCAAGTCGCTTCTCCTAAGTGGGGTGTATTCGCTCTAGGCACAGTTGTCGGACCACACGGTCCACCTATAACAGGTCATGCAACCGACACACCTGATTGCCTTCTTTTCCACAGTTACACCGCCACTGCTTCTGCTCAACAGTGGTATTAGACTCAGATCTTGGCAGTCCTTTCCAATACTTGTCTTGCCACTATTCACTTGTTGAAGTACCACAACAAATTCATAGTTTTGCCACAACTTGTACAATTACTCTTTTCCTTATGGCATTAGCCAATGCTTGCTTTTTCTCAACGTCAACACTTCACAATTCACCATATTCATGCCAAACGCTGGTTTTCTTCAATTTTTCTGGAACGTTGTCCTCCGTTCCATGCATGTGGCATACAAAGTTAATCAACCTTCACAACATCGTATGCGTCCAGAATCTGTGTTTTACCTTTCCAAAGCTGCAATCACATTGCCTCTGCTTCCATTCGCTCAATCGCCAGCGTTCCGACCTTCCTTCAGCAGGCGGCTCGCACCACAGTGTTCCGGAGTCACTCAGCCTCACTTGACTCTCGGGGTACACTGTCTTCAGGTGCCCCTTCTCTGCTCTGGTCGGTTCTTCGTGGCTGCTGCTCCCGGCTCAGCAGGCCCCTTTTCTCAGGTATCCAACACCTCAGGCTGCTGGAGAGGGAGTCCTCTTGACTCCTGGAGGTCGGCAAACTGCCCTTGCCACCGAAGACCTTCCAACAATGCCAGCCACAGTCTGCTTCCACTGCAAAGACTTTGCAGCATCACAGTGCCTCAGACACACGTCTCACTGCTTCTTCTTCCGGCCTCTCCATCTGCAAGCATTCCACAGGAGTTCCTGTTCTCTTTCTTTGCCTCACATGAGCGGGTCATTTATACCGCCCCTTTGGCTTTATGTGCAGGCCATCCATCTTGATTACCAATGATCTTCGTACTAATCATCCCTCTACCTCGTCCCAGTACCAGAGTGGTGTTTGTGTGTGTTCGAACTAATAAAGAATGGATGTCTGTTCCTGTGTGGCCTCTTTCTCGTCTCAGTTCTAGAATGTTCTATATTGGGATATGGTTTTCCAACATAGGGAAGGGATTGGAAATACCCCATAAAAGCCTGGGTAACATCTGATTCCTGATGAAAGGGAAGGAACAAGTTACTTACCTGTAACTGTTGTTCTCCAGCATGGGACTGGCATGGATTCACATGCTCATGAATATTCCCCGTCGTCAGGCTGGGAATCCTCGGTAAAGAAAAAACCAGTATCAGTTTCGTTTCTGATCTGACTTTCGTAGTAACAACCAATCACTGGTCTCTGCGTCATACTGACCACAGCCAATGACTGCCCTCTACCTAAGCCCCACCTCTGGCAGCCATCTTCAGATTTGGAAGCACGTGAAGTGGCAGTATGACCAAGTGAAGAGCCGCAGAGGGGTAGGCGGGAGGGTTCGCATGTGAATCCATGCCAGACCCATGCTGGAGAACAACAGTTACAGGTAAGTAACTTGTTCCTTCTCCAGCATGGGGTCTGGCATGGATTCACATGCTCATGAATAAAGAATACATAGCAGTACACACATGCACAACCACGGGAGGTGGCAAAGGCTCAATATTAAGCATCACATCAAACTCAACATTAAGCATCTTACCTCCTCACCAGGCTCACCTCAGGCGAACAGGTTGCGCAGCACTGCTTGGCCGACCCTGGACTCCTCCCTGGAATCCCGGTCGACGCAGTAGAATTTCGTGAAGGTGTGCGTCGACCTCCACGTAGCAGCCCTGCATATGTCCAGCAGGGGCACACCAGATAGGAACGCTGTGGTAGCTGCGATCGCTCTGGTGGAATGGGCTCTCGGACGGCCAGGCAGCGGTCGGTTCGCCAACCGGTGACAGTACATGATACAGCCGGAGAGCCATCTGGAAATGGAAGCCTTCGAGAGAGCCTTCCCCTGATTGACAGGTCCAAAGTTCACAAAGAGTTGTGACGTCTTCCGAAAACACTTTGTGCGGTCCACGTAGAACTTCAGCGCTCTAGCCACATCCAGCGAGTGCAAAGTCCTCTCAGCCGGCGACGAAGGCGACGGGAAGAACACAGGCAACACCAAGGGTTCGTTGAGATGGAAGTCCGACGGTACCTTGGGCATGAAGGAGGGGTGCGTCCTGAGCACTACCCTCGTGTCGTGAAAAGTCAAGTACGGGGCCTTGCAGGAAAGGGCCTGGATCTCTCCCACTCGTCGTGCAGAGGTGATGGCCACAAGAAACGCTGTTTTCCACGACAGAAATTTCAACGGAGCTGAGTGCAGAGGCTCGAACGGAGGTCCCATGAGCTTGGTCAGCACCACGTTGAGCTCCCACGCCGGGGCCGGAGCCTTCACCGGCGGGAACGATCTGAACAGTCCCTTCATGAACTCTTTCACCAGACGATGAGACCACAAGGACGTCCGCCCCGTGGTTCTGGTGTATCGGGAGATCGCAGCAAGATGAATCTTGATGGAAGCGTGTGCCAGTCCAGCTTTGGCCAGCGTCAGCAGGTACGGCAGTACTTGGGGGGCCGTAATCCGTAGAGGGTTAATCTTCTGTGCGTGGCACCAGACAGAGAACCTCTTCCATTTGTGTCCGTAGCATTTAAGAGTCGAGGACGCCCTGGCCTTTGCAAGAACCTCTCTGCAGTCGGCCGGTATGTCGTATCCTCCAAACTCTAGCGCTGCAGGAGCCAGGCCTGCAGGTTCAGCGATTTCGGGTCGTGGTGGAGGATGGCGCCTCCTTCTCTGGAGAGTAGATCCGCGTCCACCGGCAGCTTGATTGGCGGGGACGCCGACAAGTCCAGAAGGTCCGGGAACCATATCTGCCTCGGCCACGCAGGTGCGACGAGGATCATCCTGCACCGTGACCTCTTGAGCTGGTTGACGAGCCGGATTAGCAGTGGCAAAGGAGGGAACGCGTAGAGGAACAGGCCCTCCCAGGGGAACTAGAAAGCATCGCCCATGCTCCTCACCTGGGGAAACCTGCTGGCGAACCTCCGGCACTTGGAGTTCGTCGCCGTCGCGAACAGGTCGATCTGGGGTGTGCCCCACCGTCGGAAGAGGCATCCACTAGATCCTGCCGTAGCTCCCACTCGTGGCACGAGCGCAGCTCCCTGCTGAGTGAGTCGGCGATGGTGTTTTTTACCCCGCCAGATGAAACGGCACCAGAAAAATCCTTTGGGCGATGGCCCAATGCCACAGGTCCTGCGCCTCCTTGGACAGTGCTGGGGACCTGGTTCCGCCCTGTTTCCTGATGTAAAACATGGTGGTGGTGTTGTCGGTGAAGATCCTCACCACCTTGCCCTTGAGGGACGGAAGGAAGGACCTGAGGGCCCAAAACACTGCACGGAGCTCCAGGACGTTGATATGTAGGGATTTCTCCGTCGGGAGCCAAAGGCCTCTTACGTGCAGATTTTCGGTGTGCGCTCCCCACCCTTCCAGGGAGGCATCCGTGGTCACTGTCTCCTGGTGGGCTGGGGTCTGGAAGTCCAATCCCGCCGTCAGATGCGCGCGGGTGCCCCACCACCGGATCGCTTGTCGGAAACTCTCGTCGAGTGTGATCCTTTCCTCGAAGCTGCCCGTCGTTTGGATCCAGCGCGCGTCCAGGAACTCCTGTAACGGGCGCATCCGGAGCCTGCACATGGGAATGAGGTAGATGCAGGAAGACATCATTCCGAGGAGGGACTTGATGGACCTCACCTTGGCCGCGTCGGCCACCAACATCCGCTGCACCTTGCCCAGGATGGTCCTGGTCCTCTCCTCCGACGGGGAGGCCAGAAGGGACACTGTGTTTAGCCTCGCTCCCAGAAACAGAGCGTCTTGCGCGGGTACCAGGTGGGATTTGGCGTAGTTCACGGAGAATCCCAGGTCCGTGAGAAGTTGGACGGTCCTTGCCGTGTGAACCACGGCGAGCTCCCTCGTCTTGGCTCGGATGAGCCAGTCGTCCAGGTAGGGGTAGACGTGGACCCCCTCGCGGCGCAGCTGCGCCGCCACCGGTGCGAGGCACTTGGTGAATACCCTGGGTGCCGACCGTAGTCCGAAGGGGAGGGCTTTGAACTGGTAATGACGCCCTTGGACCACAAACCTGAGGAATTTTCGGTGCCCCTTTAGGATGGGAATATGGAAGTAGGCATCCTCCAAATCCAACGACGACAGGAAGTCTCCTTCCTCCAGCTGACCCAGGACGTGCTGGAGGGTGACCATCCGGAACTTCTGCGCCTTGATGAACTTGTTCAGACGTCGCAGGTCCAGGATGGGGCGCCATCCCCCCGTCTTCTTCTTCACGAGGAAGTATCTCGAGTAGACTCCGGAGCCCCGAAGCCTCTTTGGGACGAGTTCGATGGCGCCCTTCCTGAGCATCGCTTTTACCTCCAGGAGAAGTTGAGGGACGTGAAGTTCTTTCCTGGCCACGGGGGGGACGCGCGGGCACCTTCTCTGGAACTCGAGCGCGTGGCCCCGGGCCAAGGCGTCCAGCACCCAACGGTCGGTGGAGATGGACTCCCACACGCTGACGAAGCTCGCCAGCCGGCCTCCCACCGGGGTGCTTCGGTGGGGGCCCGACCCCACGGCCGGTTCAATCCTGCTTCGACGAGGCTTTGCCGCCTTGACCTCCTTGGCGACGACGGCGGGGTCCGCCGGACTTGCCTCGTCCTCTGTAGGCCTCCTGAGATGACGAGCGGGCCGCTTGACGGTAGGTGGAGAAACCGCCGCCGGAACCTTTGGAGGCGCCCTTGCCTCCGCTGCTCCGAAAGGGCGTCCGTCGTTGTTGCAGAACTCCCAGGGCCCGGGCCGTCTCAGTGTCCGCTTTAATGGCCTGAAGGGAATCGTCCACTGTTTTCCCAAACAGGTTGTTCCCATCGAAGGGCATGTCCAGGACTCTGGTCTGAACGTCTTGACGGAAGTCCGTAGCCTTGAGCCATCCACGCCGCCTAAGGCAAACGCCGTTGCCCAACTGGCGGAACCCAGTGTCGGCGATGTCCGTCGCAATGATAATGGCGTGGTCCGAAGCCACCTCACCTTCCTGCAGGATCTCCAGGGCCTCTGTCCTCTTGTCGTCCGGCAGGAAGTCCAGCAGGGGAGCCAGTTTGTACCAGAGCTCCCTGTCGTAGCGGGCCACGATAGCCAAGGCGTTGGCCGCTTTAATCGTCGTCGCTGCCGACGAGATGACTCTGCGTCCCATAGCGTCCAATTTCTTTCCCTCACCGTCCGGTGGGGAAGTCGATGTGGAGGCCGCACCCCCCCCGCTTTCTTCCTGGCCGCCGCGGAGACGACGGAGTCCGGGGTAGGCTGCGCCCGGAGGCACAGGGGGGCCGTGTCCGGGACCCGGTACTTCTTCTCGTACCGGTCTCTTCTAGCTGGCGTTGTGGAAGGGTTCTTGAGGAGGGTGAGGCCCTCATCCCAAATGTCGTCCAATAGAGGCACTGAGAGGACCGTCTTCCTCTTGGCCTCGCGCCGCTGATAAAGGAAACCTTCCTTCTTCTCCTCAGGGCAGAGTTGAAAAAGCTTGGATGCCCTGGTGATCATGGAGTGGAACGATCCAATCTCGTCGGGCGGAGCAGCCCTGGTGGGAGGCGACGACGGTACATCCTCGTCGTATACCTCGTCGTCCGTACCCGTCGCTGCCGTGTCAGTCCCCGTATCATCCCCTCGGGTGGACGGGGAGGAGGGCTGGACGGGGCGCGACGGCTGAAAAGGAGGTGGCGGGTGGATCCTTCTTTTCTTAGTAGGGGGAACACCAGAAGGTCCCGGTTCTGGGTCCCCCGACGGGAGAGGTTCCTCCGTCGGCAATGGTAGTCTCGTCCTTATCTCTGAGCATAAGGACTGTATAGCCAACAAAATGGCCGCCGAGTTGTCTTGCGGTGCTGGCAGAGGGGAATCCGACGGGCGATCAGGGGCCCCGTCGGTACCCTCGACTATGTCGTCGTCACCTGCGTCGGGATCCATCCCGACGGGCCGGTCTTCTTCCACGCCGAGGCCGTGGCTTAAGACCTCGACCAGTTCCTCCTCCGAGGTTGAAGCCGAATCTACGACGACGCCCTGCCCCCCCCCTTTCCCTTCCCCTCGGGGGATTTCACGGGGGTCCTATCGATGGGCACAAAAGAGGACTCCCTCCGAGGTGGCAGGGAGACTCTGAGCCCCGAGGTCGCCACCACTGGTGTAGCCTGCACAGGCTGAGCCAGGGCCGCCGCGACAGTTTCGATAGAGGGCTTGGCCGGATGGATTAAGGCCTTCACCACCTTAGGTGCGCTCACCGCCTTATCCTTGAGGGGGGGGGACACCACCTCGCTCCCCCTCCGCCTTCGAGCTTGACCGGGGCCTCTCCAGGAGCTTCGCCGGGTGCTCGGCCTTCCTCTTACCCGACCCAGAGCGTTGGCTCGTGGTTGATGGTGCCGGGGAGGGTGCGCCCTGCCTGGCGCCCGTAGAGCCCGACCGTTCGGCGCTCCCGGTGCCAGCGGACTCACGGTGCTTGGCCTTATGTTGGACTCCCGTCGCCGGGGCGTCCTCAAAGGTCTTAGAAGACCGCTCAGATTTCTTCTTCTTCTTCTCGCCGGACGGGCTCTTCCCTTCTAGCCAGTTGGCGAGACGTTGATGGCGGTCCTTCATGGTCCGCTCCGACATGTTGCCGCAAAACGCACAGTCCTTCTCCACGTGCGTCTTGTCCTCATGTAGGCAGTAGAGACAAAAAGAGTGTTCGTCCTCCTTGAAGAGGTTCTGCAGCTGGCATCCAGGGCAGACCCTGAACAGCTTTCCGGGCGTCGAGCTTCCCTTCTCCTGGGCCATGACCGGGCCTGAGAAACTTCTGGAGTCCTCCAAAAGCGTAGCTCGACGAAATCTTCACCCTTGAGGGGCGCAGACGAATCCGACACGGATCCCCGTTGATCGGATAGAGAGTCGGTGGAGCTTGAGGCTCTTTTGACCGAAAAAAAGAAGTTTTTGAGAAAAAACGTGAAAAAATAGCACTAACGCTCGAGAGCAATAGCACGAGGATCCCAACACATGAACGTGCGGTAAAAATCTGAAGATGGCTGCCAGAGGTGGGGCTTAGGTAGAGGGCAGTCATTGGCTGTGGTCAGTATGACGCAGAGACCAGTGATTGGTTGTTACTACGAAAGTCAGATCAGAAATGAAACTGATACTGGTTTTTTCTTTACCGAGGATTCCCAGCCTGACGACGGGGAATATTCATGAGCATGTGAATCCATGCCAGACCCCATGCTGGAGAAATGGGGTATACTGTGTCCCACCCAGGTGTACCTCACCCCCACTCCCCAACTCCCCAACTCTCCTCCCAGGTGATCCTCCCTCACATATCCACACCCAGGGTCAGGATCCAAAAGCGATGTCCTTTCTCTGGCCACCTGGGGGAGGAGGAATTTTGGGAAGAAAGTGAGGGCGCCTTCAGATTCCTCACAGAGGGCACAATATTAGAAACAGGAAGAAGCACAGGTCGGTTTGGGGACAGGCGACTGGCAGTCGATACAGTCATCCGTGTCGTGGGCCTCCCCCTAGGCACCAGAGGCAGGCGTCGTGCGAGTCCGTCACCGACATCTTGGACCCACACTCCCTGCACTTCTTGAAGCCAGGACGCGGGGTCGAAGACGAAGTAGAAGACATCTTCACACGAAGGATTTTCACAAAAACGAACAGGTTCGAAGAACCGAGAAGAACAGAACTCCAAAGAGTCGAGGCGTTAACCGAGATTCACGAAGCAACACGTTCGCGGAAAAAACGGAACTGAGGCTACGGGCGTCGTGCGTCCTACTTATCACATCGGATGACGTCCGACGTCGGAGGAGGTCCTCGACGACTGCGCATCGACGTCATCGACACAGGACGCAGACGCCGAAAAAAGTTTCCGAAGCAGCACAGCTGTGGTGATTACATGTCATAGATATGGAATACGTCGGAGGACCCAAACCCCTCGAATATGTGCTACAGGAGCAAAAAGCTAAAGAGAAGAGAAGACGAACCGAAGGAACAAAACTTGTTGTGGAACAAAAGGCACAAGGGTACACAGATGCGTAATGATAAGGATCACACATCTACCAACAGCCCACCAAAAGGAAGACAAGGTAATCGTAGACCTTTTTACAGAGACGTGTACTCCACCAAAAAGCCAGCAAAGATAATACATTTTAGGCATTTATCCATGACCTCCCGATAGGAAGATTAACAGATGCACAATGTGAAACACTAGCGGTAGGGCCCGGGAGTGTCTCTCTGAGGAGGAACTGTGTAGGGTTATTTTACAGCTGCAATTAGGAATGTTCCAGGGGCTAAATAGGTTGCCCATAGATTTCTGGAACTGGATGAAGGACATGGTGGAACACGCATGCAGGGGATGTTTGTGGTGTGCAGGGAAAAACTGTGTGCTTCCCGATGACCTATGAGAAGCTACAACAGTAATGATCCCCAATGGGGAGATGCCAGCAGAAAAATACCTAGCTCATTAACACAGAGATGAACATCATGACCAGGGTGCTGGCAAATCTCCTTTCAGAATAATAGGAGTCCTGGCCCACCCATAACAGAAGGTGTTAATCCTGGAATGCATTTGACTTGTGGAATGGCGTTCTAGGTTTGTGCCTCTTGACCGAATAGGGTTTGGTCCGGAATTCCTGGCTTGGCTGCATCTTGTCTACGTCGTTGTAATGGCCAGGGTCAGGGTGAAATGGCCCCTCTGTTTGCTTCAATTGGGTAGGGTAATAATAGAGGTTCCATTTCTTGCCTCTCCTGTTTGCATAGGTGCAGATCTCTAGGCGGAGTGGATAAACTGGGATCCAGCAACTACAGATTTTGGGGGGACCATGGGAGGGAAGGGAGGTTGTAGCCTCACTGTAAGTGGATGATTAGCTTGTCTGTGTTGGAACACCAGACTACTCAATCCCAGTGATTATAGTTATTATCAAGCAATTCAATAGGCGCTCTGGCCTATACAAAATGAGATAAATTAGCATGATGTGCAGTGCAGGGGAGAGAGGAAGCTATACCATAGACATGTCCCATTAAGGTGTTGGAGGAAACCTTCAATTACCTATGTATTCAAGCAGGACATTCCAGTGGCTATATTTCTATAGAGACACATGAATCCTAAACTGTGCATTTGATTTTAACTTATCTTATTCAATGGGCACACCTTACATTGTCCTCAATACATTGGCTAGGACAATATACATGTATGTCCTGTTCACAATTCCTATATGTGGTCCAGAATATGCCAATTGTTCTGAGAGGGGAGGACTTCCACATTGAGAATGGACATCACATCCTCCTTTGGTAAGGGTAGAGCCCAAGAGTGGTGATTACTCCACTCAATAATTTGGGGAGGTATGATGGACTTGGATTGCATAATCTGCATAGATATTTTTGGAACTCACTGTTAAGAGTGGCCATAGACTGGCAATTCAAATCAGCAGTGTACGCCATGGAGATACTAGAGCTGGACGGTATGTCTGGGAACAGTATGGAAGGGCTAATGTACAGGGACAGGGGCATTCAGGGGTTGCTGCATGTGACTAGAGCAGTAATGGTGGCAAACTACTAATGGAATTGTTTGGAATGAGAAAATCAATTTGGAGACTCTTCTGTAGAGAGGGATGATATATGATATGATAGGCTATTTATAACACGCTTAATACCCTGAGGTTTCTAAGCGCAGACCGGGGGATCAAACCAGTGGTGCTCTGTGTCGTCTTGCTTCCAAGGCCCCTGAGCTATCCTCCCGATGACGCTCAAGGAAGTGAGCAATCTAATGTATTTTAGGGGGTGGTTGGAACAAGGGACCTCTATGTTAACTCAGCTATTAAAGAAAGGGCTTTTAAAATGATTCTTGGAATTTCAGCTGGAGTTCTGGCTAAGAAAGACAGACTTGACAAAAACGTAATGCTCTTTGGACCCACTTGAGGGGATAAAGCCTTCTGGCTACTTCTCGAACAGTGGTACATTTACTGAATACATGATTTAATACCAAGCGCATCTACATTTAGAACTAATTATATACTAATAGAACAGATCCCACAGGGCACTAGTATATATATTGATATATAAATACATTTTGTTAGACTTATTTCTAACCAATCTTCTTTAAAAAAAAAAAAAGATTAATTTTGTTCACATGGTAGAATGTGCATGTCAAATTCAACAATATATATAATCCATTCAACACACAATATATAGAACAGACCGGTTGGTCAAACCATCAGTTTATGTGGTGGAATTAATCAAAGCTTTGAACATATGGCCCTTTGGGTATTGTGCATACAATGGATGGGGATGCAGAATAACTTGTACACAAAATAATCAAACCAACTCAGGAAGATGGCAAATGTGCTTTTTTATTAACAATTATCTAAAACAGGGAGTTACAACATTTCTCATGAAAACAGTCTTATATGCAAAAAGAAAATACGTCAGACGTGACATCATACTACGTGGCAAATAAGAAAAACCTATGAGTGATTGTGATAGGCTCAAGGGGAACATCTAAGCATACTTCCTATAAGGGCTGGGATTGTGATTGAATATCTACTGGCGGGTGGACAACTTATATCTACCTCTAGAACACGTCATCATCAACACTATTAAGTACACAGTATATCATTGACCCTCAAACTATAAGGCGCTTCATTATACGGACCTCTACAATTAGCTGGCATGCTTGTGCCATGTCTGGAACATTCGGTTCACTAAGCAGCACGTAAGCTCAGACCCAGGTGCCAGGAGGTGGACTTGACTTTACCTCGCCACCCAATTAGCCCAACATCTCTCATCACCCATGCCTTCTGCCATGCAGATTGTCTTTGAACTTTTCCTTGCAAAGTATTCTTGTCTCTAAGAATATATCGGAGTACAGGCTTTCACTGGCCTTCATTACAACACCGGCGCTAAACCATGGCGCTATTAGCACCATGGTTGGTGCCGGTGTTGTTACGAGTCCGCCATGGTGAAATACCACCCCATTCGAAGGTTGGCGGGCGGTATTTCCCCATTTCCCCATGGCCCTTCCCCATTCCCATTTTTGCCCCATAGGGCTCAATGGGAATGGGGAAGGCGGCAATTACGGTACCACAAATTGCGGTACCGTAATTGCCTGCGAGGTCCCTTTGCGGGTCTCTACTTTAACGGCTGGTCCAGACCTTAGCGTTCTAGATTATGATGCAGTCTCCTTATAGAACTCTTTTGTTTTGCCCTTTGACAAAGTAGTAACCTTTGCCTCCTGCACCTTCTTAAACCTCGTACAATGCTTACAACCTCCCTGTGCCTCCTTCACACCGGGTGGCTTTCCATGCTTAACTGCTTCTTCATCACATTTCATCTCTTGGTGTTCAAGTCCACCCAGTGGCCAATGCCTGGCTGCCAGGCCCTCTATCACAATAGTCCCCTGTTAAAATGGATCACTTGATGAGGTCTCTAGACAAGTCCGCTCTATGAAAGTCTCATCCAAACAGGTGTTCCCCTGCTCCTCCAGAACTATCAAGGACAACATTGCCTCCCGTAATCCAGCTGTGGCTCTTCAACACCTACCATGCCCGTCTAGCCCATTTGATCTCTACCTTCTCCCCTAACTTCCAGTGTTATGCGGATGACACGCAGCTTTCCTTCAAGCTTCCCTCCTCTTCTTCCTCTCATTCCTGACTGTATGTCTACTATTCAGGCATGGTGCACTGCTAACAATCTCTGCCTTAATGCCAGTAAGACTGAGCTCCTTCTCATTGGTACCCCAGCTCCCTCCTTCTCTCTGGCCGTCCTCCATGGGGCATCTCCCCTCGCCCTCTTGTGAGGCAAAAAACCTTGGTGTCATCTTCGACTCCTCTCTGTCTTCTTCTCGCCTCACTTCACAAACTTTGGGAAGAAGGCCCACTTTCAACTGCGCCTCTGCAGAGGCATTCTCCCTTTCCTCACATTCAACCAGAAACTCAATGTCTCCAGAGCTTTGGTCCTCTCCAGGCTGGACAATTGCAGCAGTCTTCCTAATTCCTCCATTCGCACCCTTCAACTAATCCAGAATAGGACTGCAATGCTTATCCTCAGTCTCAAGCCCAGGGACCACACCTCTCTAGCTCTAAAATCTCTCCATTGGCTCCCGGTTGCTGCAAGCAACAAGTTCAAGACCCTTTACATCATCCACAAGGCGTTCTGGGCCTGAGACCCCGCTACATCCAACTCTCGCTCACCTAAATACCACCCGGCTTTCGCCATTCGGTCTTCTAGCTGAAATTCTCTGCAAATCTGATGTTTTTCCAAGCAAGGGGGTAGATCTCTCTCTTCCACAGGAGCCTCCCTCTGGAATGGCCTCCCTGCCCCTCTCAGACCTGAGCTGGAACTCCTTAAGTTCCGGAAGCTTCTCAAGACCCTCCTTTTCTTCCTTCCCTCTCCCCTGCTAATGTTCCCACTATGCCGCATTGTGACTGGCTGATTGGTTCCTTCTGATTCATATAGGGCACCAGGCCATCCTCACCCAGTCTACCCCAGCACTTCGTTCTGCCCTGACACCCCCACCCCCGCCCCCGAACCTGCACTTGCCCTTCCGGGTTTTCCTCCCCTGCACTAACCTGGCTGGGCCTTCACCACCTTGAGCCCTCTCAGCACTTGCTTGTGGACCTTCACTCCCCTGCATTTCTGCATTCCCTGACACCTGTCCACCTGGCCTCCCCTTAGCATTCGCATAAACACAGGGGCCCACTACTTCCTCAACCCCCACCCCGCAACCATTGGGCGCTCCCCACGCCAACCTGCACTTCCTTTCCCTCCTTAGCAGTAGGGCTTTCTGCTCTGACTGGCACTCCCCCCTCCTCGCCCCTCCCCATGCCCCTTCCCTTCCTTTTCTGCATTTGCACGATCCGAATGTCACAAGGCTTACTGGAACCGTTTTTGTTTGTCGTCATCTCCCCTCTCCCCCCCACCACGTCTGTCTTGTTGTGCCTTGAAACAGCATTTGTTGTATAGGTGCATTATAAATGCCCAATCAATCAAATAAAAAATAAAATAAACTTGTCATTCCCATGGTTCCCTATTCCCTCTGAGCCCCCTCCTGCATCAGATCATCCTGCCTTCTGACTCTCCATCGCTCGAACATCGCCCTCCCCCACTGAAATAAAGAGCATTCCCTCAATATCTAGGTTCACAAATGCCTTGAAAAAGCACCTCCTCATCCTTGGAAGGCCCCCTGACAAGACACAGTGGCATCATCCCGCCCCATGATCCCATACCCTGTCCTTGGCCGGATGGTATATTGTAAATATTACATATGTGTCTTTTATGTTACCAGTATTTGAGCATGCCGTCCCCACTATGCGTGACCACCTTCTTAGCCAGGTTACTGTAGCTTCCGCATTAATCATACTCTTGGATTGTAAATCACCCTGCATGGGCTATGGACTTGTATAATGTTTGTGGAAGTACTATATTCCCTCTCCTAAATACAAAATAAAAATCTCAATGTCCCAAATAACCATTTTGTGCTATCCCAATGTAACAAGTATCTAGCCCATAGGATCACGATTTCCAAAATAAACATTCAAAAATGCATTCTGATGGCAAACAATGCAACATTACCTATGTCCCCTCATTAAACCATGCAGTAGCTCCTGTGACAATGCAAGAGGCCTGGCCTTGTCAAGAGGGAGTGGGAGGCCTACCAGAGAATACTCCAGAGCCAGCCCTGCCCCTTAGGACAACAGTGACAGTTGAGAGGCTCCCAACTCCTGCCCCCGTTTTATGTCAGCATGAATCTTTGCAGTACACATTTATCGCATGCCATTCCTGTCAAGCAAGATGCTTGCCAGTATCTTCGTGCCTTTTCCAGAAGACATCAGATCTGGGACGCAGCAGAAATCTACAGAGAGAGTGCATTATCCAGCACTGCACCCTGTTGGCACCAGGACATCTCAAGCCAATATCTGGCAAAGAAAAAGCAAAGCAACTCTTCGGCAGCTTCCCGCGACTGCAATACACTGCCTGAAAGCAATAAGGAAAAGGAAGAGACAGCTGGGATTTATTTTTGCAGTGATGAGACTGTGCTATGCTTACCATCCAAAACTGCCCACAACATGGGGTCACATAGGGCCTAAGCCATACCCCCTAGACCACCAGGGACAAAATGAGGGGCGTGGAATATGACACAGATCACTGTGACCTCAGAGTGTAGGTGAGGCCTCAGACCAAGCACCACTACTACTAACCTACACATTGCACTATGTGACGAATCCCCTGGTGTCGTCAGGTCTCCCTGGGAGGGGAGGCCTGTCCCATCGGTCCAGGGAGGTGAGGCTGCTACTAGATAGTCCCCCTGTGGGGTGGTACTCAGTGGGAGGATCCCAGGCGGGAGCAGCAAAGACTACCAAGGAAGAAGACTATGTTAGCCACCATTCTGTCCTACATTATACACCACACAACACGGATAGGGCCCCAGCACCCCATCCTCTACGTCTCCTCTTTCTTCTGTTAGTTACTTCAATCATAATAGCCCTGTCTATAAGAAAGACAATACTGTGACGAAGAAGAGTGAGGAAAGTATGGGATTAGATGGCTCCACAAGTACTCACACCAAGAATAGCAGGGCAATGAAGAGCCCTAAGCGTGACCAAGACAATCATGCTAGCTATCCGAGATTCAAGAGCTGACTAACCATAAGAACTGATGAAGGACTTTGCTCAGGGTCAGTCCAGCCCCCAGAGGAGCATCCAGCAGGGAAGCGAGGCCGCGCAGAAGATGCCTGGAGAAGGAAGTTGAAGGTTGGGAAACCCGATGTCTGGTTGCAGGTAGGAAGCCAGCTGAGTGGTCCAGGCGAGACATGACATGCGGGGAGAAATCAGCGTGGAGGAGCTGCCGAAATCCAAGAGCAGATCGCGAGAGCCAAGGGGAAGCCAGAGAAGCTTGCCGGTGTTACCAAGGACCGGATCCCTTGCAGACCAATTTAGAAAGGTACACAGAGTGGGGAGGGGAAGGCACTGGGAACCCCTTGAGGCTGTGGTTGGGACGAAGTGTGGAACCATCTTCCTCGTCCCAGTGGGACCAAGCAGAGAAAAGAAACAGACATATACTGAGTGTGAGAGCACCCGAGAGAAAACAGAAGAGAGACAAGATCTGGGACCTGTATGCTGAGACAATTGGAGAATTATACATGCGAGACAACAACGTTAAGAGACATACACCTGAGAAGGGGGTCCGGGATCCACATGATGAGAATAGAAGACCATGGAGAAAGAGGTATCCTTTGGCAAAAATCAGAAGAAGACCAGGGAAAAAGATAAATATCCTTTGGTAAACGTCAAGAGAAGACCAGAGGAGGAAAGATATATCCTTTGGTAAATATCCAGACATCACTGAGATTATTAAAGAAGAGCCTAAGAAGGGCCTGTGGAAGCGTGACATTTCCCCAACCTTTGTTGAACTGTAAAGAATCGCCCGAGAAGGCCTTGGTAAAGGAAACGCCCCTGTGTGGAACTATACAGAAACACCTAGTGAGTGCCAGGGTAAGGAGTGTGGTCTACCATCATTGACAAACTGGCTAAAAGCATCCAGAAGGAGGGAGCCACCCTTCTGGAATTCAGGTGTAACCTATTCTATAGTTTTCATTTGAAGTGTAAGGGAGGGAAATAGGTTTGGGAAACAGGACAGTGGACTATTTGATTTTGACAGACGTTCTGAAACCAGCCTTAGTTTTATTTGAGACAGAGAAACCCCTCTTAGTTATTGGGACGGATGAGGGTCTTCGTTATTTTTCTGTTGAATAAAAGTACATGCCAACAAGCATGCCACCTTTGTGTATCGCATCTACTTTTGCACCCTTACAACTACCTGTGCTGCCATCATTGTTCCACAGTGGGCTTGCATGGGAACAAATGGCGGGGAGTAGACTGCCATTTAATCTTTTGTTTATTATGACATATCCCATGTGGGAAAGACAGATTTAGATTGGTTAGGAAAAGGGCATCAGTGGCAGCGAGGGGGGAAATATAAAGTAATGGGTAACAGGAAAGTGTGGTTGGTTAGGTGAGCATGAAGTGGCAGATCAAGAGACCAGCAGGAGGAAAGAAGTTGGAGAGGACGGTGGAGGCAGTTTATAAATCAGGTGAGTTAGTGTCCAGTGAGTGCAAGTGGTACTGCGTTGTGAGTGTATGGTAAGGAGCAGGAGAGTAGGTAGTAATAGTGAGGAGGGGTGCTAGTAGTCTGGAGGAAGGAGTAGAGTGTGGAGGAAGGAGTAGTAGCAGCAGTGTGGAGGAGCCAGTAATAGTATGGAGCAGAGAGGAGTAGTGAGGAGGGATAAGTAGTGCTGTGGGCGAGGGAGGAACAGTGGGAAGGAGGAAAGAGTAGGAACATCAAAAGGTGGAGGTGAAACTTAAGAAAGAGGCAAGAGACATCACAGAAATAGAGAAGGAAGAGGTAGGCAGCATGACGAGTAAAGGATGATGGAGTTCCAAGGAGAGTAGCAAGAGAAGAACATCAGGAAGTGAGAGGGAGAAGAGTAATTGGGCGTGAAAGAGAGGAGACCGAATTGGGCAGAGTGCCTGTACGGTATATCCCTAGAGCCGCTTCAGGGCACTAACCACTGTATAGTGTAGGCAAACTTCGGAAGTCCCGGAGGGGGCTTAGAAAGATAAGGCAGAGTGCCTTTAGATTACCATCTGAGTTTATACATTCTTTTAGCTTACTGGGGGTGAAACAATCAATATCTAGTAACCCAGGGGTAGGAAAGCCTGGGGTAGAGAGGAAGGAGCTTTACGGATGAAAGAGAGAGATGGTCCTAGGTCCACTCACAACTTTAATAACAACCCTTGAAACGTCTCAGAGTGTAAGAGCAATCTTTGAGCCATCTGCAAAACAACTCAAATAGTCATCCCTACGCACCAGATGATGAGAATAAACTATGCTATTTCATCTCAATTCCCCAAATAATCACAATGTTGCACCCGAATAACCCAAATAACCATGCCATATGTCAAGGGTTTAAATACTATGACAATTCAATGACACAAGTGACCAAGCTATGAAATACAGAATTCCCAAGTAATCACATAACATACATAGATGAGCAAAATAAACATGAATTAGCAGCCTGGGTGGGTGTGGTAGCCTATCAGGTTGCTCGGATCGTGGGCTGCTTACCACGATCCAAGCCTGCGCTTCAAGCAACCTGAAGGCTGCTCTCCCACCCTGCCATCTTCGCCACACCCTCCCTTTACCTCCGGTCACTGTTTTCTTCCCTCCACACCCCCCTAATCCACCTACCTGATTCCTTCGGCGGCGATGCAATCATCACTGATGCTCCACATACCCGACCGGCCGGCATACAAATGGACCTGGCTTCCATCGCCATGGCCGCCATCTTGGGGAAGGTATTTTGTCTGAATGAATGGGATGCCCTAAGTGTGACCCCCCCTCAGTCCAACAAAATGACATTACTGTCTGCACCCTGTGTTTCCGGATTGAAAACTCAGGGTGCTAATAGCAATAAGACCCTCACCGGCGGGTCAGATCAGTGGTAACAATGCTGCGACCCATCGTTAAGGACCTTGTTTCGCTCAGGTTTGTAACCTGGGCACAGGGCCATTACCCAATCCCGCTCTACTGCTCGGGTCTTATTGCTTAAATAGTGTCTCTATGGGGCAAATGCAAGGCGCAAAGAATGCTAAATTACTGAAATCTGCATGTAATGTCCTATCCACCCAAAAGAGCATGAACTAGCTACTCAATGACCCAAATAATCACGCCATTGTATGTAGATAATAACCATACTACTGAATCTCATGGCCCCATACACACATGCTGTGGGCCTCAATGATCCAACTAAATATCCAAATGGCATCTTGATGTCCAAAATGATAACCCAATGGCACTCTGACCCCAACAACCATTCATTACCATATCAATGCGCAAAATAAATATGATATAGCAGCTTATGGCAGCTCAAACTATTTAACAATGTTATGCTATCACAAACCAGATCACCAAACTGTAGCATCTCAAACACCCAACTTAGCTTGATAAGGGAGAAAGGAACAATTATGCTGTGTTGGTAATGCATTAATGCTTACCAACACTACAGTGCTTATTTGGCTCATCTAGATTTTTAAATGCAAAAAGATGACTAAAAATAAAGATGGCATAGAGAAAATGTGAAATATCAATTGACTTACCGATCTGTAGCTTCCACATCGAAGCAGAACCGCTTCTCGATAGAGTCTGATTTCCGACGTATGCAAGATTTTAGGATAACTTCATCTTCTTCTCCCTAGAGGAGTATACCACATATTAATGTAAGAACATTATTTATTTGATAAATTATTATTATTGTATTTATTGAGCGAGACCTAGCTTCAAGAAGAAACAGAGTGCTTTAAAGAGGTATGCAACAATACAGATACACAACAAAGTGCTTTACAGAGGTATACAACAGTACAGATGCATAACGAAGCGCTTTTCAGAGTAACAAAAGAACAGATATACAGAGGGGGTAGGATACAGAGGAGGGATACAGCTGTACAGGGTGGCAGAGAGGACGGCGTGCAGCGAGTCAGGTGATGTGGTGGCGATGTGATGGCCTAGTTGTTGAGGAGAGACTCCTCGAAGAGGTGGGTCTTGAGTTATTTTCAGACTTTTAGGACCGTGGGGGAGAGTCTGATGCTGACAGGGAAGAGGTTCCATAGTCTTGGGGCGTAGGCAGAAAAGGCTTGTTTTTTGGTCCTTTCCTTTTTGCAGTGGCGGATTTGAAGTCTGCATGCGTCCTGGCTTCTGGTGGTGCGCTGTCCGCTGGAGATGCCGAGTTTCTCATCAAGTAGCTGGGTGTCTTGAAAGAGACTGCCTTACAGATGATGCAGCAAGACTTGAAGGTGATTTGTGTGCGCAGTAGGTGTCAGTGAAGATCGATGATGGTCGGATTGATGTGGTCATATCTGCGTAGACCCTTGATGAGGCATGCTGCCGCATGAAGATCAATTCTCTGGGGCAGAAGGGAGGATGACGGGAGGAGCATAATTAAGGATTAATGAGGTACATCATGCTTTCCACAGGTTATGGCTATTGTCAGTAATGCATCAAAGTATGCCTGGGTTTATAAACCAGCCTCTACTCCATGAGACCAATAGCTTGCATGTTTGAGTCAGTCCATTTTATAGAAAAAAACTGATGTTCATTCAAAGCCCCCAACCAAATTTGAGTGTGGGATTCATTTGAGAACCTTGTTACTGAAACGTTGAAGGGATCTATGCAATTTGAGCACATGGAACGTATTCTGCATAAACTAAAATGAAAATCATGCACCCTGTGCTAAGTGGAAACTAAGAAATGCAAAGCAAGGCACAATGTAAAAGCTGGCTAGGTGCTCAAGTAGACAAAACTCAACTAGTGAAGAGCAATACACTCAACACTGGTGGATTAAGTACCCTCAAATGTATAAGCAACTCACGTATTCTAGTGCTCTCTGGAAGCCATCAGTTTACATATGGTCTCCGGTGATTCCCTGGACCCAATGATTGCCAGCCCTGACTCACGGAGTAAACCATCAGACCTGTCACATCTACAGAACAAACCTCCTACATGGAGCGAATGTGAAGCCGAGCACTGCCTGGCCAGACATCATTGGCACCGGTACCTTAAACTCCAGCAAGTCTGCAATAGCCTCATGAAGGAAGGAGCATACCCACAGAAGCCAAGCCCTTACGATGCCCTTTGCCAGGCATTAATTGAAAAGGGCTTCTAGGCTAAGGGCATCGCTTGTTTAGTCCAGTGTGGTGCTAGGGCCACAACCCCTGATCCCACTGTAAACCTTGCCTACCCGCTAACGTAAGCACCCACCCATGTTCGCCCAGATCCACACTTCAACCCAACCCTTCTCTTTACAATCTGTAGAATCCCATCAACTCCCCATGGTTTTTACCATCCTAGTCCTCCTCCTCCTCAATGTTCCCTCACTTCCTCTACTCTAAGGGCCTCTGCCAACACCCACAATCTGTCCCACTTTTCTTCCTCAACCATACAAATTCTCTCACCATCCCCATCGTATTTATACTTCCTAAACGGCATAATGATTACCGCTCTGTCAAACTCCACACACTTCAACTACATTTACCTGGACTGGCTTCTGACCTCTGCACTAACATCTCTGCCTTTTTGCTCCCTGACCGAAGTCACCCGGGCCTCTGGAATGCCAAATCCCCAAGTAACAAAACCTAATTTCTCATTGATCACTTTGACTCCCATCACCCCATACCTCTGATGGCTGTTAGATAAAGGCAGATCTGCTCTTGGAACTGTCATGCGATATGCCGACCGCACTGAATTTGCTACCTTCTGCCACTTCCCACAACTAACAAGAAAAGGCAGTGTTTGTGGTCTGATGATTAGCAGGGGCACACCATTGTTCCCCTGAACTCCTTCAAATATATTTATATCAAACTCCTTTTGCCTACCACTGTCGGTAGCCTTCTCATCGAATGCCCACTTGGAACCATCAATCTATTCTCTGACCTTGACCTCATAGTTAAATCACTCCTAAACAATGTTCCCGTCATCACAATGGGCAACCTGAACTTCTCCAATATGAATAAAGCCCATTGACTACAGCTGGTTTTTACTGTAAATTCACTCTGGTCAACCTACAAACCTTCCTACTCATAGGCATGGCAGCTCCCTAGATTCCATCTTGCCATCCACCTCTGTAAACTAATCTGTTCTTTCTGTTGACCTGCCGGCCACCAGATTATTCGCTCACCTACCCACTTCACCATCTCCATTCCTCATCTCCTCTCTGTTCCTCTGCCTCAATCACCAAAAGAAAATGTATAACTTTCTCAACCAGGTCAGAACCCCCCTGCCACTGCCAAGCTCTTTTTCTTCATTTGTGCATTCAACTGAACTTGACTTTATGGATTTCAATTCTGCACTGGCCATCCGCTTTGACTATTACTATCCAATCAGCTTCTTCACCCCTTTCCGCCCTCGCCCTGAACCCTGTCTCTCTCAAGCCGTTCAGCAGGTGGGGGCAGCCATGCGTCTCCACTTGCACCGCTGATGCAAAGCATGCTCCCCCACTCTCATCCTGGTTTCAAGGACTCTTTCCTTGCCTTCACTACTGGTCTTCACAGACAAATCCTCCTAATACATTGACCTTATATTTATCTCTACTCTCACCATCGCAAACTGTCCATACACCTCCAGGCCATGCTCCTACTACTCCAAAAACCAACTGCTCCCTACTCCCCTCAATCTCCAATAACAACCTAGCCTCCTAGTTCACCTCCAAAGTAACTAGAATATGTGAAACTTGGTCAACCCTTCTATACATTCCACCCAGTCTCCCCTTCTTCCCACCTCCCCCTGCTTTCTCTTCTCCATCTCACTTCAGGACCACCACCCCTTCAGAGATTATACCCATCCTTCGTGGCAGTGAACCCATCCAGTACTCTCAATCATCCCTGCGTACCTCAAACTTCACTTACCGGTTCTCCCTCTGCAATTGCTACCAACAGGTATGGGATCTATGTCCTTACTTCATTCACTTTGCCATATCGCTGTCAATTTTACCTCTTCATACCTTTTCTTCTTCTGTCTTTCACTTCTCTTAAGAGTCACCTATGCATTACAAGGGGAGACAGCCTGTAATCCCTCTTCTTTTCTAAGCCATATTATTTCCTCCATCTTTCTTGACCACAACCCTAACCTTACATCTAATCCTAACCATATCCATTGCCATCTTAACAATGGGAAGATGCAGACAAAGTAAATGCATGAAGAAGTACATATCTGACAAAGTGAATGTATAAGAGGTATGTTAGAAGACGTTGCTTGGGTCACGTAAAAGGGGATAAATCGGGTATCTTTACAACCTGCTATAAAATACCCATGGTCTTATCAATCACAAAAACATTGCTATCCTAACAATCCCTCTTTCTACTGACCTGTGTCGTTTGCCCCACCACTATAGTCGCATCATTCTGAGAGTTGTCTTCAATTGTTTAAACATATTGTCAACTACCTTGAAGGAGATAGACTATGCCACCCCTTCCAATATGGATTTTTGAGTAAAACCTCAACTGAAACGGATCTCACCCATTTCCTCCAACTTTCTGACCCCTGCCCTTCACTCTTCCCTCTCCTTCCATCTCATCCTCCTCCATTTCTGCAGCTTTTGAAGCTGTGGATCATCCCTCCCACCTCCAAACTCATTCCTTTGTTGGATTCAAGTGCACATACTTGCATGGTGGCCCCATATCTCCATTACAGCTCCTTCTTTATCTTGTGGAACTCTGGGAACAACCTTCCCCACAACCCGTCCAGTGGCCATCCTTCAAGGATCATTCCTAGACCAACTGCTCTTCGGTTTTCACTACCACCTCGATGCTGATGACACCCACATTATGTTGTCCTTTCCCCCCTTCAATCCTTGATCTCCGAACACATCACCAACTGCCTTGCTGCCATCAGTCACTGGATGGCTCTATGCGCTTTGATGCTCAACTCCTACAAGACGCAAGTCAACTTTCTACCAGTCCGCAATGTCAACCCCACTATCCCTTCCCTTATTTCCTAACTTCCTCATTTCATGACCCATGGCACGTAACTTAGGAGACCTATTCAACAGCAAACTTAAAATCAATAATTCCAACATACACCTGCAACCGTGCTAAGAATTGACCTAATCATCAGAAAGATCTGCTTGCACCTCACTCACCACTCAGCACAAATCTTAAAATCTATGCTGGTCCTTCACAAACTTGACTACTGTGCTAGCCTACACTTGACCTTACCCTCTATTATTTTGCTCCCACCGACAATGTTCTGCACACTCTACAGTCTACCTAGATCTCCTCCCACCTCAAAGTATCACCATCACAAACCAATTCACTTTATTTCCCCCCACTTGCTTGCTGCCTGCAAGTCTCTCTGCTCTCCTTTCTCTACCTTTGGGATGTTAAGTCCTCAACCTACATGTCTTTCCTCCCCTCTGCTCATACTCCTGCTAATTCTCAATACATCCCACCTCCCTTACTCTTCTCCCTGCGATCAAAGCAACACAATCCATGCAAGTGTTTAAGACCAAGGTTGTTTTCAAGTAGTTCAACCCTGCTTTTAATTCTTCATAGCTATGGCATGGTATTGTTTATTTGTAAAGCGCCTATACACAAAGCAAGTGTTTCAAGGCACTCATGGAGGGGGGGGAACAAGGGGAAAAAACAAGTCATTTAGAACCCTTGAGTTTCTGAACAATACAAGCTCACACTAGGCACAGTAAGTGCATGGAACAAGTGCATATCATACAATTAACAGTGCAGATAACAGCAAATGGGTCTGACACTGATTCTGCAGTTTTTCCAAGTTCATTGAGGTGCCACTATGCAAGGAGGGGATACAAGGGAAAAACAGATAGACGATCTTCAAGGCATGGTACATTTCGACCGTGCAAGTGCGCAGACAGGTGCAGGAGAGGAAAAGGGTTGGTAGGTGCGGGGGAGGACCAAGTGTGCTCAGTCAGTCAGAAGCTGGGGTAAGTGCTGAGAGATGACAATCACATAGGTCACTGACCAAGTGCAGTAACGATGAGGCAAGTACAAGTGACGGTCACTTAACACTGTGTTCCGATTTTGGTTGGGATATGTCCGTGCCTTTTCTCAGGCTTGAAGTTTAGGAGATACTTGTTTTCAAAAAGGCGCAAGTAAATCTTGGACTCCTCGCCCTTATTATTCTTGGAATCCCAGATTGAGGCAGCCCCCATGGTCTCCTTCATGATTTATAGGTTTCGCTATTCTTAAAGACATTTCTGGATAGTCTTTGGGTTACAGCTTCGTGGTTCTACTGTTCACTTTGGGTTTTGGCTTCTCTATGGATCTGTGTTTATCTTCAGACATTACAGCTGAGCTTGTAGCAAAGCTAGGTTTGTGTCAGAGCTGGGTTTTCAGGTTTTCTTAGCAAGTCTCTGGCTGGGCCTTAGGATAGGGAACAAGTTACTTACCTGTAACTGTTGTTCTCAAGCATGGGTCTGGCATGGATTCACATGCTCATGAATATTCCCCGTTGTCAGGCTGGGAATCCTCAGTAAAGAAGAAAAATCAGTTTCAGTTTCGTTTCTGAACTGTCTTTCTACTAATAACCAATAACTGGTCTCTGAGTCATACTGCCCCCAGCCAATGACTACCCTCTACCTAAGCCCCTCCTCTGGCAGCCATCTTCAGATTTGGTAGCACGTAAAGTGGCAGTAGGACCAAGAGAAGAGCCGCAGAGGGGTTGGAGGGAGGCTTCGCATGTGAATCCATACCAGACCCATGCTGGAGAACAACAATTTGTTCCTTCTCCAGCATGGGGTCTGGCATGGATTCACATGCTCATGAATACAAGAATACATAGCAGTACACACAGGCACAACCACGGGAGGTGGCAAGGCTCAACATTAAGCATTTCAACAACTCAACATTAAGCATCTGTTACCTCCTCACAAGGCTCACTTTCAAGCGAACAGGTTGAGCAGCACTGCCTGGCCGACTCTGGACTCCTCCCTGGAATCCCGGTCGACGCAGTAGAATCTCATGAAGGTGTGTGTCGACCTCAACGTAGCAGCCCTGCAGATGTCCAGCAGGGGCACACCAGACAGGAACGCTGTGGTAGCAGCGATCGCTCTGGTTGAATGGGCTCTCGGACGGACGGGCAATGCTCGGTTTGCCAACCGGTGACAGTGCATGATGCAGCCGGAGAGCCATCTGGAAATGGAAGCCTTCGGGAGGGCCTTCCCTTGGTTCACAGGGCCAAAGTTCACAAACAGCTGTGATGTCTTCCGAAGACTCTTCCTGCGGTCCACGTAGAACTTCAGCGCTCTAGCCACATCCAGCGAGTGCAAAGTCCTCTCAGCCGGAGACAAAGGCGACGGGAAGAACACAGGTAACTCCAAGGGCTCGTTGAGATGGAAGTCCGGCATGAAGGACGGGTGCGTCCTCAGCACTACCCTCGTCTCGTGAAATGTCAGAAATGGAGGTTTACAGGAGAGGGCCTGGATCTCTCCCAATCGTCGTGCGGAGGTGATGGCCACAAGAAACGCTGTCTTCCACGGCAGGAACTTCAACGGTACTGAATGAGGAGGCTCGAATGGCAGCCCCATGAGCCTGGTCAGCACCACATTGAGCTCCCACACCAGGCTTCGGAACCTTCAGCGGGGGGACCGATCGGAATAGTCCTTTCATGAACTCCTTCACCAGGCGATGAGACCACAAAGATGACCGCCCCGGAGTTCTGGTGTAGCGGGAGATAGCCGCCAGATGGATCTTGATGGAGCCATGTGCCAGCCCCGCCTTGGCCAGCGATAGCAAGTACGGCAGCACTTGAGGGGCCATAATCCGCAGAGGGTTAATCTTCTGTGCATGGCACCAGACAGAGAACCTCTTCCATTTGTGTCCATAGCACTTGAGAGTCAAGGACACCCTGGCCTTTGCAAGCACCTCCTTGCAGTGTGCCGGGATATCGTACCCTCGGAACTCTACTGCTGCAGGAGCCAGGCCTGCAGGTTCAGTGATCCTGGGTCGTGATGGAGGATGGCGCCACCTTCCCTAGGCGAGAAGATACGCGTCCGTCGGTAGTTTGATTGGGGGTGGGGGGACGCTGACATGTCCAGAAGGTCCGAGAACCAGATCTGCCTCGGCCACGCCGGTACGAAGAGGATCATCTTGCACCGGGAGCATCTGAGTTGACTGATGAGACGCAGCAGCAACAACAACGGAGGGAACGCATACAGGAACAGGCCGTCCCAGGGGAATGAGAAGGCATTGCCCATGCTTCCCGGCTGGGGAAACCTGCTGGCGAACCTCTGGCACTTGTCGTTCGTCGCCGTCACGAATAGGTCGATCTGGGGATTGCCCCATCGTCGAAATAGGAGATCCACTTGATCCTGCCGCAGTTCCCACTAGTGGAACGAGCGCAGCTCCCTGCTGATTGAGTCGGTGATGGTGTTCTTTATTCCTGCCAGATGGAAGGATACCAGGAACATCCCTTGGGCGACGGCCCAGTGTCTCAGATCCTGTGCTTCCTTGGATAGGGCTGGGGATCTGGTGTCCCTCTACTTGCGGATGTAGAACATTGTTATGTTATGTTATTTTGCATTTGTGCATATAGTGTCTTATATACCATTGGTATGGTCTGAAGGCGCTGGTAGGTTGAACGCCCTTGGGAACCGAAGTTCAGGTCAGTAGAGAGAGTAGGGAGAGTCAACGGCGCGTGTGCGCTCCGGGTATGTGTGCAGCAGGTGTGGTATTCATGAAAAAGCTGCTACTTAGCGGTAAATTTGATGGTTGAGATCAGGGGTATGTGTTCGTTCTGGCAGGATTTATCCAGACCGACTGTGGCTGCGTTAGGCCTGAGGAGAATGCCTGGCTGGAGGGTGTGTAACCAGCAGTGTTTACTTAGAATGATAGGGAGTGAGCGGGAGATGTTGGTATGAGAACAGTTATACTGAATGGTGTCATAGTATCTCTGTATTCAAGTTGAGTGGTGGTGTAAAGAAGAGAGAAAGTGTGGGGTGTGATATGGTGGGTTACATGCTCTTTCAAACGTTACTTGCATTCCAGACCATACTATGTACGTCACGCTTCTATGTGCTCCAGTCAGTTCTATGTACTTTTATTCATTCCATGCGTCTTCGTCTGTGCTACACACTCCGGTCTGCTAGACACACTCATGCACTCCAGTCCGCCCCGCATGCTCCTGTCTGCCCCATGCATGCACTCCTGTCTGCCCCACGCATGCAGTCCTGTTTGCCCCTGAATTTCGTATCCACCCACTCTACGCAGTCACCCGCTCCCCGCATTCACTCTCTCCGGCACTCATGTGTTCTCGGCACTCATCCGCTCCCCGCACCCATCCGTTCCCCGCACTCACCAGCTCCCCGCACTCACCCGCTCCCCCGCACTCATCTGTTCCGTCACTCATCAGCTCTCCTCACTTCTCTGCTCTATGCACCCATCCGCTCTATGTACTCATCTGCTCAATGCACGCGTGCTTTCCACACATTCAACACATCCGCTCCCCGCACTCATTCGCTCACTTCATTCATCCGCTCCCGGAGCTCATCAGTTCCTTGTATTCATCCGCTCCCCGTACTCATCCGCTCCCCGTACTCATCCGCTCCCCGTACTCATCCGCTCCCCGTACTCATCCGCTCCCCGTACTCATCCGCTCCCCGTACTCATCCGCTCCCCGTACTCATCCGCTCCCCGTACTCATCCGCTCCCCGTACTCATCCGCTCCCCGTACTCATCCACTCAATGCATTCGTGCTTTCCACGCATTCAGCTCATCTGCTCCCCGCACCCATCCGCTCCGCACACTCATCCGCTCTAAGCACTCATACGCTCTATACTTTCGTGTTTTCCCCGCGTTCAACATTAATAAGCATTCATCAGCCCCTTAGAGACATTCGGTAATGCGTAGTAATCCTGGTCTATAAATTCATCCGCTCTGTAGCCTCGTCCGCTCGACACACTCTTCCGCTCGACACGCTCCTCCGCTCTACACGCTCCCCCATTCTATACGCTCTCTGACTCTACACGCTCCCCCACTCTACACGCTCCCTCACTTTATATGCTCATGCGTTCTGTACATTCAACAGTTCTATATCCGCTTCTCCGTAATTATGCACTCATCCGCCATACACGCTTGTCCGCTCTTCACACCCAACCACTCCAGACGCCCATCCGCTTAACATGTTCATCCATTCTATAACTTCATCCGATCTACAAACTCATTCAATTTACACACTCATCTGATCTATGTAGTCATCTGTTCTTCCACTCATGCATTCTTCCATTCAGTGCATTCAACTGTTTATACTCAACCACTCTACACACTCAAACACTTAACAAGTTTGTTCGTTCTGTACACTTATCCGATGTACATACTCATTCAATTTACACACTTATTCAATCTATATAGTCATCAGTTCTTACACTCATGCATTCTTTCACTCGGGGCATTCATCGGTTCAACGGGCTTGATCTATTCTAACTATTTCATCGACGCCATTCATTTAGTTCCCTCTTCATGCATTATGTGCGTTTCAGCAGTTTACATCTTATTACAGTTTCCCTATGATTTATTCTAATTATCCGCATCAGTGTTTTGATCTACATTACTCGTTTAATTCTGTTTGTCTTTCTAGTTTATATTCGGGGTCATTAGCTGTCAATTTCTCGCCTCAGGTAGTTTGTTGGGTTGGTGTCGTTGAGATGCTGATTGTCTGTTTGGGTTAGTCACATCTACATAGGATTGTGAATGTTAGCAGGTGCTACACTTAGATGGATTTCTTAACTTCAGCCTGCGTCACATCTAGATAGAATTGTGAATGTTAGCATGTGCCACAATTAGACAGATTTTTTTTAGCTTTAGCCTGCGTCACATCTAGATAGAATTGTGAATGTTAGCATGTGCCACAATTAGACAGATTTTTTTTAGCTTTAGCCTGCGTCACATCTAGATAGAAATGTGAATGTTAGCCTGTGCCACACTTAGATGGAATTCTGAACTTCAGCCTGCATCACATCTAGATAGTATTATGAATTTTAGCATGTGCCACACTTATACGGAATTCTGAACTTCAGCCTGCGTCGCATCTTAATAGAAATGTGAATGTTGCCATGTGCCACACTTAAATGGATTTCTTAACTTCAGCCTGTGTCACATCTAGATAGAAATGTGAATGTCACCAGGGGCCTCACCCAGATGGAATCCTGATCACTAGCCTGCCTGACATCTAGATAGGATATTGAAGATTAGCAAATGCCACACTCAGATGGAATAGTGAATGATAGCAAGCATCACACCTAGACACAATTGCAAGGACAGCAATGCCAATTACCACTGACAATTTCACCCCTCTGCATACACCTCTCATACTGTAACCAAACACAACCACAAGCCTACAACACAACAATCCGCACAAACTTCACTACACTACAACAACAAAACAAACCACACAGACACGCACAACAGCACACAACGACTACTGACCGTAAAACACCCCAAGCCCAGCCTACGGACCCACAGGGCTGAGGCTGCCAACAGCACATCACTGCTCTCTTGCACTTTTCCAGCTTATCCCCACTAACTCACCCTCCCCCTACCTCTTTTTTTCAGAGCCGCCAGAGCGCCAGGGGACCACTTCGGTGGCGATAGTGTGCGGTACAAATATCCTTTAACATTAATTTGGTTACCAGTTCGCTTTTAGGGGGAGAGCCAGGTTTTCAGCAGTTTGCGGAAAGATGTTAAATCCTCAGTTTGGCAGATGTGGGGTGGGAGTGAGTTCCACAGGGTGGGGGCCAAGGCTGAGAATGCTGATCTGCCTAATCTGACTGAGTTTGTTTTAGGAATGACTAGGAGGCCACTGAGCTTGATCTTATGGTTTTATGCATTGCTCGATGGGAGATGCATAAGGTTTTTAAAGTCACCCTTCGGGCTACTGGAAGCCAGTGCAGCTTCTTAAGGGCTGGGGAGATGTGGTCTCTTGGGCCGAGCGCAAGTAGCAATTTGGCCGCCGCTTTTTGTGCCCTTTGGAGTTTATTCAGTTGGTACGCGTGGATTCCGAGGTATAAGGGGTTTGCATAGTCCATTCTTGACAGAACGATTGATTGGACCGCAGAGAGTCTGTTAGGAAAGGAGAGATATGGAAAGATGCGCCTAAGGGTTTTAAGGTGGTAGTGGCAGGATTTTGAGACGTTGTTGACTTGGCAAGAGAGTGTTAGGTCACAGTCAAGGATGCACCCAAGATTTTTCACTGAGTTGCAGGGGTTCGGTGAGCTGCCCATGGCGGATGGCCAGGGTAGTGGTTGCGGAAGAAGCTCGGAGTTGCCACATACCATGATTTCCGTTTTGGAGGGGTTTAACAAGAGGTGGCTTTGGGTCATCCAGAGTTCTATGTAGAGGAGGCAGGAGGCCAGGTCAGGTCGGGAGTTGGGATTTGAGTTCATTAGTTTTAGAATTAGTTGAGTGTCGTCAGCATAGTTGTAAAACAGGATGTTGTGTGAACGAACTATTGGAGGGAGGGTGATCAAGTAGAGATTGAACAGGAGGGCAGATAGGCATGCTCCTTGTGGGACTCCCGCGTCGACTGGTCGGGCTTGGGCGGTATAGGTGGAGAGAATCATTATTTGGTATCCATCTTTGAGGAATGAAGCTATCCATTTAAGAGTGGTTCCGTGAATTCCTAGGGAGTGGAGGCGGTCTAGGAGGATTGAGTGATTGATTGTGTCAAAGGCGACAGATAGGTCAAGAAGGATTAGTGCAGCGCATCCCACGGAGTCTGCCGTCATTTTAATGTCATCCCAGATTGAGGTTAGGGTGGTTTTGGTTCTGTGACAGGCTCTGAAACCTGATTGTGTGGGGTCTAGGAGATTGTTGGCTTCGACAAAGGCATTTAGTTGGGAGTAGGCGGTTCGGTCAATGAGTTTGGCAAGGAATCTGGCGTTCGAGATGGGGCGGTAGTTTTTGGGCTGTAGAGGGTCAAGGGAAGGTTTTTTAATTAGCGGTTTGACATGAACCGTTTTGAATGCGTCGGGAAAGATACCAGGAGAAAGGGAGGTATTTATGATGGATCTTGCGTGTTCTCCTGCGAAGGTGGAAGCGAACATTTCTTTGAGGGTTGTGGCCGGGCAAGGGTCCAGCGGGGAGCCAGATGGTTTGCAGGCAGATAGAAGTTTGAGAAATTGTCTGGTGATATTGGACTAAAGGATTCGAACGTTGGTTGTATAGTGGTCGCAGCTGGTCGGCTGGCCGTTATGGGGGAGTATTGCCTGGTGGATGTAAGAGAGCCAGTTTGGTGGCTAGAGTATTTGTTCTTTCGAGAGCCGTGGTGTAAAAGTGGAGGGAGAGAGAGTCGCATAGTGATTCTGAGGGGGTTGGGACGGCCATGGTGCAAGCGGGTTTGGTGAATTCAGAGATGATTTTGTGGAGTTCCTTGCTTGGGTTTTTACAGTATAGTATTCGGGAGTTGTAGCAGGCTTTTTTGCTTTCTGGATTTTGGCCTTGTACTGATAGAGGTGTCGGGCCAAGGTGGCCCTGTTCTCCTTGGTTTTGTCTTTCTGCCATTTGCGTTCTAAGTATTTATATAGTTGTTTAGTGATCTTCAGCTCAGGAGTGAACCATCTGGGGAAAAGGCCACGGCGGGTTGATGGTTTGCAAGGGGGTGTGAGCTGCATCAGAGATGCGTTGAGCCTTGAGTCAAAGGCATCAGGGGTTAGTTGTTCAATGAGTTGGCTGGTAGGTGGTGGAGATTGGAGGAGTGCGTCGGCTAGGTCCGGGACGATTATTAGTTTTTTCCAGCATTTGCGTAGATTAGGTGGGTTCAGATTCGAGTACGGGAATGGGGACGGGTGAGCGAATGACGAAAGAGAGAATGAAGTGATCGGACCTGATGATGGGGGTGGGGGGGTTTAAATGAATCAGGGTGCTGGAGCTGAAGATAGCATCAAGAGTGTGTCCTTTATAGTGATTCGGGCTCTTTATGTGGGGTTGGAAGTTAATTGCGTCTAAACCGTCAACCAGAGTGTGTGTCATAGAGTTGGTGGGGATGTCGAGCCATATTTTTGAAATCTCCAAGGGTGAGGTTGGGATGGTTTAGTTGAAGGGTGGCAATTGAGTCGCAGAGGTTGTTTGCGAATTGTCTATCGTAGCCTGGGGGCCTGTAGATTATTAGGAAGTGGTGGTGTTGTCGGTGAAGACCCTTACCACTTTGCCCTAGAGGGACGGAAGGAACGACCCGAGTGCCCAGAACACTGCTTGGAGCTCCAGGATATTGATGTGGAGTGGCCTCTCCTCCGGGAGCCAAAGGCCTCTTGTGTGGAGATCGCCGGTGTGCACCCCCCATCCCTCCAGGGAGGTGTCCGTCGTCACCGTCTCCTGATGTGGCGGGGTCTGTAAGTCCATGCCCACCGCTAGATGCGCGCGGGTGCCCCACCACCGGATCGCTTGGCGGAAATTCTTGTTGAGTGAGATCCTGGGCCTCATTACGAGTCCGGCGGTAAAACTGCCTGGTTACCACCGGACTCGTATTACCATTCCGCCTCCGTGATTCCCGGAATTACCGGGGCATTACAACCCCGGTTTTCCGGGAATCACGGAGGCGGAATGGTGTTAATCCCCATTCCCATCGAGTCCTCTGGGACTCGATGGGAATGGGGATCATGGAAACACTGGCAGCATCTCGTAATGCTGCCTGTGTTTCCTCGTCCGCCTGCAGGTGGGCGGTGTTAAACCCGCCAGGTCAGACCTGGCGGGAACATCACCTCCCGACTGCAGGAGTTGTGATCGCCCGGCATGGAAACAACGGTGGTGGCGGGTTTACCGCCACCGTTGTTTCCATACCGGGCAATTTGTAATGAGGCCCCCTGTCTTCAAAGCTGCCCGCCGCTTGCATCCAACGGGCGTCAAACTCCTGCAGTGGTCGCATCCATAGCCTTTATAGGTGCACGAGGTAGATGCACGAGGACATCATTCCGAGTAGGGACTTGATGGATCTCGTCCTGGCCACGTCCATGGTCAACAGCCGTTGTACCTTGC
The DNA here is from genome assembly GCF_040938575.1 of Ambystoma mexicanum. NCBI lineage: Eukaryota > Metazoa > Chordata > Amphibia > Caudata > Ambystomatidae > Ambystoma > Ambystoma mexicanum. Next base: position 1,107,795,550 of record NC_090925.1, read on the forward strand.
TCAGGATGGCCTTCGTCCTTTCCTCCGACTGCAAAGCCAATCACGCCACTGTGTTGAGTCTGGCTCCCAGGAACAGGGCGTCTTGCGACAGTACCAAGTGGGATTTCGCGAAGTTGTTCGAGAATCCCAGATCCGTGAGCAGTTGGACGGTCTTCGCTGTGTGATCGACGGCGAGTTCCCTTGACTTTGCTCGGATGAGCCAATCGTCCAGGTAGGGGTAGACGTGGATCCCCGGCTCCGAAGGGAAGGGCCTTGAACTGATAGTGTCGCCCTTGGACCACAAATCGTAGGAACTTTCGATGTCCTTTTAGAATGGGGATGTGGAAGTAGGCATCCTACAAGTCCAGCGGCGTTAGGGAGTCGCCTTCCTCCAGCTGTGTCAGCACGTGCTGGAGGGTGAACATCTGGAATTTCGGGGACTGATGTACTTGTTTAGATGACGTAGGTCCAGGATGGGTCGCCAACCGCCTGTCTTCTTCCGGACGAGGAAGTACCGCGAGTACACTCCGGAGCACCGGAGCCTCATTGGGACGAGTTCAATGGCTCCCTTTCTTAGCAGTTGAGGGACGTGGTTTTCCTTCCTGGCTTCGGGTGGAATACGGGGACACCTTTTTTGAAATTCCAGAGTGTGCCCATTGGCCAGGGCATCCAGCACCCAACGGTTGGTGGAGATGGACTCCGACACGCTGACGAATTTTGCCAGCCGGCCTCCCATTGGGGTGCTCAGGTGGGGGCACGACGCCACGGCCGATTCAATCCTGTTTCGTTGCGGCCTTGCCGCCTTGGCGACGACAAGATCCTCTGGTCTTGCCAGGTCCTCTGTAGGCTTCCTGCGACGAGGAGCGGGCCGCTTGGCAGTACGATGAGGATCCGCCACCGAATCCTTTGGAGGCACCTGCTTGCCTCCAGAGTTCCGAAAGGACGGCCATCGTCCTTGAAGAACGCCCAAGGCCCGAGCCGTCGCAGTGTCCGCCTTGATGGCCTGCAGTGACTCATCCACTGTCTTGCCGAACAGGTTGTTCCTGTCGAAGGGCATCTCCAGAACCCTAGTCTGCACATCTTGGTGGAAATTGGTGGCCTTGAGCCAACCGCGCCAGCGAAGGCAAACGCTGTTGCTCATCTGGCAAAGCCCGCTGTCGGCGATGTCTGTGGCCACCGTTATGGCGTGGTCCAAAGCCACCTCGCCTTCCTGTAGGATTTCCATGGCCTCAGCCCTCCTGTCGTTCGGGAGGAAGTCCAGGAGCGGAGCGATCTTGAACCACAGCTCCCTGTCGGAGCATGCCACGATCGCAAGGGCATTGGCCACTTTAATCTTCGTCGCCGCGGACGAGATGACCCGTCGTCCCATGGCGTCCAGCTTCTTCCCCTCGCCGTCCGGGGGAGGGGGGATGTGGAAGTTAAGGCCGTCGCCCCCACCGCTTTCTTCTTGGCCGTCGCAAGACCACTGAATCCGGGGACGGCTGTGCTCTGAGGTGCATAGGGGCGGAGTCCGGGACCCGGTACTTCTTCTCGTAACGGTCTCTCTTAGCAGGAGCCGTGGGCAGGTTCTTCAGGAGTGCCAGCCCCGCATCCCAGATGTCATCCAGCAATGGGACTGAGAGGACAGTCTTCCTCTTGGCCTCCCGTCGTTGATTGAGGAAGCCCTCCTTCTTCAGTTCTTCGCGTCAGAGCTGGAAGAGCTCAGATGCCCTGGTGATCATGGCGTGGAAGGAGCCAATTTTGTCGGGGGGTGGGGGAGCCGGGCGAGGTGGCGATGGGAGGTCCATCCCGTCATCACCACCGTCGTCGTCCGTCCCTGTCGTCGCCGTCTCCGTTCCCGTCTCATCCCTCGGAGGAGGGGATGGCGGTGAAGGCTGAAAGGGGGCAGGAGGATGTACTCATCTCCGCTTGCTAGGTGGGCTCCCCGATGGTCCAGGCCCTGCTTGGTCATCGGTGGGGGGTAAAGGCATCCTTGTCCTGATCTCCGTACACAGGGCCTGTAAAGCCATCAAGATGGCTCCTGAATTGTCCCCTGGTACGGACCCTGGCTGCAATGTGACCGACGGCTGGGGTGTGGGGCCCTCCGTGGCCCGATCTTCCTCGTCGGCTCCTCCATTGCCCTCTTTGTCGGCCTCATTGGGATCCTTCCCGTGGGCCCTGGATTCCTCTGACTTCTTGTACAGGATCCTTTGGACGCTAGCCAACTCATCCTCAGAGGTGGTATCAGTGTCCGTTATGGCTAGCGTGCCCCCCCTCTTCCTGCTGGGGTTTCCCAGGGGTCTTCTCGATAGGCAGAAAACAAGATTTCCTCCGGGGTGGCAGGGTGTTACGCTCACCTGTTATCCACGGGGACGCCACCCAGCCAGTTGGTCATTGGTGCCCTTCTCTATGACTCCCTGGTGTGGTTCTCGATGTCGATGGGATTCCGCCTGGAAATGAAGACTATATTAGAACTGGACGACCAAGGTATGTTTTCCCCCACCTCCCTTGTGTTTTCAGCCCCTCCGGGTTCTCTTCTCACCTGGCTGTCGGAATTGGTGAGCTCTCCGTCCTGCTCTCTGGGCAGGGGCGCAAGGTCTTTTGTGGGCACGGGCGGTCCAGTTACTTCACTGACTGTGGCCCTTGTAGTGTCTTTCAGGTAGGCCTTATTGCGATTGATGGCGTCGTTATTCTGGCATGCCTTTTCTCTGTTCTAAAAGGTCTCTTTTTATCTCCCTTAGGTGCGCGGAGTATCCACTTGGAGAACTGGGTAGGCTGCTTCTCACCGGTAGATGATGGCGCACAATAGCGCTATGATGCGGTAAGGAGGCGCTTTCTTGTCCTCACTGACCTGTGCTTTCCTCTTTTTCGAAGGTTGCGGTGTGCTCCCAGCGCAGATGGAGTTCCGGAGCTATGCCGGTCGAAAATCAGCCAGCCGGGTAAGTCTCTAAGCGCATCGTGGTTGTAATGTCTCTTTTACCTCCTTTAATAATATCTTTCTTCCTTTTTTCAGGTCCTTCGATCCGGGCGGCAATCTCTTCAAACGGAGCTGCCCAGGAACTGCGAGCAGTGAAAGATGGAGATTACAGGTAAGATTCTGCTGCTAACTATGTTCTTTGTTTTCTGCAGATCCGGAATTCGTCAGGCTCGTGATAAAGCTGGACACGGTGAGCGTCACGTTGCTAGTAGCAAAGTAACGCAAAGTGTGTTGTCTTGTTCAGGTGTGGTTTAAATAGCCACTGCAAAGTAGTCCAGGTAAAGTAGTCCCTAGGCCACCACACCCAAAACACTAGACCGCATAGCTTGGTTCTAGGAATCAAGCTATGTGGATGCCTCCATGTTGGCTGAAAGCTCTAAAAAGTAGTTCCACAAACAGATGTCTATCTTTGTTTATGAGCCTGGCGCCAAAGGCCAAAGGCGCCAGGACTGGCCCCAAGAGGGCCTGAGAAGTGGATGCCAGGCCTTATAAGCGATCCAAGTCCTGATTCCACCTGGCCAATGGGCTTGCCAGTGGGGATCAGGGCTGAGGGTCGTGACACAGGGAAACTCTAACCACTGAAGCAGTCTCCACTGGTTTCGCCAGGGCCGGCATGACTCCTTCAATCGAGGCCTTAGCCGGGTGAATCAGGGCCTTCACGACCTTGGGCGTGTCTGAGGCCTTCACCTTGGGGGGAGGGACACCGCCTCGCTCCCCCTCAGCTGTCTCCATCGGGATTGACCAGGGCTCTCCCGAAGCTTACCCGGGTTCTCCAACTTCCTCTTCACCGAGCCAGAGCGTTGGCTCGTGGTTGATGGCGTCGATGATAATGCGCCCTGCCTGGCAGCCGAGGAGCCTGACGAACAACGCTCCCGGTGCCCGCGGACTTGCAGTGCTTTGCCTTTTGTTGGGCCCCCATCCCCGGAACGCCCTCAAAGGTCTTAGAAGACCGCTCAGACTTCTTCCACTTCTCACCTGCTGCTGGGTACTTCAACTCCAGCCAGTTTGTGAGCAGAGTACGACGATCCTTCATTGTCCGTTCGGACATGTTCTTACAAAACGCACAGTCCTTCTCCACGTGCGATTTGTCATCGTGAAGGCAGTAGAGGCACCGAGAGTGCTCATCCTCCTTAAAGACGTTCTGTAGTCCGCATCCAGGGCAGTTCCTGAACAGCTTGGATCCAACAGGCGTCATGCTTCCTTTGTTCTGGGCCATATCCACGCGTGGTGGGCCTCAAAGATCTTCTGGAATCCTCAGAGAAGTGGAAACTCAACAAAAAGATGCCCTTGAGGGGTGTTGAAAATTCCAAAAACGGGTCCCCGTTGATCGGAAGTAGAATCGGTGGAGCTCGAGGCTCGATTGACTGAAAATATAAGAGTAAACTCTTTGAAAAAACGCAAAACGCAGTAAAAGCTCGAGAGCTACAGTACGAGGACTCCCAACACTTGAACGTGCGGTAAACATCTGAAGATGGCTGCCAGAGGAGGGGCTTAGGTAAAGGGCAATCATTGGCTGGGGGCAGTATGACCCAGGGACCAGTGATTGGTTATTAGCAGAGAGACAGTTCAGAGACGAAACTGAAACTGATTTTCTTCTTTATCGAGGATTCCCAGCCTGACGACGGAATATTCATGAGTATGTGAATCCATGCCAGACCCCATGCTGGAGAAAGATTTCCTCATCAGGTCTTTAGCTACACCTTTGGTTTATAGTCTTCTCATCTCAACAAGTTCCTAGTTACTAACTCTTCCCACATCCAAAAGGCCCCTAATGGATCTTTTCTGCCACCGGCAAGATGAAATCGGTATTATCTCCACACTTTACTGGTTCTTGTCAGTTAAGTCTGTTTGTTTGGACTGCACAACTGCCATGGGCAGGGGGATTGCCTTTGGGTTTCCTGTGAAAGCCCCATGCCCTAGAGCCACCAGTTTCCACAAGAAGAAATGGTATGATCTTCCACTTCCTCAGTGGTCTTGATACCACTGACTCTACCCCAGGAGATCCCTGCTAATAGGGGGCATCACATTCTCGCAGAGCCTTGCTCAGCTCCTATGGGACTCCATGGAAATGGGGATTTATGGAATTCCGCCTCCAGTAATGCCCCGGTGATTCCGGCAATCACGTAGGCTGAATGGTATTTCGGGTCTGGCAGCAGCCCGCCGGTTTTTCCGGTACGGCTACCGCCAGACTCGGAATGAAGCCCAGTGTCTTTTGAGTTAAATGTCAGATTCCAAGAAAATCTTAAATGTCTTCATTTTCTTTGACAACACTCATCAATTGTGAATCAATGATCCTCTAGGTCGCCGTTCTGATTTTCTTGATGTGCCTTGCACTCTGCAGTAGACTGCAATGGAAATGGGCATGTGTGGCTGGCTGACATACCCCGCAGCGGACGTTGCGTGGAGACGAGAGTTGGTGTACTTCTGCATACTGTGACCTATTGTGCTCTTTACCCACCTGTTACCTCACTCTGGTATGGTGCAGTTTGTTGCGGTGCAAATGTCCCAGAAACCGTGCCTTTTAGGATTGAAGACCTGTCCTCCTACGACCACATTGATGTTTCACCGATTTAAGGCAACCGTCTCACGTGTGAAGGTGCTGAAATCCAGGGAAAGGGGTGGGGTGTCCACATGTCATGTAGCCAGTAATGTCCGGAGGGTCCCAACAGGTAGCTATGCAAAGTCTGGTGCAGATTGGTGAAACAGTGTGGAATTGTAAAAGGAACGCTTTGCCAACACACAAATCCAGCCACCCACACATTTTCACTTTTATAAGAGAATGCATTACTTACCGTAAAAGCATTTCTGATGGTTGTATCTGCTTAGATTCACATGCTGTGCATAGGTCCGACATCCAGTGGTCACTGCGGAGTATTGCATTTTGTTTTTCGTAGTCGAAAAGGGGACGTCGACAAGGCGTGTCTGAAACACTATCCCTATAGTGACGTGCGTTGTACCCACAATCCCTCACGCGTCGAGGTCCCTCTGTTTGTATTTTTTCTGCCCTGAGGGAGCCTTCTAGACGTGAGTGAGTACAGAAAAGAGAGAGAGAGAGATATATATATATAAAGGAAGTCTATGTTCCTTCCATCCGAGCGGGGAGGAAGGGTGGGCGCATGTGAATCTAAGCAGATACAACCATCAGAAATGCTTTTACGGTAAGTAATGCATTCTCTTCTGATGTTTGTTAATCTGCTTAGAATCACATGCTGTGCATAGACTAGCGAGCAGTACCCGGAGTTGGCGGTGGGTTATGAGAAGGAACAGTAGAGAAAAGGTGTCGTAATACTGCCTGTCCCACCTGGGAGTCAGATCTAGAGTGTGTATCTAGACAGTAGTGTTTTGTAAAGGTGTGCACAGAACTCCAGGTAGCCGCTTTGCAGATGGACTCAAGGGGAACATTTGCAATGAATGCTATGGATGCCCCCGTGCCTCGAGTAGAGTGTGCTCTTGGCTTAAAGGGCAGTTCTCTCTTAGCAAGAGTATAGCAGAGAGTGATGCATTGAACAATCCATCTAGAAATAGTGGATTTTGAAACCGCATCTCCTTCTCTTCCTGCTGCCACCGAGACGAAGAACTGATTAGTCTTCCTCAATGGTTTGGTTCTTTCCATGTAGAACATGACCGCCCTGCGTACATCAAGTGTGTGCAGAGTCCTTTCTCCCAAATTGGAAGGATTTTGAAAGAACGTTGGTAGTTCTATAGATTGGTTTACGTGGAATTTAGAAATAAATTTTGGAGCAAACCTAGGGTGAGTGCGTAGAACCACTTTATCTCTGTGAACTGTAACGAAGGGGTCTAGAATAGAAAGAGCCTGAAGTTCACTTACTCTCCTGATTGAGGTGATAGCTATTAAAAAAGCAGTCTTAAGAGTGAGGTGTTTAAGAGATGCTTTGTGCATGGGTTCGAATGGAGAGCCCATGAGTCTTGTAAGTACCACATTAAGGTCCCATCCGGGAGCTGGGTCAGCTATCTGGGGGTGTATTCTTTTTACTCCCTCCATGAAGGCCTTTATAACCGGGAACTTCCACCACGACACTTTGAGTTGGGAAGTGGTGTATGCAGAAAGTGCCGCTAGGTGGACTTTAATGGAGTTGAATACTAGACCTGAATCCAAAAGGTGGGTTAGGTATAGTACCACATGTGTGGGAGAGCAGTCAATAGGGTTGATGCCTTTACTAATGCACCAGATGACAAATCTTTTCCACTTGCTAGAATAGCAGTGGCGAGTGTTCGGTTTTCTGGCTTCCCTGAGGATGTCCATGCATCTTTGCGGGAGTTGTAGATGTCCGAACTCTATGATCTCAGGAGCCAAGCTGCTAAGTTCATGTTCTGGGGGCATGGGTGCAGGGTCCTGCCCTTGTCCTGAGACAGCATGTTGTACGGGCAGGGGAGTTTTAATGGGGAGATAGAGACATCTCCATCAAGTGAGCGAACCATGGTTGTCGTGCCCACATAGGGGCCACTAGTATCATGGTCACTTGTTCCTGGTGCATCTTGTGCACCACCCTGTTGAGAAGGGGAGTCGGGGGAAAAGCGTAAACAAATTTCCCTGACCATTGCATCGACAGACCGTTCCCCTTGGATTGGTTCTGGGGGTACCTGGAGGCGTAACTTAGGCATTGAGAGTTCTCCAGGGTTGCGAACAGGTCTATCTCTGGGAAACCCCATTGTGTGAAGACGTCGAAGACGATGTCTTCGTGCAGGCGCCATTCGTACTCTTCGGGCAGGGGGAAATCTCTGCTGAGACTGTCTGCCAGCAGATTGAGTTCCCCGGGTACATGTAGTGATAGTAGGAACATGTCCCGTCTGAGAGCCCACTTCCATATATTTTGGGCCAGTTTGGATAGGCCTGGAGAGTGGGTGCCCCCCTGCTTGTTGATGTAGTACATGGCTGTAGTGCTGTCCGTGAGGACCATTACAGTCTTGCCTTGTAGGTGTTCTTGGAAGGCTTTCATTGCCTTGAATACCGCCAGTAGCTCCAGTAGATTGATGTGTTTGGATGCTACGTTCGGAGTCCACACTCCGTGAGCAGTCTGATGGGATAGGTGAGCCCCCCATCCTGTAAGGGATGCGTCTGTGGTTAGAGTGGCTTCCGCCGCGGGTGTGGCAAAGGGTTTTCCTTTTTCCATGTTTCCCTTTGTCCACCACTGTAGCGAGAGAACCAAGGCCTGCGAGACCACCACTAGATCCTCCCATAGTCCGCTGGCCTGACACCACTGGCTGTTGAGCCACTCTTGCATTGGGCGCATGCGCAGGCGCGCGTGAGGTACCAAATAAATACACGACGCCATCATTCCTAGCAAGCGCATTGCTTTGCGTACCGTCACCTCTTGGCCGTTTACATATTGGGGGATCTGAAACAGCATGTTTTGGAACCTCTCTTTGGAGGGGAAGACGAGGCCGTCCCTTGTTTGAATTAGAGCCCCTAGGAATTGTTTGATTTGACTGGGGTTTAAACTGGACTTCTTTTCGTTGATGGAGAAGCCTAGCTGGAACAAAAGGTCTACCGTTTTCTGGGTATTTGCGAAACATGTTTCGTAAGAATCCCCTGTTATGAGCCAGTCGTCGAGGTAAGGGTAAACTGGGATGGACAACCTGCGCAGGTGGGCCGCTGCCACTGCCAGCACCTTCGTGAATACCCTTGGTGCTGATGCTATACCGAAGGGTAGCACTTTGAACTGGTAGTGTTTGCCCTCTATCATGAACCTTAGGTATTTTCTGTGCGCTGGCAACATTGAAATATGAAAGTATGCATCTTTCATGTCCAATGTTGTCATGTAATCTCCCTGGGAAAGCAGTGGGATCACTTCCTGTAAGGTTACCATACGAAACTTTTGGGGTTTGATAAATCTGTTCGCTGGGCGCAGATCTAATACAGGGCGCATGGTTAGATCCTTTTTGGGTACAAGGAAGTACACTGAATAAATACCTTCCGTTACCTGAGATAGAGGCACGACCTCTATGGCTCCTTTTTCCAGAAGTTGTTGTACTTCTTGCAGAAGGATGGCAAGATGTTCCGGCGTCATGCGATGTCCCCTCGGGGGTCTGTAGGATGGGGAACTGTTGAATTCGATACAGTAACCGTGGGCTACGGTGGAAAGTACCCAACGGTCTGACGTTATCTCCTCCCATGCAGGAAGAAAGGATGTTATCCGGCCCCCGACCGGTGTTGCATGGGAGGGGACGCGAATGTTCGCGTCACTTGGAGTTGTTGGGGGCTTGGGAGCCTCTGGGGGTGGATCCCCGACCCCTCCCTTTGCCCCGGCGTTGGCCTCTTTGGCTGTACTGCCCACTATTGGTTTGGTAATTGGTGGCAGGGTATTGCTGATGTTGACTTTGTTGTTGGTGTTGGCCACGAAAAAAGCGTTTGTTGCCATAGCCGCGCCTGGTAGTGGGCTTAGAGATTTGGTCAAGAGTCTTGATAGTGTCGAACTCTTTTTTAGCCATCTCTAGGGCTTCATCTACCGCTTTTCCGAAGAGGTTAGCGTCCTCGACAGGTTTATTTATCAAAGACGCCTGTGTCTCTGGTTTAAAGCCTGAGTTGCGCAGCCATACATGGCGCTTTAGGAGTATTCCTTGTACCAGGGAACGTCCTGCTGTTTCTGCCGCGTCCAGAGAGTTTTTAACAATGCTCTGGTTCACTTGGGTTCCTTCGCCAATAGTTGACAGTAGGCGCGTACGTAAAGGATCCGGTGCTTCCTCGGCGTCTTTTCGCAGTTTGGCCCACTGCGCGTCTGCGTAGCTTGCAAGCAAGGAATTGTTGTTGGCAATTCTTGCTGAGAAGGCAGCCGAGGAAGTAACTCTTTTTGCAAGGGCATAAAGCCTCTTGCCCTCCTTGTCAGGGGGTGCCTCACTGGTGGAAAGTGGTACCCCTGCCCTCTTTCTAGTATTAGATACCACTAGGGAATCTGGAATGGAATGTCCCCTAATGTAGAGGGGGTCTGAGGGTGAAGGAGTGAAAAGTTTTTCAATCCGTGGATTGACCCCTCTGATCATTGCGGGAGTGGACAGCGAAGGTATGATCCTTCTCTTCACTGAAGCGAGGAGGGGAATGGTCTGGCTGACCGGGGGTTTTTCTTTAATCACTCTTTCTACAAAGTCCAATTCTGGAGAGAGTTCCCCGGTGTCGAGTTCGAAATGCGCTGCTGCTCTGCGCAACAGTGCATTGAAAGTGGGCTGATCGTCAATTGGAGACGTGTTCCTAACTGGAGAATTGTCCGGAGGAGTTAGGTTTAGGACATCAGTGTCGGAATACACTGATGGTGATTGCCAGGGGTGTGAAGGTCCCTCTTCTGGGTTAACCCCGAAGCCTTCTTCTATAATGTCTGTTCTGTCTTCCAGACATTCCTCCTGGTTCTGTCCTTCATTGTCCATGAAATCATCATCTTCCTCGAAGTATTGTTCCTCCCCAGTGAGGTCATATACATCTTGGAAGTCTGAGGCTGTGTCCTGCTGGGGATCGACTAGCCTCGGATTTTTGGCCCTGGGGTCCTCCTGAGGCCCTTCTCTAGTCCTCTTGTGAGTTTGAGAGGCCTGGGTGCTCATGAACCTTTCCATCCTCTCCATACAGAGGTGGAGTCTTTCCATTGTTTCATGGGGTACCCCAGAGCGGTCTGGCGGGGGAAACATAGGGTTATCTAACTCGAAATGGCTCGACCTCTCCCAAAGCGTCGAGGAAAGTGTCCCGTCGCCCTCCGAAAAACCTTCAGGTGTGTCGGGTGACTCCCTGACTGAAGGGGGTAGTCCCTGCTTTCCTTCGGGCTTTTTCGGCGTATCCTTTAACTTATGCGTAACGCTCGACGTAATCTTCGGCGTACGCTTTTGGGCGTCGGCTACAGCGATCCTCGCTAAGCTATCGGCGACTCGCTTGTCGGCGACTCGTTTGTCGGCGGAAGCTTGAGTTTTCGACGCTATGGGTATCGAACGCTCTACGGCGGTCTGCGCTTTCTGTTGATGCGCACCGGCCGATGGTTTGGTGGCAGCGCCCTTGTTTGCCGAAAGCCCAGTCGCAGGTCGCGGCTGCGGTTGCGAGAGGGGCTTCGAACCCGAACGGTCCGAGGAGGCCGCCGGTGGAACCTGCGTCTCCTTGGGCACCGAAGCTCTTTTCGACTTTGTCGAAGAAGAGCCGTGGGTTGTGTGTTTATGTGGATCTTTGTGTGCGTCTGTGTCGCCGGGGTGTTCATCCCCATAAGCAGGGCGTGAGCCGAGCCCGTCGGGGCCGGGGACAGACGACGAAGCGCGTAAGCGCTCCTTAGAGGGGGTTTCGACTTCCGTAGCGGAGGTCGTGTTATCGCGTTCCTCGTCACTGTCGGTGGTAGCAGCGGCGGGTGAACCTTCGGCCTTCGACATCGCGTAGGCCGCCCACCTTTTAACCCTTCGGTCTTTTAGAGTTTTAGGCTTAAGAAGCCGACAAGCCGCGCACCCTTCCTCCTTGTGATCGAGTGCTTGTCCTTCCAAGTGAATTTGCCTTTACAAAGTGGGCAAAACCTAAACGGTGTCCTCTCCATAGCCGAGGCAATAAATTGCGATAAACACCCCAAGGGAAAGGAAGGGGAAAGGGAAAGGCATTCTCAGAAAGACCCAGAGATGTCCCACGACCCCACTCTCCCTACTGTATATGGCCAGCGAGACCAGGCCACGTGTTCGGCAGCGCCGAAGATTTCCTCCGCTCGACCCTCCGTCGACGATTTTTCTCGGCGGAGAACAGCTACAACTGCGTCGAGGGAGTGTGTATAAATTTTATGAGAAGAAACGACCAAAAGGTCGAGGGTTGCAATGGCATCTGAAGGAGCTCCGCGTGAAGGCGACCAGAAGCTGGGCGGAAAAAAACAATCTGAGGGACCTCGACGCGTGAGGGATTGTGGGTACAACGCACGTCACTATAGGGATAGTGTTTCAGACACGCCTTGTCGACGTCCCCTTTTCGACTACGAAAAACAAAATGCAATACTCCGCAGTGACCACTGGATGTCGGACCTATGCACAGCATGTGATTCTAAGCAGATTAACAAACATCAGAAACATAGATACATTTTGTTTTGTTATTGTCCACCTGTGAAGTACGCAAGTACTGACTTACTGGACTCAACATCCACACAATATTTAGCCATGTTTTCTATTTTTCAAGTGTATTCCCAAAATTGGTACTGTAGTTGCAGATAGAAATAAAATTACTAGCAAGTAATTTTTTTATGAATTCACCGCCCATAGATTGTTCATCTGTATTTGTCAAACTCCCGTAAAGAGTGTAAGGCCTAGTTTCCTTCAAAGCAAGTTTCTACAGATGGGTAGGAGGAGTTTAGGGATCAAATGTTAGCCATTTCTTGAATCAGTCCAGCGACTCGTCAGTTTAAGATATGAACAAGTGTTTGCCATCAAACGGAATTTCCAGCAGTTTCACCTGAACCTCCAGTGAAAATCTTGAAGGTTTCAGTCATGAGACCCTGCATATCACCGATAACGTCCCCATAGAGTGTACAATACAGTCAGCTGCATCCAAACCGGCCTGCAGAGCTCGACATGCTGCTCCTCCTTACGCTTGCTGACCTTTTCCAGAAAACCAGCCGAAATCACATCTTCCAGTAAATGGGTTCAGGTCTCAGAGATCCTAGATTACAAAATGTGCATGAACTTGTCCAGAACACATCAGGTGTTCACTGCCATTAGATCCATACTTCCGGACACAAAACCGTTCTTGGATAAAGCGTTCCTCCTCTTCCCTTCCCCATCTGCAGGGAGTCACAAAGATGTTGCAGTGGGCGTGAAATTAATTGTGGCCGCTTGGATCACCAACCCTTTTGGAGAGGGCTACCCCAATAGGAATGCATGATCATGATCTCTGTGCCAGCTTTTATTTTTTCATAAGATCCTTGTCCACCACAGAGGTTGAACAAGGCTTCTGCCACAAGATTAGGACGGGATCCACAATAGACGCATGGTGGACTTGGGACCTTTGTCCAGAATATCTGGCAGCTCGTACTGCACCAACAGTTTACCTTGTGCCGCGGCCACCACTTTCTCAATCACCTTCCTAAACTTCACATTAGGACAATAAAAAGGCAAGCATGCCTCACTGACTGCGCCATGGCCGAAGCAGCGCAAAACTGCCACCAGCCCTCTAAAGAAGCAAGCTTCCAAGGATGCAAGCCTTGACCATGTTCATGGGAGTTCAACAAATCCAGATGAGGAATCTGTGGGAGGATCCAATCCATTGAAATACTGGTTTGCTTAAGTTTTAATGGGAGGAATAAAGGGTGCAGCAGAAGACACAGCAAACCGCATTTCACATTTGCCTTGTGAAAAGTAACCACAAAACACTGACTACGAAGTGGATTTTTATTGCGCAAACCACTTCAGGTTTACTTCCACGTGAAAGAAAACATTTAGAAGCTGCTATTTCTTACCTGAGCAGTGGTTATATGCACTGGTAATTCCTATGCCTCGTTTGGCATTGTGCTTCGAAGGGAGGATACACCCCCTTTAACCTCCTTGTACTAGCTGTGCTGTCTCGTTAAAGGCGGTGTGCCCCCATTTTAAACCTCTGTCTCTCCCTGTACTCTCCGCCCCACTCACCTGCCCCGTTCGCTGCTTTCTGGCCATGCCTCTGTTTTGCTCTCCCCATGCCCCGCCCTCACTCATTCGTGCCTCTTCCCCCCCCCAAGCCCCGCCACAGCACTGTATTAGCGGCAAAGTAAAGACCAGCTCTGCTATTTGCTGCAGAAAAGAGAAGTGCAGGTACAGCTACACGGTTAAGCCATGTTTATTTATTTATTTAAATGTATAAAGCGCATAAACATCCGTGGGGCATTGTGGCACTGTTACAGAAGGACTTGCTTAGAACGCATGGTACAGTGAAAGGAAACAGTCAGGCAACAGTACAGTCAGGCAGTAGTAGTAATACAAGTTACAATAAAATGGGTAAGGAAAAGACAGGTTCCAGAGTTACATGGGAAGCTGTCTCTTCTTATGTATGTGGGAGGCAGGAGTAGTTGAAGAGCTTGGTTTTAGCGCTCTGGGGAAAGTTGTGAGGGAGGTCTACTTCCTGAGAGATAGCGGTAGCGCGTTCCAATTCTTTGATGCTAAGAAAGGAACGCTTTTCAGGATAGAGACTAGAGAAGACCATGTACTTAATGTACAGAAAATCTAACATGGTTGTCCATTGTTCATTCTAACAACCTTGTGGCTGGAAGCCATCACCTGTTCTGTCTTCTACACATTCCGATTTTTACACCAAAAATAGTTATTTCATGTACATTTCTTAGTTATTTTACTATTTTTGGGAGGACTTGATGGTGCGGGCCACATAGTAAGCAGGGTGGAGCAAGGTGGGGGTAAGGGGCAGAAGTAAGTTGCTATTCCCGTAGGCCGGTATTGTACCCAAAACATGTTTGTGTTTTACTACAGTATTTGGCACGAAAGGATACATGAATAGCACTATGGGAAAGAGGAAATGACAGTAGGGTGGGCAATAACATTGCTATTTTTAACTGGTATCAGAAAAGTTTGAGTGATACTGTCACGTGCGACCTGCCTGCAAACCCTTGCATTATTCTCATCGAAAGTACACATTACATTTAGAGAAATAAATGGGGGAAGACACACCCACTCTCTCTTCCTAAATATCTTCCTTCTCGAGCGATTCGCTCATCCGCCTCCAACTCCCACAGTGTCAGTCGCTTCTCCAAGCAACGAGTTGGTGGGAGATCTCTTTCTTCTGCTGGGGCCTCCCTCTGTTACAGCCTCCCTGCCTCTCTGAAACTTGAGAAGAACCATCTCCGGTTCCAGAAGCACCTCAAAACCTTACTCTGACTCTGCTTTCTCTCCTCCTCGCCCCTGCTGATCTCCTGGCTGAATCTCAAACTGCACTGGTTACCTGGCTACCCTCTGATCTCGGGCCCAGGTCCCCTCCCTGCCAGCGGCACACCTGCACTGACCCCCTGGCATATCTTGCACCCGGGGACTGTTTCTGTATCCCTACAGCCCCTACTAATACTTCATACCTGATGTCTGCACATACCCTTGCACTTGCCACCAGCTGGCCGCACTTTTATTTATTATTTATGGTCTTATGTATTTTACTGTTATCCTATGCACTGCACTCCCTCCCCACCCCCTGCACTTTTCCCCTTTCCCCCTCCCCTGCACTTGCACCATCGCAATGTCACCTGGCCTAGTAGGATCGCTGTCTCTATGTTCCCTATGTTCCCCTCCTTTGCCTCCTCGCGCCTTGAAACACTTGTGTATAGGCGCGTTATAAATGCCTAATCATATCAGATCACTTAAAATGAATGGTGCATCAATGGTATGATGTACAGACGGGAATAGTTTCTTACCTGTAACTCCATTTCTCCAGCATTGGTATCTTTCATGGATTCACATGCTTAGAATATTCCCCGTCGTCAGGCTGGGAATCCTTGGTAAGTTATATAGACATTTTCCATAGGAAAACTTCCGACACTTTTGTGTCCTATCTACGTTGTTTTGGGCCGCGTACAGCAGCGCCACTAGGACGTAGTGGTATAAATAGCCCCGCCCCCGCGGCTCCCTCAGATTTCGGCCCCCAAAGTAGTATGGGGGGGGGATCTCTGGTTTGCATGCATAGGGGAGGCTGGCGCGCATGTGAATCCATGAAAGATACCAATGCTGGAGAAATGGAGTTACAGGTAAGAAACTATTCCCTTCTCCAGCCTTGGATCTTTCATGGATTCACATGCTTAGAATAGATTGTATAGCAGTACCCCCAACATTGGAGGTGTGTATGCAAACCAATATCACAATAACCATAATGCATATTTATCATGGCAAAACATCCCCTTATAGTATGTTAACAGTGAAAACACCACATTTAAAAGTACATTAGCCGAAGGATGTGACCCCTTAATTGGGGCTTACCCTATTGAAACAGGTGCCGTAGGACTGCACGACCCATCTGTGTATCCTCAGCATGTTACTGCTCAAGGCAATAATGCTGGGTAAACGTGTGTGGTACCGACCAGGAAGCCGTCTGACAGATATCTCCCAGCGGAATTCCGGACCACAATGCCGTCGACGAAGAAGTGGATCTCGTCGAATGGGCCCTTGGACGCTTCTCCAGCGGTTTTCCGGCTTTTGAGTGACAAAAGGAAATAGCAGACGACACCCATCGTGCTAGTCCTTGTTTTGAGATCGGTTTACCTTTAGCCGAAGGGCCATAAGCCACAAATAGTTGTCTCGTGTCTCTGAAGCTTTGAGTGCGATGGAGGTAAAATTTTAAAGCTCTTTTCACGTCCAATGTATGGAGAGTCTTCTCCGCAACCGACGAAGGTGTTGGAAGCACCATAGAAGAGTGCTTATGGAACATGGTAGGCACTTTAGGAGTTAAATGAGGATTAGTAGCCAACACGACTTTATTATTGAAAAACCTTATGTACGGTGGATCGATCACTAAAGCTTGTATTTCTGACAGTCGTCGAGCCGAAGTAATAGCCACCAGAAAAGCCAATTTCCATGACAAAAATTTCAACGATGACATCGGCTCAAAAGGGGCCTTCATCAGCGCTGCCAGAACCAGGTTAAGACTCCAGATTGGAGGAAACTTTTTCGTGGGAGGAAAGGTTTGGAACAATCCTTTAAGGAAATGTTTAATCAGCCGGTCACTAAATAACGGAGTTGAATGTCTCTTCCGAGTAAATCTCGAAATGGCAGCCAGATGCACTTTTATGGATGAAACAGACAAGCCTTTTTGAGCTAGGAGTAGCAAGTATGGTAGAAGCTGTTCCGGTGTGATATTAAGCGGGTCCAAACCTGGTTGACCTGCGCACCATAAGCAGAATCTCTTCCATTTGTATGAATATCAAGCGTTCGTGGACCGAGCCCTCGCCGCTTGCAAAATGCGATGACAGTCCGCTGGGATCTCTAACGTACCAAACTCGGAGAAATCAGGAGCCAGGCTGTCAGACTGAGGCTGTCCGGGTCGTGATGCCAAACAACCCCTTTGTCTTGAGACAGAAGGTTTGGGATTTTCTGGAACCTCATTGGTTCTGCTGCTGGAAGATGGAGTAGATCGGAGAACCACACTTGTCTGGTCCAGTACGGGGCCACCAGGATCACCCGACATGGATATCTGTGGATCCATTGCAGTGTCCGACGTATGTGTGGAAACGGGGGAAAGGCATACAGAAACTTGTCCGTCCACGGGAAAGAGAACACTTCCCCTAGTGAGCCTTGCTGTGGCCACCTGCTTGCGTATTGTGGGCATTTCCTGTTGTCTCGTCGCAAAGAGATCGAGGGCCGGACGACCCCATTTCTCAAAGACACAGTGTAGTTGTTGGTCGTTCAGTTCCCATTTGTGTAGTCGATTCATCTCCCTGCTGAGAGAGTCTGCTTGCACGTTTTTGATTCCTGGCAAGTGGAACGCCAATAGATATATCTTCTGCTGAAGGGCCCAATGCCAGATCTCCTGAGCCTCGGGCGACAAAGTTCTGGAGCGAGTCCCTCCCTGTTTCCTTAGATAAAACATTGTTGTTGTGTTGTCTGTCATAATCCGAACCACTGATCCCTTTATCCGTGGAAGAAAGGATTTCAGGGCCCAACGCACCGCCCTTAACTCCAGCACATTGATATGAAGGCCGGACTCCTCCGATGACCAACGACCCTGAACCTGTAGGGAATCCAGATGAGCTCCACATCCAGTTAGAGAAGCATCCTCACCACTGTCATCTGGAACACCGGTTCCAGCAAGGGCATTCCCTTTGTCAGATTTATGGAAACTCTCCACCATTGAAGCGCCTGTACGAGTGTGCTGTTGATGGTCAATTTGTCCGACCAACGCCCTTGACTCTGTGCCCATCGATCCGCCAAGAATTCCTGAATCGGCCTCATGAAGAGACGACAATTGTTGATTAAGGGTATGCAGGATGACATGGTCCCCAGTAGGGACATGTACCTTCGCACTGACACTCTGGTGTCGACTTTCCAATCCGATGCTTTTTACTGTAGTTACAGAACCCTTTCGACGGATGGCTTTACCAGTCCTGACTGCGTTTGGAACTTCGTTCCCAGAAAGACCAAGGTCCTGGATGGCGATAAGGAGGACTTTTCGAAGTTTATTGCGAAGCCCAAACGTTGTAGGAGGCACATGGTGGCATTCAGACTTTCCTGTGCCCTTTCCGGAGACAATCCCCTCACTAGCCAATCATCCAGATAAGGGTACACATGATGACCTTCTTTCCTTAACCAGGCTGCTACTGGAGCCAGACATTTCGTGAGCGTCCTGGGAGACGATTTCAGTCCGAATGGGAGGACCTTGAACTGATAGTGGGTTCGTCCGACGACGAACCGTAGAAATCTTTTGTGTCGTCGACGCATTGGGATATGGAAGTATGCGTCCTGAAGGTTTAGCGACGACAAATAATCTCCCGGTTGTATCGAACGAATCGCCTCTTGGATTGTAAGCATCTTGAATTTTAGATTCTTGAGCAGTTTGTTGAGAGCTCGTAGATCGAGAATGGGATGCCATTTTCCATTGGGTTTCTTTACGACAAAGTAACGTGTGTACACCCCCTGTCCTCTTTCTGCCACCGGGACCAGTTCTATAGCCCCTTTCTGCAGCATAAGCGCCACCTCTTGCATTAGTATTTGAAGGTGGGGCTGCGTGGAGAACACCGGCGGAATGCGTGGTGGCTTGCCCTTGAACTGTAGAGAATGGCCCAGATGTATCGTGTCCAAAACCCATTGGTCTGTTATGCGCGCCCACTCGTCGACATGACAAGACACTCTGCCCTCCAGGACGTCCTGTAAGTTGTCATTGCTGGCTTTTGGGCTGTTTATCCTTCGTCGACGAGGAGTATGCACCTCGTCGTCTGGAGGTTTGGTAATCTCTGCCTTTACTAGTAGCTTGGGCTGCACGTCTGTAGCCTTGGGAAGAGTAGGAGGGTCTGCTAAAACCTCGGTCTCTAGATGATCCAAACCGGGAGTTACCTGATGCTCCTCTGAAAGGACAAAAGGAACGAAAATTCCTACCACTCTGGAGGGCTCCAAGGGAACGAGCCATGTCAGAATCTTCTTTCATGCCCTTCAAGGCCTCATCCACTTTCTCCCCAAACAGGTGTTCTCCTTCGCACGGCATATCCATTACCTTATATTGTACCTCTGGTCTGAACGTCGTGCACTTAAGCCAGGCTTGCCTTCGTAACACTACGCCATTGTTGATTTGCTTAAAGCCTGATTCCGCCAGGTCGACAGCAATGTTAATGGAATGATTGGAAGTCTCTTCGCCCTCCCGTACGAGCAGCATGGCAGCTTTCCTGTGTTCTTCCGGCAGATGGTCCAAGAAAGGAGCCAGCCAATGCCACATCTCCCTGTCATACCTGGCCATTATAGCCAGGGAGTTGACTGCTTTAAGTGTAGTCGCTCCAACCGATGGCACTTTCTTCCCAAAAGCATCTTGTCTCCTGGCTTCGTTGTCTGGCGGAGTC
Source organism: Ambystoma mexicanum (assembly GCF_040938575.1). NCBI lineage: Eukaryota > Metazoa > Chordata > Amphibia > Caudata > Ambystomatidae > Ambystoma > Ambystoma mexicanum. Next base: position 1,107,814,942 of record NC_090925.1, read on the forward strand.
GTGCATTTGTGTTGCGACCTTGCCTTTCTGGCCGCCGCGGCGGATACCACTGATTCCAGCGAAGGTTGAGACGTCAAGCACTTGGGAGTCGATTCCGGAGCCTTGAATTTCTTTTCCAATCGACCTTTTACTGCCGGTTCCGAAAAAGGATGACGCATGGTTTTAGTCCCTCCTGCCAGACATGGTCTAAAATGGGGATAGCAAATATCGATTTTCTTCTCTTGCCCATATGATCGAAAAGAAAACAATCTTTTTTCTCTTCTTCTGGGACTAGGCCAAACTCCGCACATGCCTTACTCATCATGGCATGGAAAGCACCCATGTCATCGGGTGGTGATGGCTGCGCCGGACTCTTTGGAGTTTCCATCTCCGCTTCAGAGTCCCATATAGGGTCCCTTCAGGGGGATAACGAGATGTCTGAACCCGACCCTTCACGTTCTGACTCTGACAGTTCTCCTTCTTCCTGTGGACGAGAACGATCTTCCTCAACCGGGTAAGCGGTAGGGATTCTGGATGGAGGACGAGGAGCCGGGCCTGGCTCGTCGACGACTGGCGAAGCCTGTAACACTGTCGGGACACTAAGCTGAGGTAACCGTGTGTCCAACCGCTCCAACAGCTTCTGTAATGTGTTCAACACCTCCAGGGACAGAACTGTCTGGGGATTCAGTAAGGAAGAGGTAACTGGAATGGAACTTCCACTCGAGAACGACACCGAACCAGTTGGTTGTAATCCCAGATCGGTTGGTGTTAAGACGGATTTCTGAACTCTGTCCTGGCAGCGCAGAGTTTCAGAAGGCCAACCTAATTACTTGGAACAGGGTAACCTCTGGACAAGCCAGACCAATAAGGGTAGCGATCGCGGCGGTCAAGACTAGGTCTCAAGAGGGGTGAGGGTGACTGAAAGCCCGCAATGAGCACATAAAGCAAGGACACTTACAAATTACTCCAAACAGGTGTTATATTAAAAATATATACACATTTATTCCAAGGCCTTTGCAACAATGACCGTAGCGAGAAATCACAATAAAACTCTAGTAAACCAACACATACCAAACCAATACAATATATATACAAATACAAACGAGTCTAAAGCGTTAGATGCATGAAATGTGTAGTCCACCTAGAAGGGGAGGAAAACAGGCAGTGCGAAATAATGATTAGACCCAGTCCGCCTTCAGAGGCACCCTACTAAAAGGAAGTCCAAGCCCTACGAAGAGTGGAGCCTTGTGCTCAAAAGTACCTGCACACGCTGGTGCCAACGGGCAAAAAGGGGAGTCTCTTCGAGGGAATCAGGCAGTTCAGTTTGGTGCACAAATGAAGAACAGAGTTCCGCGACTCAAGCGCAGCCTCCACTGTGGGCAGAAGCAGAGCGCGAGTACGGAAGGGGTGCTGTTTGACACAGCGGGGAAAAGCTATGGGCTCCTGCAGGAGGGCGACCAGTTCCTAGCTATGCTACTCACCGGTCCCCGATGCAAGCAGACCCAGGCTTCTCCGCGTCAGTTTCAGTGCTGGCAGGTTCAGGGGAGCAGGGGACGTCTCGTCGTCGTGTAGATTCTGCAGCAGCAGAGTTGAGTTAAAGATGTCCCAAACGAAGTGAACCCGCACAGTTTGTTACCACAGCAGGGCAACGGAGCGGCCGTGTGTATCTCAGCCAAATGTACACTACTCACTTCAGACCTGGGAATGCCAAGTGTACGAATCGTGTGAGAGTGACAAGGACTCGAAATACAACACAACCTGACGGCGGTTACAGAGCAAGACTTCTGGGTAGGCTGGTCAGTCTGCTGGATGGCCCAGAGACACTTCCGAAGGCTTACGTGCAGGAGATGGTGAAGATGCCGAGAAAAGCTGTCCCCGCTATTCCAAGGGTCGAAGTACCAGTACAGGCCTTCTGGTTCGATCAGAGGTAGAAAGGGTTTCACAAGGCGACAGCAGTGCAGAGGAGCAGTCCTTCAGCGGGTCACCAGCGATTCCTCGGTTCAGACGAGGCTGAACCGAGGAATCGCTGGTGACCTCGTGGTTGCAGGATACTTGGCTCCTGTATTCCTTTGTTCGTGAGAACTCAGGAGATTGACATGGTAGTGGCGTTTCCAGCCCCCTCTTTTCCACGGTTCCCTTTGCGCCAAAACGGAGGGGACCCAATGGGAGATCCGCTCATAAAACACTCACACCATACGTGGACCTATCACGGAGGTCCCAGGCATTCATACCACACTAGACTCTCTGGCACCCAGGATGTGTATTGGGACCAGACATCCCAGCCCATATACTGGAGGCACACACAAGGCCTGTAGAAGCCCGCGAAAGCATCTGTGTTTCGCGGGAAAGTACATGCCCAAATAAGGAAGGCCCTGGGTCGGCTCGACCTGGGGAAGGTGAAGGGGGCAAGACGGTCAGCAGACAGGACAAAGGAGCCTCGTGGTCTGGCCATTTTGGGAGCCAGGCCACCATTTTGGGCTAAGCGCGAGAAACGCGCTTAAAACGCCAAAAGGAGCTTGAAAACACAAGAAACTATCGCTGCCACCATTCCCGTCTGTGATTCACTTGCACCGATCAGTTACAATCCAAAAAGAGTATCTAGGGCCTGTAGAAGGCTATAGACCCAAGAGAGCAGTAACTTAGCTTACAGTGCCCTCTTGTGTCATGTTGCACGAAAGCTGCAACATGATAAAGAAACTACGGAAAACACTGTTTCCCGGTACTGACTGTCTTAAGGGCATGTCAGTTTCCCCGTAAGAATGGAGCGAAAGCCCAGAGGAGTGCAGCAGAAGGCTGCACTTCTCTGGCAAAGTCTAGATCATGTTGAAAACAGCAGCAAAAAGTTTAGGGGTTGCCACATGGAAGGAAAATTACCCACAATTAAGAAATCTTTCCTAACAGTAGGATGTGCGACAAGACCCCGGTCATCCTCTGCCGACGAGATGGAGAAAGCCGCTTCTGGTTGCAACAAGGCCTCAGGAGGGATCGGATCAAAAACCTCCGGTTGCCATCCCACCGATGGGGCCACCGTCGACGATGACTTCTTTTCCATAGGCGCTGTTTGACCTGACGAAATAGCCGTAGGAAGAGCCGTCGCCGAAGACCAAGCAGGTGTTGACGATCGGACCGTCGTCGATGAAGTCTGTTGCACAGGGCCTTGAGGCGTTCCTGCCATTTTTGAACTCGACTTGTGGGACGAGGACTCTCGACTCGAGGTAGACTTATGAAGGTCTCCTGAGGAGGATTTCGATGAGTCTTTTCTCTCCTTTTTAGATGAGGAGGAAGACGAAGCCTTTTGTGAAGAGGAGAACCTCGCAGGATGTTTCTCCGAGGGGCGTTTTTCAGATGAACGTGATTTCTTCGCCGGAGGCTCCGCCGACACTGAGCGACGAGGGGGCACAGGAGACTTAGATCTCGAGGCTGTAGAGCCTACCTCCGATGCCGGGTACGCACCCGCTCCGTCATTGAGCCAAGTAACCAGGAGTCTGTTGCGGTCTTTTAGGGTCTTTTGTGAGAAGCCCTGACAGATCTCACACGTGTCCGCCGTATGATGAGGGTGAAGACAGAAAATACAGTCCATATGCCGGTCTCCTTCATACACTTTCAGACCGCATGTAGCAAACGGACGAAATAACGCCTTTCCAGACATTCTTCGAAAAGAAACAGTCGAAGAAGAAGAACGCACAACCTAATAAAATAGTAGATACTCGAGGTAATCCCACTACTTTGGAAGACGGTTGAAATCTGAGGGAGCCACGGGGGCGGGGCTATTTATACCTCTACGTCCTAGTGGCGCTGCGGTACGCGGCCCAAAACGACATAGATAGGATACAAAAGTGTCTGAAGTTTTCCTATGGAAAATGTCTATATAACTTACCGAGGATTCCCAGCCTGACGACAGGGAATATTCTATGCATGTGAATCCATGAAAGATCCAATGCTGGAGAACTGCAAGTATTTGCCAAGGTTTGGAGAATAATTTGAAGTATGTAGTACAAATCAGTGATTGGCCTATTACTTTTCGAGCATGCTCAAGAGAGCTCAATAGAGAGCTCAATAGAGAAAGGATGTCTATAGTATATAGTGCTAAGCCTTCGAGGCATGTCCTGTAGAGTTACGTCTCTTCCAATGGGCACATGTAGTGGTTCAGATCAGAAGATGTCTGAAAATATTAATGTTTGTTTAAGGGATAGGGACTTGGCACCAAGAGCTCAGATGGGGCACCTGTGGCTGCGAAACCAAGCGGGCCGATGGCACACCATTATTCAGAAAAGGTGAGTAGCGTCATGTGAAGTACAGTAGCTGTAATCACAGGCATAATTTTAGGTGGGTGGTAGGGCAAATAGGCATAGCCACCCACCTTTTGCCACTGGAATATACATATGCAGCAAACTCACTATTTTTCATGATTTCCTTTTCAGATTGCTAATGAAATGCAGCTCATTAAAAAAATATATCTTTGTAAGAGGACCGACTCAAACACCCCTCATCCTTGAATGAGCTTGCTCTCACCATTTCTGGCCAACTATATCTACACCCCCGCCATTTTAAATATACATCAGCTGGCACTAGTTCAACGTGTTGTCCTGTTCTCAATGTTGCTTATTGTATGCTTTTTTGATGACACCGTAACTCACTTGAGCATCACACTTCCTCCATAGCTCGCCCCCAAAAACCACCTCACTCATCCTCCCTAGTTCAACCCTTCAAAAACCTCTTTGCTTAGCTCAGCAAAGCAAACCGTAGGCAACTCCCATGACCCACTCAGCCTAGATCACCCGAGCAACCTTTATCCACCATCATTGTATCTATTAACTCTACAGCAGCCCAAACTCCCCCATCACCCATAATCAACCTAGGACCCCGACAAGAAAGCGCCAGATGGAAAAATCGGTTATATAGAGGTGAATACGATGGCAGTAATTGCCAAATGCCTGTTGGCTTTGCCAGAGCTTGTTTCCAAGTCACGGAGCAAGCACAATAGTCCAATACGTGAAGTACCAGCAAGAAAGTCTTAAAACTGCAGGCCCCACTTGTGCTTACGGTCACTTCAACTGGCAACACTAAAAACTCTAAGTGAAGCCCCTAGGTTTCACACTGTCAGGCAACAACCGTAACTGCATGGCACCTTTGGGGCGCGATGGCAGGTTGTATATAGTAGGGCAGCAGGAGGAAAAGGAGTCACAATCATTCAAGGCAATAGCCTGGGCTTGTGTTGGATGAAGAAGTGGTAGTTGCAGAACTTGAAGACTGTCTTCTTTTCCAAAATCGCAACACAAGGCCCTAGAATGTTCACACAGAGGTGCACCCATGCTCTTTCATGCTCATTGTGCTATTTGGTCACAAGCTCAGGGACTTAAACCTCGGGAAATCCAAACCAGTAACAAGGCTCTATAGCAACAATACAAGAGACGTAAAACCAATATATGGAGCATGTTTTTAATACTGCAAAAGGTTGGCCAAAAATATGGCATATGCTTTTCCATAATCTCTGAAGGAGAAGGATTCCGAGATATGTGGAAGATATTCAGTGTGAATGTCAGATAACAAGCCACATAAACTTCTCCACAGCTGCTCTTCATCATCTTCACAGAGCAATGTGTTAAATAATTGTACCTGCACTGATAGGGTGTGCGCTGCACAGTGTTCACCTGACAAAAGACACGTGAGGCAGTAAGGAGACAACAGAAGCAGAGGCAAGACAAGCTCAGGGGGTTTTGAGGCTGAACCTGCGGTTCTTGGCCTCCTCCCTGTAGAACGGTGCGGGATCCATAGCCCACCACGGCTCCTTATCCACCAGACTATTTTTAAACAGGTTCTTAACTGCACTTTCCCTTTGTCACAATCTCAGTTCATAGGGTCCTGGTTTGTCTCCCTGACCCTTTGCCACATGTTCATATATCATGTTCCACCTCTCTCACCCCCTGCAGACTTAGTGTATGTCTCTCTATTCTACCGCTAACCCCCTTTCTGCTCACCTTTTACCTTTCTCCATCTCAAGTCTTACTCTTCCTTCTACCTCCTTAGCTGCTTATCCCACCACCTCCTCTCCGGTTCTCATGACCTCGTCCAAGCTCAACTTCTTCCCTCACCACCTACTCCTCCTCAGGCTTTACTTCTACCATCCGTTTCTCTTGCACTACTTCCCACACACCATCTACTCCCATTCCCTCCACTTGCCACTCAACTCCTCCTTTAACCCCTTCCATTTGATTCTCTACTCCTCCTTTTCACCTCCAGCATTCTCTGCTCCACCAGCCTCTGTTTTTTACAGCCATTGTCTAACTTGCTCCTTCTCCAAACTCCCATGTCTCTGCTCCTTTTGGCCTTCCCTATATAGGCCCCGGCTCCTTTCCGCAAGCTGTGCTCCCAGTGAGGTCATGTGGGTGATTTCCTGGATAGTGTGAGATTATTTGGTTTTAAATACACATTTTATTTCAGGTATTTCTAACTGGGGAAGCAGATCTGCATTAAGCCTGTCCACCATGTAGGATTTTGTTCAGGTTTTGCACATGAATTAAAGCTCCATGCTGCTCAGGTGTGGCCAGCGCCGCTCCGGAAGCATACCCTCTGTAAAGCGGCGTCTCTGCCTGCATGTTGGTAAGTGGTGCTGCTGCCCTCTTGGGATTACACATTTTGATTACTGAATGAAAATTGTTTTTCAACCGCAGGGACTTACTCACAGGGCCAGCAGAGCATGTAACACCAACATTATATGTCACTATACATTGGGTATTTCTTAAAGGGCCACATGTCTTGTTGTAATTAATGCAGCAACAACTGTCCCTTGTTCGGTGGGGTTTGCGATTGGTTCACAGAAGTATGCCCCCGAACTCCTCTGCTCTCATCAAGGCACACCAAGTGCATCCATTTGGAAAATAATCAATTGATGAGTATAAATGCATGCAATGGTCTACATGGATTCAATTATCACTTGGACCCATTGCAGGCAGTTCAATATACCACAGGAGAGGAGGTAGAGGAACCTAGCGGACTGAAATCTACGAATGCAAGCAGAGGATATGAGTAAAGTTGGAACCACAAAAAAAGAACTGATTGCATCCTTCCCTGGTTTTTTAGAGGTCCTCAGAATCCAAAGAACAAAACATTAGATATTTTTAGATTAGATGATTTGTCTGATCGGGACACATGGGAGCACAACCTTATAGTCTGGCCATAAAGCAGATATTTCCCTGACAGTGATATTAACTCTGACTCCATTTTTTATTCATATTTTATGCAAATTGCACCAATTACTTTTTTTCCAGCTATTTTCAACTTTTTTTTAGGATCTCTGTTAAAATCTTGAGTCTATGTCCAGGGGAAAGCCTCTGATTTTATTTGTGTCTGCTCTTTGACAGGATCCACACTACTAGATGCAAAGCTCACTTGATTCCTTCCGCTCTGGTAGAAGTTCAACTGACCCACACGTTTCCATCCTGCCAGGAAACAACTGATTATTTTTCTCTAATGTTTGGTCGTAGAAGGTGGACTCTTACAACAATGCCACACTGGAGAGCCGGACTAGACCTTTATCAGTTTAAATAGTGGCTGTTGTAATGTGCTCAATGTTTCTGGAACGTAGAGCTAGGCTATGCAATCTGGCATTCCAAGCACAAATAGAATGTTATGTTTTCAAGTGAAGTTCGTTGGAGGAAGGTGCCGGTGGATGTGTTGGGGATTTGTCTACTATGAATCCTGATTAATAAATCCACACTATAATCCTACATATGGTGTGGATCCACTTTCTTTCAGGGGCGACGAGGTTTGGCCCGTGTCAGACCCCCATTGTCCATTTAACGTGCTCCGGGTCACATCTGTACAGAGGTGCGGAGCGGTGAGCGCCAGCGTCTCTGCAGCAGCCTCCCGGGTTGGCATCCCTCCTGAGGAAGAGACTTGCAGAGCGGACCACTGCGGGTCACGGCAGCCGACAAGCACACATTATGTGAGGGAGCGGTGAGTGTGCCTGCAACCACCTAAGAGAATCGCTAGAAGGGAGGGAGGGGGGTGGCTTGTGGATTGCCACTACTGAGCCCAGTTCGAGCGTCGTACGCACCAAAATTAGTGGGAAGAGGCACTTCCGTATGAATTAAGGGAGCGGCCCGCGCACCCAGTCACCATACGAATTAAGGTGCAACCAAGTCCATCGCGCGCACGTGCTGAAAGGCTCATGCCGCATATTATTTCCCAAGCAGAGCCTTCTAACAACTGACACCATCAAGCGTGCGTACTGGGAACTGCACCTGTCCGGACTGGGAACTGCACCTGTTCGGACTGGGAACTGCACCTGAAAGGGAGCCCAGAGCCCCGCAAAGGAGTCCAGAGACAAAACTGTACAGTCCACGTCACAGAGCACTTTCCTGTTCAGAAAGCAATAGCAATTTTGTGAAATATTTTAAAGGGATATACTTCAATGCTTCCATTTGTGCCAAACCTCTGAATGTGCTCTTCTTTCCAAGAGAGGCAGAAATAATCTAAGCAAGTCGCCCAGCTCTGCGCTCATATCAGTTCCGCCGGAGAAGTTTATTTTGTGGTGACAGATGGCAATGTCAGGAGTGCCAGGTCCCCCAGCATTTATGGCAAACCGGGTCTTGTCAAACTCAAAGGGGCACCCTGGAAAAAGGGTTTCATGCCTTATGTGAGAGCTGTATGCGGCAATACGATATCGGCAGAACGGAAAGTATCTCTGTTGATGGATTTTTTAGGTTATGAGGGCCAACAAATCTACGAGACTTTGCCGGAAATTTCAGAATTGGATGAGGACGGAAGCACCAATCCAATGGATTTGTTGCAGCCTAGCACAAACTAGACCTCCATTTTGACGTCAAGATGAGTACTATTCTTGAGAGATATAACTATGGAGTGAGGGAATAGGAAGAGGGAGAATCAGTTGAAGAGTATTATACGGCCCTACAACACCTATCCCTTAGCTGCAAATTTAATGCTAATTTGGATGAACAAATAAGAGATAAGTTCATGATTCATTGTTGTAACAACAACATAAGACAGGCATTATGGCTGAAAGATGCGCCGAGTTTAGATGAGGTGGTATCAATTCCACAAAGGGTTGAGCATTCCATGGTGTGCATTGCCAAACTCAACAAAAAGGAAAATAAGAATGCAGTCAGTGAGATAATGAGGGTAGGAGAACCAGGGAAAGATACTTCCAGAGTAAAGAAGAAGAGAAACAAAGGAGGTAGTCAAAAGGTACGTGATGAGTCTGATAATAAAAGTGATAAAATGAAAGTCCCTAAAACAGACAAAAGATCATGTTTTAGATGTGCCAGTGCCAACCACTTTGCAAGCTCTCCTGTATGTTCAGGTAGAAAAGTAACATGCATAAACTGTAAAAGGTGGGGTCACTTTGCAAATTGTTGCAAGAACTATTCCTTTGGAGGGGGGAGGAAAATATTTTACGTTAATGAGGAGACCCAGCAATCCTCGGGTGAAGAGGAGGAGCAGGTAAAAGTGGTGACGGTTAATATGGACATGTCTAATGAGGCTGATGATTGTGACAGGCCTTTCGCTGATGTTAGTGTAAATGGAAAATGTGTCCTTATAATGGCAGATTCAGGCGCAAAACTTTCACTAATGTCACGTGAGGTGTATGAAAAAGAGGTAGCGGAAAGGTGGATGAGTTATTACCGTACGATAAGAGGCCAAGTGGGTACAGCCTAGGAAAAATGTATGTCATAGGGGGTTTCATTGCCCACCTCCGATTCAAAGGAAGAGAAACTCATGGTAAGGTATATGTCACCAAGAGCAGGGAAACATTATTGGATGGAGGGAGCAGAAAGGCCTTAAAATAAGACTGGATCCTAACATGGATTTCATTTATTTATTTAATTAATCTATGGAGCGCACAAACAGCCGGGGGCATGGAGGCGCGCTTACAAGGAGATGACTTTGTTACATGAGGCATACATCATACACTACAGGGTGAGAGGCATGTGGCAGACATTATAGAAATATTGCATAAATACAGCTTCAGCGGAGTGGGATTAGGTGAATGGCAGTGTTTTTGCAGAAGGCTAGCTGGGTGGTTTCTGCTCCGAGGTGTGGAGGGCGTTCCATTGCAGGGCTGTAATGAATGGGAAGCTAGAGCCCCCTGCTCTGGCTCGTTTGACTTTAGGTACTGCGACGAGATTGGCATAGGGTGTCCTAGTTGGTCTGGTGCAGGCAGATCTGTGTATTCTTTGAATAAGGTATCGGGGGAGACTGTGTGATTGACGCATTTGTGGGTGAGAGCCAAGGTTTTAAAGAGGACACGCTCTTTGATGGGTAGCTAGTGGGCCTGTATCCTGAGAGCAGATATATGGTCCCTTCTGGGAATGCCTGTGGATGCACGGAGCGCACTGTTTTGAATACATGTGGGTGAGGATATCAGCATTGTTGATAGATACCCCAAGGTGTTCTCGAAGAACCATAGATGTGTGAAGGGCATCGTACAAAACAAATTGTCCTTAAGGAAGGAAGTGTACCAGTGGCGGCTAAGTTATAACCAGTGCCAATGGTGTTAAGAGAGGGGATGAAGGGCAAGTTAAGGAAATTAAAAGAATCTGGAGTAATAGAACATGCTGGAAGCGTGAAATGGGTGTCCCCGCTGATGGTGGTAAAGAAGCACAGCGCTGAGTTGAGACTGTGTGTGGACCTGAGAGAGTTGAATAAATGTGTTATGGCCGAGAGACATCCTCTCCCAAATAATGACGGAGATATTGGTAATGGTGGGTAACGCAAAATATTTCTCTAAATTGGACATGGCGTTAGCATATTACCAAATAAGGTTGGACAATCGGTCCAAAGAGCTGACAGCTTTTATTACACACAAGGGTATATTCCCGTTCTGTAGAATGCCTTTTGGTCTTGTGGCTGCCTCATCACTGTTTCAGAAGGTGATGGACAAGCTGGTGAAGGAAGTTCCAAATGTGCATTGCTTCCAGGATGAGATTCTAGTGTGTGGGGAGAGTTGGGAAAAACAGAGAAAATGTGAGGAAGGTTATGAACATTCTGGAGAGGAGGAGGATAACATTGAGAGCAGGAAAATGCATGTGGGGGAAGGAGGTGGTGGAGTATCTGGGACATGAGATATCCAGGGATGGGCTCAGGCCCAAGAAATAATTGGTGAATGGGATTAAGAAGATAAAGTCTCCTGCAAGTAAAGGAGATTTGAGATAATTTCTGGGGATGATCGAATTTTATGAACAATGTGTGTGCAACTTTACAAATAAGATTATGAAGATGAGGTGGTTTCTGAAGAAGGGGGTGGAATTAGTGTGGGATGAAGACTGTGAAAGGGAGTTTCAGATGATTAAAGGGGAGATTGATATGGCGAAGCCGCTGGCCATGTTTTATACTAAGAGGAGGAGTGTCATATCTGTGGATGCCAGTGACTTTGGGATTGGGGTATTTGTGACAGAAATTGATGAAAATGGTAGAGACGTTTGCCTTCAGGATCTTGAGAGGAGCCCAGAAAAATTACTCTGTGCTGGTGAAGGAAGCTCTTGCTTGTCATTGGGGAGTTGAGAGATTTCAGAATGTCTGGGTTCAGAGTTTGTGATCAGGACGGATCACAGGCTGTTGAAAGTGATATTTGAGGAAAAAGGTTTGGACAAGGTATCTAGAAGAGTGGCATGCTGGGTGGCTAGAATGCAGGGTTACAGGTTTGTGATGGAAGTGATTCCTGGAAGGGAAAATGTCCTAGCGGACCATGTCTCGAGGCTTGGTGGGAGTGAAGAGGAAATGATAAGTTACTCACCGTAGTGAATAACGTACTCTTAGTCTATAGTCCCCTTTCCTCCATACTGTAAGGGCGTCCCTTCCAAGGGACGGGAGACAGAACCTTTTTCACCAGGAAAAAAGTTCTTTCACCTTTAAACTTATAGGGGGGCGCGGGAATGCAGCCCAGGGAACATGCACTGCCCGGATTCCGAAAACCGGCGCCACACCTCAGTCCCCATTGACACATCAACAAAGGTTTTAACATTGCCTAATGACACCAGTATTATTAGGGGGGAGGTTGGTGGGATGTATGGAGCAAAGAGGACTATTGACTAAGAGTATGTTACTCACTACGGTGAGTAACTTATAATAACTCTTACATCCCGTCTCCTTTCCTCCATACTGTATGAGCGAATACAACTGATTGTAGCCAAGGGTGGAGAGGAGACCCTCCTTAAGCAAATAGGTTCCTGAGAACCGCCTATCCGAAAGCCACATCAGATCTTGTGCCGGCATCCAAACAGTAATGCTTACAGAAAGCCGAGGGAGAGGGCCAAGTGGCCGCCCTGCTTATGACTTGCCAAGGGACATGGCGTTGGAATGCGATAGCCGTTGCCTTTGCCCTGATTGCGTGGACATGCATGTTGGCCTGAAGCGGCTTGTGCTGGCCCTTGTATGCTTCTTTGATGGCAGAGACCATCCAGCGGGCTATGAAAGCCTTCGAGGCCTAATAGCCTGGTCTTGAACCTCCAAAAGTGACAAACAGGGCGTCCGATTTGCAGAGCCCTTGGTCCTGTCCAAGTAGAATTTCAGAGCACACCTGGCATCCAGGCAGTGCAGCACTCTGGCTTCGTCCTTAGGATTGGGAAAAATATGTAGAAAGTACGATTTCCTCGTTCAAGTGGAAAGCAGACGGAACTTTGGGCTGAAATTCCGGGTGTGTCCGCAGGACTACTTTGTCCTTGTGAAAGGTAGAATATATTTCCGGGGCAACCAGCGTCTGGATTTTGCTGACTCTACGACCCGAGGTGAGGCTGACTAGTAAGGCCGTCTTGATGGTGACCAGCCTGATGTCCACGGATGCCATTGGCTCGAATGGTTTGTGCGCCAGAGCGCCCAAGACTATGTTAAGGTCCCACACCAGGTGCGGAGCTCTTGATGGGCGGGTAGAGCCTAGCGAGACCCGTCAGATGTTTCTTGACAATAGGGTTGGAGAAGGAGAAAATGCCTTCCTCTGAGCTCTTGTAAGCCCCAATGGCTGCAAGGTATGTGCGCCAGGTGTCCACCTGTACACCTGAATGAGCGAGGTGAACCGCCGAAAAGGAGAGCACGTCATCCACAGTGCATGCCAAGGGGTCAATTCCCTTGGAGTCTGCCCAGTGGCAGAATCTGGTCCATTTGCTTATATACTGGGCCCTGGTAGCTTTGCAACACAGGAAAACACACTTGCACACCAAAATAAGTGTAGTTCAATGAAAGGTAATCAGAGAAATAAACATTATGGTAAATTGTTCAAGATGCGGGGGAGAAAACACAGCCTTGGTATCTAGGCTGGATATATACAGAGAACAAGAGAGGAATCAAGTGAGGATAGCTACGTCCCCTGCACACTTTCTGAAAGGCCGGAGATGGCCTAATGGAGATTAAGTATCGAGTTTTAAGCAATTATAATCATTTGAAATTTCATATGGGTACAATTTCAATAAAGAGTTCAATAGAGAGTTTGTGTTTATAAAAAACAATGTTTGCTTTTTATTTGCATCTTGATATGGCCAACGCGTTTCGAGTTGTGTACACTCTTCATCAGGGGCAGCATATTCAACAATAAAAGTCTACAAAAAGAAAGATTGTATACAACAATATATTAATATTTGTTTAGTACAATTTGTGTTAATCAAATATAACATCAATTCGAAAAATCACCATTTTCTATTTTTAAAGAATTAGTATCTTTTTTGTAACAAAACATCCTGTCATTTGTTTAGTGACCCCATTGTGACTCATCACTAGAAGAGCAGATATGAATGTGGAGCGGTATTAAATTGTACGTGAGTATTGAAAAAAAATACTATCAGGTATCTATGAAAAAAATATTTGATACGTGCCAGAAGTGGCCCGGTCCGTCTAACTCTTGCGCTCAATGCGGGGAAGAAAAGGGTTAGGAATGTATAGAGAGGATAATGTGCAATCTAAAGAGGCATAAAATGTGAAATGGAAAATCATTATCTTACCGAAATAAATGTTCCCAAAAAAAGCAAAAGTTGCTGGATAAGTCAGTTGGAATTAGCCAGATGTACTCCAGACGTTCAACCAGGTAAATGTTGTAGGTGTCTTAAAGGTAAGTAACCTAATATCTACAAAAGGAGGAATGTATGACAAGGGATTTAGTATACTCAAAGTATCTAGACGTAAGCCTAATTGTATTTGCTGTAAAGAGTACTTACTAGATCATCACCGGTGAATAGGGAAGCGTCCGAATGCGGTCAGGAGCCGCGATCGAGTGAGCTAGTTGATGCCCGGCCGTGTATTTATACAAATGGCGGTTATGACGTCATACGCGCATGCACCAGCGACATCAGACCATGTTGTGACATCACTCACGCATGCGCGAACAATTGTAAACAATGCCAAGAAAGATGTAAGTGTCGAATTATTTAAATAAATGGAGGAACGGGTAATGCCGTTATTGATAAACATAATGCCCTCTTTGAGAAACATAAGGGTAGAAAGTGAAGTAAGTGCCGAAATAATATAATGAATTAAAATGATGCAAAAGATTGTGTATGCCTTTGGTTAATAGCCTATGGGTGGATCAAAGGGGGTACACCAGAGAGAACCAGGAGATGGTGTGGAGTAGATGATCCTATGTCTAAATAACCGTATTGGGAGTACCATGCTCGGAAATAGACCGGGCGGGCAGGTGATAAATAGATCCACGAAAAGTGGATTTAGCTAGTGTATATCAAAGTGCCTAGTGCATTATGTAATAGTAAAATAAGAAATCCTAAAATCTCAGTTTGTACATATTTCACAGCAATACAAACAGATGTTTTTGAAGTGTACAAAGAATTATATGTAGTCACTGACCTAACATTTTGTGGGTGTACATTCTAATGCCAACTAGTGGCCAACATGAACACAGAATGCAAACATTAGGAAACAGCAGACGAATCTCAGACATGTTCAATGTAGAATACTTAAATTGTGTCTTAGCATGTAGAATGTGATCTGAATTATACAAATGGGCCTAAGTAGCAGTCCTCATTGATCCCAAGAGGGGTCATGGCATCCAGTTTGTTCATCCAAAAGAGTTCTCTTTGTGCCAGGAGTTTTGGAAGATTGCCACCTCTACTCAGAGGTCGTAGAACTTCCAGTACCACAAATCTCATTTGTGAAACATTGTGCTTCTTGTCTCGGAAGTGTCTGTACACTGGGGATTTGCAGTTTTTTGTCCTGATACAGGATTTGTGCTCTGTCCACCTGTCTTTAACTTTCCTGTTCGTTTTGCCAACATAGTATATACCGCATGGGCAGCGGATGGCATAGATTGCATTTTTCGTATCACATGTTGCAAAGTTCCTTAGCATGATTTTTTTGCCATTGTAGGGATGTCTGATGTTGTCGCCTCTTATCACGTTGTTACAATGTTGACAATGCAGACAAGCAAAGGTGCCTGTTTTTTGTTTGCTAAGAGTCATCTGAGGTGATAGTTTGGTTTTTTCAGCTTTAATCAATTGGTCTCTCAAGTTCTTTCCTCTTTTATAGGCCATCATGGGAGGATCCGGAAATAATTCAGTAAGCGTACTGTCCGATTTGATTAGGTCCCAATTTTAGTATATAATTCTTTTGATCTGGAAACTTTGGCTGGAGTATCTCAGTGTATGAATACGCCCTTTTTCATTTCTTTTGTGGTTACCTTCCAGTAGTGTGTTTCTTTCTTGAGTTTCTGTGCGTGATATGGCTCCGTCAATCACTTCGGGTGGAAAACCTCTGTCGAGGAACCTTTTCTTCATTGTGTTGTATTCTGCATGGAGTGCGTCTGTTTCTGAGGTTATTCTCTTCAGCCTTAGTAGCTGGCTATATGGTACATTTTCCTTCAGATGTTTAGGATGATTGCTTGCGTGATGGAGACAGCTATTCACATCCGTAGGTTTTCTATATATTTTCGTTTTCACAGTGTTTCCTGTTAATTCGACTGTAACATCCAGTAAGTTCACATGTGGCTTGCCAATTTCAATAGTGAATCCTATTTTAGGAATGCATGTATTTAGAAAGTTCCAAAAATTGAGCAATTCTGTTTCAGTACCCATCCATATTCCAAAAATATCATCGATGTATCTCTACCAGCATTTAATCTTATTCTTCCAAAGAGGATTATCCAATACGTGAGTTTTTTCGTAATGATACATGAAGATATTCGCATAGGATGGGGCCACCGAGGACCCCATGGAAGTTACAGAAATTTGTAGGTAGAATTGGCCGTTGTGTCTGAAATAATTACTGTAGAGTATGATGCTAAGTAATTCCATGCAAAGATTTTTTGAATATCAACTTGTCTATGTGTTAAAAAGAACCATTCTAGAGCCTCAATGCCTTCAGAGTGTGGAATAGAAGTATATAAACTGTTGACATCCTTGGTGAACAGAAGAAAGTTGTCCTCTAAGTTGTAATGTTTGCAAAATTTTTAAGAAGTGAGTCGTATCTTTGGGATAGGTTGTTGTAGCTTGTACCAGTGGCTGAAGTGCTGTGTCAAGATATATAGCAAGAGGTTGAAAAATGCTTTCCGTCCCAGCCACAATAGGGCGAAATGGTGGATCATGGAGATTTATGTGTATCTTTGGCAACCCGTAAAACACCGGCGTTATAGGATATTTCTGTATCAGGAATTCAGCTGTTTTTTCTGATATCCAATCCATTGTTAGTGCTTTATCTACAGTAGTTTTGATGATGTTTGAAATCCCAAGAATTGGATTACTATTTAGAGGTGTGTAGGTCCGAGTGTCTTTTAGAAGTTTAGAACAGCCTTGATCATAGAGGCCGGTGTCCATCAAAACCAGGGCACCACCATTATCTGCTTGTTTTAATGTAAGGCTACTATCTTCAGCCAGTTGTTTAATATGTTTCAGTTGGTATTTACGAATATTCAGTTTTTAGGTGGAAAGTATTTCAGTCTTTTGAGGTCTTTGGTAGTTTTCTGTTTAAATAGATTAATCAATGGGTGATTAACTTGGGGATAAAAGTTACTTTTGTTTTTCATTTCCAGGTATCTTGATTTAGTCTTCGGTTGTATGTTATCCTCTATGTTGTTGAAGAATACCTTAAGTTCCATCTTCCTTACAAGCTTAAAAAGATTAACTACTTCTTCAAAGAAGGAAGTGGAGTTAGTTGGTATAAATGAAATTCCCAAATGAAGTGTGTCCATTTGTGCCAAAGAAAGAGGTTTTGAGGAGATGTTAATGACAAGGTTATCTTTTATTTCTTTTTCTGGCGTAACTTTCTTCTGTCCTCGTCTTGCTTTCCGTTACCTAAAAAAGGAATTTGTGGAGTTGCTACTGTTGGTCTGCCGGATGTTCCTTCTGGTAAATCAAGTGTCGTGATCCCGACTCTGTTGGGAATTGATCCACTGCTAGGTATCTCTTCAAGTTCGCCACTGGTTACCTCACTGCTTTCTGTGTGATTTCCTACTTCTGCTGGTTGTCTGGGGGGTCTTCTTGGTGTAGGTCGACTGTTTGCATAAAATTCCTGCCAGGAATAGACAATGTCTCGCGCGTAGTCCAAAGTATCTCTGCGGAATTTCATAATCGTGCGCTGTTCTATGTCCTGTTTGTAAGATTCTAGTTTTCTGTTGGTATCTTCTAGAATCTGTGTACGTTTTGTGTCTGTCTTGAGTTTAGAAAGCTGTGTCGAGATTTCTTCAATTTCTTGTTGTAAAGTTGCGACTGATTTCGAGAGCTCTTCAATGGTGAGAAGAATGAGGTCTAATGAACAATTGTTCAGGATCTGTTCCCATCGATTGACAAAGTCCTTATTGTCTTTACAAAGAGTGGGCCTGAGGTAGATTCTGAGATTCCTTGGAATACGCTTGGCTCTATAGTATTGTGAGAGAGTTGAAGCGTGAAGTTTTTGCGAGATTTCATGTCTAATCAGGCGCTCTAGTTTTTGCATGAGACGCTCTGGATTATTATCCGATGGTATTGTTGTACTGGTATCTTTAATTAATCCAAATATTCTTTTGGCTTCTTCAGCTTAGAAGGCTAGGGGGGTGGCTGCTTTATCTGTGAGTGAGCTGATGCTTGAAAAAGACATTCTATGTGTGGGTGCTAGTGTGTTGTATAGATACCAACCCGCCAAAAAGGAGGGAAACAACAGGTAAACACACTTGCACACCAAAATAAGTGTAGTTCAATGAAAGGTAATCAGAGAAATAAGCATTATGGTACATTTTTCAAGGTGCGGGGGAGAAAAACACAGCCTTGGTATCTAGGCTGGATATATACAGAGAACAAGAGAGGAATCCAGTGAGGATAGCTACGTCCCTTACACACTTTCTGAAAGGCCGGAGATGGCCTAATGGAGATTAAGTATCGAGTTTTAAGCAATTATAATCACTTGAAATTTCATATGAGTTCAATTTCAATAAAGAGTTCAATATAGAGTTCAAACAATTTTTGCTTTTTATTTTCATCTTGATATGCCCAACGCGTTGCGAGTTGTGTACACTCTTCATCAGGGGCAGCATATTCAACAATGAATGTGAAAATTTATTTCGGTAAGATAATGATTTCCCATTTTATGCCCGTTTAGATTGCATATTACCCTCTCTATACATACACAACCCTTTTCTTCCCCGCATTGAGCGCAGGAGCTAAGACGGACCGGGCCACTTCTGGCACGTATCAAATATTTTTTTCATAGATACCTGATAGTATTTTTTTTCAATACTCACGTACAATTTAATACCGCTCCACATTAATATCTGCTCTTCTAGAGATGAGTCACAATGGGGTTACTAAACAAATGACAGGATGTATTGTTACAAAAAGGATACTAATTCTTTAAAAATAAAAAATGGTGATTTTTTTTAATTGATGTTATATTTGATTAACACAAATTGTACTAAACAAATACTAATATATTGTTGTATACAATCTTTCTTTTTGTAGACTTTTATTGTTGAATATGCTGCCCCTGATGAAGAGTGTACACAACTCGAAACGCGTTGGGCATATCAAGATGCAAATAAAAAGCAAAAATTGTTTTTTTATAAACACAAACTCTCTATTGAACTCTTTATTGAAATTGTACTCGTATGAAATTTCAAGTGATTATAATTGCTTAAAACTCGATACTTAATCTCCATTAGGCCATCTCCGGCCTTTCAGAAAGTGTGCAGGGGACGTAGCTATCCTCACTGGATTCCTATCTTGTTCCCTGATAGCTTTCCTCCTGGCGCCATGTATGATCTCCAGATTGGACTGTGAGAGGCTAAGGTGCCAAAGCGTTTCCTGCTCAGGTGCCACGCTGTGAGGGCTAGTTTCCCTAGCGCATGGTGGATGACTCTGCCCCCTGCTGCGCCAGAAGATGTGCAGGGCCCATCGGAAGGTGAATCGGGGGCACCTCAGAGACGCGGAGTAGCTCTGAAAACCATGGCCTGGCTGGCCACCATGGAACTATCAGAATGATGAGGAGTCGGCAAGACTCCTTGATTTTGCAAATTACCCTGTGGATCAGAAGAGTGGGAGGAAAGTGGAGGCTTTCATGCCGGTCCAGTAGAGGTGAAATGCTTCGCCCGAGAGCTGGCGCCCTGACCTTGCCAGGATGCGAACTGGGGACACTTCTTGTTGTGCCAGGTGGCAAAGAGATCCACGTGGGGGTGACCCCACCTGTTGAAGATCTCCTGAATAACGAGGTCATTTAGCTGCCACTCGTAATTGTCCGCTCCCAGCCTGCTGAGCCTGTCTGCTTCCAGGTTGGATTCCCCCGGGAGGTGGACTGCCCAGAGGTAAATGTTGTTTTCCAGGGCCCACTCCCACATGCTGATCGCCAGTCTGCACAGAGGAGGGGATCTGGTGCCTCCCTGCTTGTTGACGTAGCACATGCTGGTTGAGTGGTCTGTCTGGATGAGGACAAACTTGCCCCTGAGAAGTGGGAGGAAAGCTCTGAGTGCCAGCCAGATGGCGTTCAGTTCCAACCAATTGATGTGGTATTCCTGCTCCTGTCGAGTCCAGGTGCTGTGGACCGAGAGATCGCCCAGGGTGGCTCCCCAGCTCTCGAGCGAGGAGTCTGTGGTGATGGTGGCCAAAAAGGTTTTCCGGTCCGGAGGTTGTAGTCCATGGACCACCATGTTAGGTCCGGGTGGGGAGATGGAGGAACGTTGATGATCTCGGATTGCAAGCCCCGCTCCGGATTCCATGAGGCCACGAAGTGCAGCTGAATCCTCCTCATCCTTAGTCTTGTGTTTGGCACGACTAATAGGACCGCTGCCAATAGATCCAGGAGATGTTGGTACCACCATGTGGCAGTCACTTCTCTGCTGAGGAAGTGGGCGGTGGCCCTCTTGATGGCCGAGATTTTGTCATCCAACAGGAAGACCTTCTCGGAGCACGTGTCCCAGATGAGTACCAGGAATGTCAGAGTCTGCGTAGGCTGCAGCTGTGACGATATGTTTTCGTGGTGGACGGAATTCCGGATTGTTTGAGATATTTCAGCTCAAGTGATGGTTGATTTTCTCAAGGGTGTGTTCGAGAGGGAAGGTTTACCCAACTCTATTTTGACTGATGATGATAGACAGTTTGTAGGAGGTTATTTCCAGGGATATCTAAAACGGTGTGGAGTGAAACACAACCGGGCTGCTACTTATCAACCACAGACCAATGGGATGGTTGATAGGGTGAATCGTTGTGTTATGGAGGCATTGCGGATGGTGGAATCTTGTGGTAAGGACAAGGAGGTGGCAGTGAGGGACAGACTGCATGCTTTGAGACTGGTTCCACATGCGGATCCAGGAGTAGGTTAATTTGAATTGATCAGGGGGAGGAAGCCCAACACTCCAATTGCAACCCCCTGGCTGGGTATAGCAAGAGAGTCTGATTGTGTTGTGGAGGAGTTGAGGAAGAGTATGGATATGAAGAAGAGTGATGCCAGGTAGGAGAAGCTTGGAAGTTGCTTTGGGCAACTGGGTGCGCATCAAGAAAGTTATTGTGAAAAAGAAGGGGGATTTGTTGTATACCAAACCGGACCAACTGATGGAAGTCCTGAGAGGTGCTGTGAGGGTGAAGCAGGGACAAGTGTGGCATCTGGGAAGGGTGGCGCGGGTTGAATCGGAAAACATTGGAGATAGCTTTGTTTCCATTTCCAGTTCTGAAAATCTGTGATAAATGAGAGTAATGTTTTGAGTTGTAGTTCAAAACTTTGTGCGTTGTGTTGTGAAAATCTCATGTGTACATAGTTCAAGTGTTATGCAATTGTGTCAAGTTCATCAGGGGGATATATTGCACCGAGGGAGGGAGACGTGTTGTAGTGTGCTCAATGCTTCTGGAATGTAGAGCTGGGCTATGTAATCTGGCATTCCAAGCACAAATAGAATGTTATGTTTTCAAGTGAAGTTCGTTGGAGGAAGGTGAAGGTGGATGTGTTGGGGGTTTGTCTACTATGTATCCTGATCAATACATCCACACTATAATCCTACCTGTGGTGTGGATCCCCTTTCTTTTAGTGGCATAATGCTTGTTTCAATTGTGCTACGCTGGCTGCCAGATCCTTCTTTATGTGTACTTTTCCTGTGCTTACCATGATTTCGCTGAGCATTTGTAATTACCTGGATGGAAAGTCCCAATTCAGGATATAATCTGCATGTCATCTCGTATTTCACACTCACACCACCAACTTTCTGAGGTGGATTAGAGATTTGCCATTGCAGCTCGTCCTCTGAAACACTTGTCAATTAGCTTTCTTGTCTGCTCAGCAGTTCCGCTGGATCTCTCGACAGAGGGTTAGCAGAGCTCCCCAGGGGCTATATGGGTAGAATGGATAGCCCGGGCCATCACACTTAATGAGTGTGAAAAAGTAGGTAAATATGTGCTAAAAAAAAGAGCATAAGTGAGGGTGGCAGAAGACAAGTCATAGATTCTGTTGGGAAAAGGAAAAACATGAGAGTAAAACCCTCAATTAAAAGCAGGCACCAAGAGCGACCAGGTCATTTGTGTATGCCCACTTTACGTAAGGGTGTGGAAGTAGGAGACTGATATAGGAGGGAGAGAGAGATAGTCTTGGCTGTAGACTTATTTTCAATGAAAGCAAAGAAACCTCCATCTTGCCTTATTCCTAAGAGGGGGTTTCCCGGTCTCAACTTAAACTAAGGATGTGTCAGGAAGTCTGAAATCAAAGTCCATCATCCTGTGTCAAATCTCATTCTAGCCCTTACACTTCTAACTAAACAACAAAACGGTCTGCTGAGTCTTCTTAATGCAGAAGATTGGTCCAGGACTTCTGAGTAGCGGAATAGCATGCCATCAGTCTCCTCTGACTATTTCTTGTGGGAGGGACTCCTTTCCCCTAGCTTAAAGTTCTTTTCAAGTGTAGCACACAAAAGTTCCAGATTAGCAAATAAAAAGTCTATATTTCCAAATAAAGCTAAAGATCCAGCTTGCATCCTGGTCACAAAGAGAATGCCTCACTTCTCTTGGGTTTCGATCACAGTGAACACTAACACCAGGGGGGTCGACTCCCTTCCCCTGGTTTATCTTTGCCTTGCACAAATCACAATGTCGGGGGCTATGCCCCCCCTAACCTTTCTCAGGCTTTCACAATTCACAATGCCAGGGGTTGTGGCTCTTCCCTTGGCCTTCTTATCTTCACAGGTCTGGTTCACTAACCTACCAGATATTGACGAAGGAAAAGGTCAGTGGCGTCCTTTCTGAATAGTGGGTTCCAGACCCTTCTTTGTGGCCTTTCCGGTGTTTCTCTGGCTCCCTGGCCCTCCCTGGTTCTCATATGGGTCCCAGACCATGCTTCTCTGGCTTCCTGTGCTTTCCCCAATGTCCCTCGAAACATCAGACTTCTCGTTGGGTCTAAGGTATGAGCATGAGGCACCTATGCTGTTTCCTTTGCTCCCCTGTGGTCACCTTCCCTCAAAGTTGTCTGCCTTGGCTGCGGCGGCTCAGCCAAGGAGGCTGAGCCCCTGGTGGCTTTCTCCATGCCGGGGCGGTCTGGTGACTTCCTCTCACCTCGCTCCAGATCCACCGGTTCTCTTGTCGGTCTGCGGACCGTGGACCGACTAGGGAAGTCTTGGCAGCAACTCTTACAACCTGCCCGGCGTTCTCTCCCCTACTCCAAGCCGTACGTACTTCTGACTTGCGGTTCCTCCGGTGAGGGACTGACAGCTTACCATGTCCTTTTTCCCTTTTTATTCTCTGTATTTGTTGGCTGGTCTCCCTATTGTTTGGACCCCTCAAGTTGGTTCTGCAGAGTACTCTGCATTACTCTACGCCTCAGCCTCGTCCCAGTATTAGTGGTTTTACTTCCAAGTGGGTTTCTTATTATCTTCTTCGTCACAGCATTTATACCTGTGTCCCTACTCTTCCTCGTCCCAGTACTGCCTGTGGTGTCTAAGTCTTCCACCCTACAGGGGTATAATTATGGGGGACTATAGGGTCTGGTGTAGGGTATAAGAGCGAGGGAGCAGTGGATGTACTTTGAGTGTATGCGTTCTCCCAGAACAGTCAGCCCTAGTCCCACAGGGATGGGGGTCCGTTACCACAAGATCCACCTGCTGAGTACTATCCCCTTGGGGACTATTAGGTAGCGGCCTCAACATCCTGGCCTCATGGAAAGGGGCTCTCCCTAGAGAAGCAGGAATGACATCCTGGGATTCGTCATACCACCATTAGCAAAACTGAAGGCTGATGGCTCGAAGGTTCAAATTAGTTATAACCTTTGGGTAACCCTCCAGACCGTCGTTTTTCAGATTGCTATGCCATTTTCTCAAAGGGAGAAAAACCACACGCAAATCAGGAATAATCCACCCAAAAGGGCAGTCCAGCATAACTGGTAGGTCACATCCCATCTGCACGAAACCATAAGCAACCACAGACATGCATCAGCCCCACTGGGCATCGTCCGTGAGGTCTAGCTTGGGTCTCTAACACAGCAGTTGATATGTGTGTATGTTCAGTGGAACATTAGGAATAAGAAGTGGTGGTCGAGACTTGAGCGGGTTTAGAGCAAATGAGGCAGCACATGAATGCACAAAGAAGTAGTACAAGAAGGCAAATTGATTGAACTATTCTTCACTCCCAGGATGCGGCCATCAATGCTAATGCATATCAGAGTCGTCGCTATATATCCATACAGAATCATACGTAAGTGATGAAGTGTGCTCATCATATGTTCACAAATTATTTAAAAACAGAAATTTGGAAATATTAATAAATCATGTTTATTCTTTTCTCCAAAATGTTTGAACATTTTATAGTCGCTCAGCTCCGTCTTCCCTTTCAACTCGCACACGGATGCTCCTGACAGGCAGCTCTGCAGTTTTCTCCCAACATAAATATTTTAAAGCTGCTCTGAACTGCGCTGCTCCAGGGCAGGAATTTATTTATTTTTCTCAAAACCTACTCAATTATAATTCAGAGCTAGCGGCCAGGAAAGACAGATTTAACAAGCACAGTGTTGAATCTACTGCACAAGAAAGCTGGTGGGGGGAGGTGGGGTGCTTGGCCTAATCCTACATTGATTTCCAAATACAGAAAAGACACTATAGCGGGATAAAGCATGAGCGTTAAAAGATCTGTTCTATTTATGATGCAACACTGAAAACGCCAAGATGATGGCCCTGCATCTTAGCCGATTTCATCAATATTGTCACATCAAACAGTGTGACGGCAATTCCCATGGGAATTTGGACATTAAGTTAGGGGAAAGAGTAACTGACATTTCGGTTGGGGGAATTTTCTGGTAAATGGTCAAATATGAGCCAAAACATCTCCAATGAGGTCGGTTTAAGGAACTTTACCACAGGGAGAGTAAAATGACTTGCATACATTACCAGAGTTGAAAAAGCAGGGAAGTCAATGCTCAGACCAAGGACTCCTGGTTTCAACGCTGAAAGGCTAACCAATACTGCAGGGGGTCACTAAATTGTGGCTGCCCAGTTATTGTAGACTACAACTCCCCAGGTCCCTCACCATGGGCTATGGTGGCTACGGTTGATGTGGGAGAGAAATATTGCAGACCCATGAATGCCACCATAACTAATTGCAACCTTCCATTACGAGTCATCAGTGGCAGTGATGTCAAAAATAAAATGTAGTAATGACTAGTTATGCGATGACTGTTCAAACACAGCAAGCAATTAGCAGAGTTGGCCCTACTGCTTCCATTGCTGGGTGCAAAAATACACATGTTCGGCCCCTATATAGTATGGTATTAAAACTGAGCTTATTAGTCCGAGCATCGGTAGTTTAATTACTTGGCAGAAACTCATTAGTACATTTGGTTATTCTGCCCCTGCAGATTAGGGTTACCATATAAAAGCCTGTTACCAGAGACAAAGAGTTTATCTGTTTTAAGGGGCAACACACGATTTAAAGAGCCAACAGAAGGAAAGCAAGTTAAGTGACCATGTGTATATTATTTAAAAGCATGACAAAGACACACAGCATCCATCAACCCCGTCCCCAACCCAGAACCGTTTTCTACCAACCACTCTTCAATCTCCATCTTTTTTATTTTCAACCACAGAGGTTGCACAACATTTCTTGCTGGAGGCATTCCTCTCCCAATACTCGTAAGAGAATACATTCCTCTCATCACAAAGATATATACAAGTGGTTCAGTATTGTATGTCTTACCAGACCAGCATCATCAACAATACTTTAAACCATCTGTAAATATCAGGGCAATTAATGAGGGTACTGTCCAGGTTGGGGGCACTCAAACCTGGAAAAGTGACAATTGTTTCTACTCATTCGATGTATCCTCGTGGCTTGCTCTCTAATCTGCTTCTGATCCACTGATCTAATCTGCTTCTGATCTACTATTTAACCATCAGCCTCCAACAAAGTACTTTCAAGGACCACGTTTATTGGCCATTTCTTCAAAAGTATTACTATTGCCTTCCACATTACTGGGCTATCCCAGCGTAGCACTAGCCCACTTATTATCCTCAAAAAGCTTGCAATGGTCCACCATCAAGCTCTTCCAACCCCACTGCACCACCTCTGGACTCCGCTCCCCTAAAAAGTGGGGAGGCCTTTGGCAATTCACCATTCCTGGATTTCTCATCCTCACTGCATCATAAAACACCTGCACTGCCTTCTTCACATCATAGTGCATGTTGCTGGATCTGCTTCACTCTCGTCTTCGTTTCATATCCGGAGATGTATCTTTTGCAACATTCTCACTGCTACCATTTCACGTTGTCCGTATTCCGGTAACTGGTTGCCAATAGTGCTCCACACCGTACTTCCAGTTGCGGGAGAGACCAAAGAAAAACAAGACCAGAACCCTGCTTGCACAACCTACAAGAAGAGGCTATGTTCAAAAGCAATTTACAACTGCACAACATACTGGATCATGTGATGTGTCCATTATCATGGGAATGACAACAATCTGTACAATGTTTCACAATATGTGACAAGAGTCAAAAAGTCACTCATGGCAAAGCATGTTAACCGAAAAACAGTATTGCTCTCTAATGTGGTAGGTGAACCGCTTCTTGGAAAAAAACCTTAAAGATCATTGGTGGCGTCCTAGAAATGTAATCAACCCGTTACTGAGTAATCTACTAGTCCCCCAATACCTTTGATTGACAGACAACACTGAAGACGTCTCCATAAAATTGATTTCGCGGGGACCTTTTGACAAAATGAAAGGCTACAAGGGGGCTTAAATGTTCATGGCATTCAAATGCTTAGCAGCGAAATTATAAATCGTACACCTCCAAACTCTAAATCTCAGCATGCATACTACTAGCCAGCCAATATTCTCCCTGACTCTATGATTAGTGAGCGATATTTCCCATGGATGTGTCTGAGTGGGACAATAATGCCACCACTGAACACTATTTCTCCTTCGAGAGAAAGCTCGTCCACAAACCATAAGGCAGAATCCACACCCCTCCCGTTGGGCTACTCAACAATATTTTTAGTCACTTGATCCAAACACATCACACACTTGAGCCTCTTTCCGTCCATTCATTTACACTAATGCGTTACACTGTGTGATGCATCGACACATACAATGATACAGTATTTTGCATCACTCATCTATTACTTTATCACTACTCAACAGTAGTCTTCAGGGTGCAGTGGACTTTTGCAGTGCTAAAATACTCCACTCTGAATTACTGTTATACACGAGCATGGCTGCTAACCCAATGAGACATGCTAATGTGTTTGCAGTCACTCACACGCTCCACACAGTCATTAACAGGGTAATTCATAGAATTTCGCAGAAAAGTGTCGCAAGCGGCTGGCGCAGAGTGTCCGCGTGCGATTGACTGCGCCAGGCACGTGCGCTAAAACCGATTTCCGCGCACAGCGTATTCATGGATTTCAGGCTCCCAAACCAGCCGTGGCGCAGAGTATCGCAGCGACCCTGCAGCAGCGCCAGTAACGCCCCCAAGAACGCCCTCGCGCAAGGAAAAGCCATGAAAATCGCTAAATCATCGCAAAGGGCTGCGCTAACCCTGGACCAGTTTACAGGGCTGCCAAACAAGGAACGCAAAGCGGGTAACGTGCATATCAGGGGTACGCGTGAAGTTATACACGCGATTAGCCAGGGTACGTGTATTACAGGGGTACGCGGGAAGTTTAACACGCGATTGGCCAGGGTACGTGTATTACAGGGGTACGCGGGAAGTTCAACACGCGATTAGCCAGGGTACGTGTATTACAGGGGTACGCGGGAAGTTTAACACGCGATTGGCCAGGGTACGTGTATTACAGGGGTATGCGGGAAGTTTAACACGCGATTAGCCAGGGTACGTGTATTACAGGGGTACGCGGGAAGTTTAACACGTGATTGGCCAGGGTACGTGTATTACAGGGGTACGCGGGAAGTTTAACACGCGATTGGCCAGGGTACGTGTATTACAGGGGTACGCGGGAAGTTTAACACGCGATTAGCCAGGGTACGTGTATTACAGGGGTACGCGGGAAGTTTAACACGCGATTGGCCAGGGTACGTGTATTACAGGGGTATGCGGGAAGTTTAACACGCGATTAGCCAGGGTACGTGTATTACAGGGGTACGCGGGAAGTTTAACACGCGATTGGCCAGGGTACGTGTATTACAGGGGTACGCGGGAAGTTTAACACGCGATTGGCCAGGGTACGTGTATTACAGGGGTACGCGGGAAGTTTAACACGCGATTAGCCAGGGTACGTGTATTACAGGGGTACGCGGGAAGTTTAACACGCGATTGGCCAGGGTACATGTATTACAGGGGTATGCGGGAAGTTTAACACGCGATTGTCCAGGGTACGTGTATTACAGGGGTACGCGGGAAGTTTAACACGCGATTAGCCAGGGTACGTGTATTACAGGGGTACGCGGGAAGTTTAACACGCGATTAGCCAGGGTACGTGTATTACAGGGGTACGCGGGAAGTTTAACACGCGATTGGCCAGGGTACGTGTATTACAGGGGTATGCGGGAAGTTTAACACGCGATTCGGCTGGGTACGTGTATTACAGGGATGCGATTTGGCCAGGTACGTGTATTACAGGGGTGCGCAGGAATTATCACACGCGATTTGGCTGGGTACGTGTATTACAGGGGTGCGTGGGAATCATCACACGCGATTTGGCTGGGTACGTGTATTACAGGGGTGCGTGGGAAGTCACACGCGATTAGGCTGGGTGGGTCCTCACAGGTGTTCCCTGTACACCCTCCACGGCCCCTGCAGGCAGCCTACAAAACAGGGGACTACCCTGCACACCTGCTCATGTCCCCCTGCACCCCCACCCCCCAGCAGTGCAGGGGCAGCCTCCACCAGGCCCCCACTCATGTCTCCCACCACCCCCACCCTCCCGCCACCAGGGGCAGCCTCCACCAGGCCCCCACTCATGTCCCCCTGCACCCCCACCCCCCAGCAGTGCATGGGCAGCCTCCACCAGGCCCCCACTCATGTCCCCCTGCACCCCCACCCCCCAGCAGTGCATGGGCACCCTCCACCAGGCCCCCACCCATGTCTCCCACCACCCCCACCCCCCCGCCACCAGGGGCACTCTCCACCAAGCCCCCACCCATGTCTCCCACCACCCCCACCAGTGCAGGGGCACCCTCCACCAGGCCCCCACCCATGTCTCCCAACACCCCCACCCACCAGCACTGTGGGGCACGTGGCCAGCAGGCAGTCAGGCAGCAGCAGATGGCAGGTGGGAGCGTGCTCAGGGCTCTGGGGGGCAGTAATTTGGCCTCCTGGCCAGGAGCGTGGTCTCTCGTGTGTGAACGCGTGGACAGCCTGATAGGGAGTGAAATCCCACACGTCAGCAAAGGCCCTTAGCGCGTAAACCCGTCAACAGCATATGCGCGCCTATAGTCACCTGCACGTGCAGGAAATTGTTGCGTGACACGTCCCAGTGTCAAAGCGTGTGATTGGTGAAAATGGATCTACACGCAGAAGTGACAAAGCGTGTGATTGGTGAAAATGGATCTACACGCAGAAGTGACAAAGCGTGTGATTGGTGAAAATGGATCTACACGCAGGAGTGACAAAGCGTGTGATTGGTGAACGTACACGCCGCGTAAGTGACGCTGTACGTGTGGGCCTGTATATAAGGTACATGTAGAACACCATTTCCTTGTACGTGCTTTTCGTGGAGAGCGAGTGGGTGAATTCTGTACTTCTTGTCGTTTCACACGCGATTTACTTCACGCCGTTTCCAGTTCGTATTCCCTGTTACCTCTGACAGCTTTTTCTCTTTTTTCTCTTTTACTGGTTTACCTGGGCCTGTTCCCTCAAACAGTGTCCCCTTCTACTGTTGTCCTGTCTTCTCAGACAGCGTACACATCTTCTTTTGGCGGGGGTTTAGCCAGCCAAACGCGCTCATTTTTCACGCTCTTTTACCTGGCAGACGGTGAGTCACGCACGTATCCAACTTCTGTGCTTGCCCCGTGTGTAGCCTACCCCTTCAGAGGTCATTCTAGGCTGCGTGTGACACGCATACGTTCATTCTTGTGTTACTGGGTGCCACAGCGTAGTGCAGGTTTTTCTTTCTGCACACGTGGTCTAGGAGGGGTTGCGTGCACGTCATCTCCCTTTTTTGGGCCTCCTGTGCGTTGCGTGACCCGTCATCTTTCCCCAGGGGTTACAATCAGCCGTGCTAGAGCACTAGGGTACAATTACCATCTGGTACCCAACCCCTTTGACCCCCAATTGCCCAGGACAATTGTCTACAGCCACTCCCATACGCACATTAACATCAGTGCCATGGCTGGGAGGTGAGGATTCCGTAAGGGTGGCAAAGGTGGAAGAGCCACAAGTGGTGGCCGTGGTGGATCCGGTAGGGGACGTGGTTGTAACTTGCAGGGTGAGCCTGTCCCCCCATGTGTGGAGGACCAGTCAAGGGCACCCATCATCACCCCCCTCCCCCCCTCCCCCCCTCCCGTTGAGGCTGAAGTGGCTGACACCATCCATGCTCAGCCCTTGTTGGACCAGCCCATTGTGGCACCAGACCTGGCTGACTCCATGGCTGACTTCCAGGTCAGCAGGGCTACGACACGTGCGCTGGTGCACGTTGATGCCATCATGCCACGTGGATCTGGGGCAGCAAGGTCATCTGCTGCACCAAGGAGGCAGGGCGGAGTGGCTGCAGGGGCAGCTGCGGCTCCATCCACCCCAGCCCTCACACACCCAGCCAGGACAGTGTCGGTCCTAGTCCATGCTGCTGACATTCCCCCTGACACCATCACACTAGAGCCAATGCCTGCACCAACTCCCATGCTGAGTGTGCAATCCCACACTCCTGATACAGAGTCCACCAGGGCTCCTGCCCCTAGTGTCCAGAGCGGCGCAGGACACTCAGGATCACCACCACCTTCCAAGCGGAAGAGGAAGAGTGCTCGTCCGGCACAGGCTGATGCCCCAGACACGGCTACACAGTCCGGCCCGTCCAGGAAGCCCAGCTTCACGGATGACGAACTGAATGCACTTGTCGAGTATGTGTCCGGACATGACAACGAGATGGTCATTGTTGCAGGATCCAAGACCACACCTGCACAACGCCAGGCACACTGGCAGACCGTTGCGGACATCGTAAGTGCCCTTGGAATCGTGAGGCGCACAGCCAATGATTGCTATAAGCGCTGGAATGACCTAAAGCGCAGGGCAAAGAGTAAGCTGGCCTCAAGTCATGCCGCAACTCTAGTGACTGGAGGTGGGTCTCCAGTAGTAGACATGGAACTCACTCCACATGAGTCAGTCGCTGGGACCTACGTCACGGAGGAACAGATCCAAGGCGTGGGAGATCTGGCTGATTACGAGGCATTGTTCGGTGAGTGCACATGCATGTGTGTGTCATCCATGTGCATGGTGTGTGTGTGAGGGCTTCTGTTTGGGTGCCAGGTGAGAGTGTGTGCGCCTGAGTCGTATGGGTCAGCCATGTGCTTCATGCAATACTTCCTGCGCAGCTGCATTTGGCCATAGCAGTATCCCTTCTGCCAACAGTAGACATCTAGCACAACTGCACGCCAGTTGCCCTTGAAGTGTCACCTTGACACAACATATTTGCTTATTTTTCACTGTTCATTCAGTCAGTTTGTTTGCATTCCACCACTTTCACTAGGCATGTCGCTGTCCACTAGTCACATGTCTGACATGGGTATGGTAAAGTGGAGTGACTTTGTTACCTGGATATCATTTGTACACACATGTCCCTGTGCAATTTGACCATTTCAGACTGGCAGCTCCAGGTGAAAAATCTGACCTGTTAGAATTAGAAAAGCTATTACATGCGGGAACTGGACTGAATGAATAGGTGCTGCCCTCCTCTCCATCTTCACTCAATAGCAATGGTACATGCCATCTGTGTGATGGCATGTGTGTTTCACCTGCCAATCACAGGCCAATGTGTGATGCCACTGCCAGGCAGCATGCAGAAAATTTGTTCATCTTCCATCTTGGTGTCATCAGTGTGTGCCATTTGCCTGCACTTCATACGCAGTGAGGGTGCATGCATGGGAGGGTTTTAGTCATGTGGGACATGTGTCAATCAAGTACTGGTTCTCTTGCTTCTCAGCCCTCAATGTGTGCCATGGTGCTAATGCCTGTTTCCATTACTTTGTTTTCATGTCTTTGCAGGGGAAGACGCACCTGATACTGCTGGGGTTGTGGAGATGGTGCAGACCCAGGAGGTGTCCCAGGGCCGACCAACCACCAGTGAGGGACGTGGTGTGGTGGTGGGGGAGAACCCACAAGTGCTGCAGGTCGTGCTCTCAAGGGGTGTCTCTGGCTGCACCTCCCCCGAGCTGTACTCAGGTGTTGATTCGGATGAGACCTACGTGCCGTCGCAGGTGAGTGTTCCAGGGAGGGATTCTGTTCTGTCTCACCCACCTGCACCAGGGTCAGTACCCTCCATGGGGATGTCAGTGTTGGCAGCTACGCCTTCGGTGGTTACGAATGCAGGGTCACACTCCGCGACATCTGATCCTGTTCCTGGGCCAGCAGATCAGAGGGGGAATGCAGTCCTGCAGCCTCAGGCAGTGCCGGCACAGCAAGGCGCAGTTCGCCTTGCCCCAGACAGGTGTGGTGCCCGCCGACGTGGTGGGCGTACGCCACCCGGCAATACCGCATGGGAGCAATCCATTTACGGTATGGCTACCCAACAGGCTGCATCATCCGAGATGATGGCTCAGGCCATGGATAGGGTGGCCACTTCCATTGTCCCCCCAGAAAGGCTGATGGAGCGACTAGAGCAGGCAACCGACTCCATCTGCCAGTCACACAGGGAGGACATGTTGGGGTCCAACAGGGACAGGCGGGCGGCACTGGCGACTCTGCAGGAGGCCATCTCCATTGAGTCCCAGGGCCACAGGGAAGCCCTGAGGCAGGAGCTCCTACACCTCTGAACGACTCTTGTTGAGCTTGAGGCTTCAACACACCAAAGGACAGAACAGCAGCTGGAGCGTCTCACCCGTACGCTCTCAGCTGAGATGCAGGCAACGAGGGCGGAGGTCCGGGCATCCCGTGAGTTGTTGCATGGGGACCTCCGCACACTCATCCTCCAGAACCAGACCTACCACACCCGCATGCTTGCAGCCATGGAGGAGCAGACTAGGGCCTTGCGTGGGCTGCCTCCCATAGTGCAACCACCTCCGGATGCAGCTGCACAGGGTGATAATAGCGACAGCAGTGATACTCCCACAATAGGGTAGCCGTGTGGGCCATGAGCCCATGGAGGTGTTTTATCTTCCCAGGATCCACGCAGGTGGGTTCTGGTGTGCATCCTGTCCTCCGACCTCCTGGGTGGCCTCCCCAACCCCCCCGGGCCCATCAATGGCCATTTTTGATTGTTTCTTATTTTTATTTTTATTTTGATTTCTTTTATTCCCAATTTTTTTGGGACGATCTGTTGGCTTCGATGTGTTGGCTTCGATCTGTTGGCTTCGATGTGTTGGCTTCGATGTGTTGGCTTCGATGTGTTGGCTTCGATCTGTTGGCTTCCGTGGTTCCTGTGGGCATACGCTGCATTGTGGCTGGGCACATGCAGGCTTGTAATGTATTTGGTTCAGATGCTTGGGTTTGAGTCACACACACCCCTCCTGCTTCCCGTTTCCATGGGCTTGCAAAGGGTGTGCCCAAGTGACAGTGAATTACACAGTGACATTGGACTCCCATGAGCTGTGTGGCCAGTCTGTAGTCAATACTGTGTATACATTCATAGTGCATATTGCTGTTGTGTTGTACACTGCATGTTGCATTGATGTGTAACTCTTCTTCTGTGTCTACCTCCCAATTTGCAGGTCCCTTCCTCAAGTCCACACAAGGACCTCTAGTCTGGAGATGGGGACCATGTTGGCAGCAGTGCACCTACAACTCTACATGGCGCCAACACTGCACAGTTGGTAGTGGTGGGAGTGCAGGCATTTCCAGGTGGTGAGACTACTAATATGTAACATTTGTGATGTCATGTTAATGGTACTACGTGCTCAAGTATGTTGTTGGTCCGGCATTGCTGTGAGCATTTCAGGTGTTGCAGGTTTCTAATAGTGCCACTGTACATAGTGAGAGTGATGTCATGTTGTGGGGATTACTTTGTTTACCTGCAATTAGCATGACATGGCACGGTGTGTCGTGTGGCAGTGCTGGGGTTGGGTTGGCTGACATGGCACTGTCCTCTTGTTGCATTTTGCAAGTGGGTATTCATTTTAGCTGCTTCAATGTGTAACTTCACAAAACTGCATTGGTGGTGTCTGTGTGGGTAGGGATGCACACATTGT
This sequence comes from Ambystoma mexicanum, assembly GCF_040938575.1. Classification (NCBI taxonomy): domain Eukaryota; kingdom Metazoa; phylum Chordata; class Amphibia; order Caudata; family Ambystomatidae; genus Ambystoma; species Ambystoma mexicanum. The sequence goes on from NC_090925.1 coordinate 1,107,849,085, forward strand.
GACACTTCCAGGTGAACAATCTCAGGCTGACATGGAATTCCCGGTTCATTCTCCAGACATTCAGGATCAGTGTCAGGTTGAGTCATCATTGATTGTCAGATGGAATGTGCCAGGGCAGTGTGCACTCCACAGGGGTGTGATTTCTATGTGAAGTAATTAGCCACTAGCTGTGTACGGGCTGCCTCCCCCCGTGCCCTTTCCCCTCCCATGCGTAGCGGCTGTGCATGTGGTTGGGGATGTGGGGCCACCACCATGTCCACGGCCAGGCCCCGGCGTGTTGCAACTTTGTGCAGGACACATGCTGCCACTATGATCCTGCACACTACTGGGGGAGCGTATAACAGCTGCCCGCCAGAACGGTCAAGGGAGCGAAAGCGTGACTTTAGCACTCCGAATGTGCGCTCCACTATGCCCCTGGTTGTAATGTGGGCTGTGTTAAATCTTACCTGGGGTGGCGTGGTGGGGTTCCGAATTGGCGTCATCATGTGGGGGCTGAGAGGGTAGGCACTGTCCCCTGTGGAGGTGGGGATTGGTATCATTGGTGAGGTTGTGACCTTGCTCAGTATCCAACATGCATGCATGTGCAGTGGCATACATACTCACCAAGCAGCCATGTATCGCCATGCCGCCCAGCTTCTAGGTCCCGGCTTAGGGTGGACATTCGGTAAATGAAGCTGTCGTGGGTGGAGCCGGGATAGTTGGCATATACTGAGGTGATGATTCCCTTGGCATTACATGCTACCTGCACGTTGATGGAATGCCAGTGCTTGCGGTTCCTATAGATGTGCTCAGATGCCCTGGGGGGACGTAGAGCCACATGGGTGCAGTCGATGGCACCTAGCACTTTGGGGAATCGTGCCACTGCGTAAAAATCCAGGGCGGCAGCATGCCTTTCTGCAGGTGTTCTGGGCAGGTATATGTGCCTGCGGACTGATGGGCGTGCAGTGATGATGTTCAAGACCTGGTGTAGGCAGCGTGACTGGGTGGCCTGTGACACCCCACCCACTATGGCACTTGTCCGCTGAAATGATCCAGTGGCTAAGAAGTGCAATACATTGAGGACCTTCTCCAGGGGGCTGAGTGCTTGGGAGCACAGGGTGGGTGATGTGAGGTCATCCTCCCACTCACTCACCAGGTCCAGTATGATGTGTGGTGGAAACCTGTACCTCCCATACACCTGGTCATCAGGCATCCCGAAAAGGCTGGTTCTGGGTGTGAATATTCTGGCCCTGACTATCCTCCTCCTCCTCCTCCTTTGGTAGCCCACTGCCACTGCTGCTAGGAACGGTATGTTCATCCTGGCGTCTGAGCTTGTTATTGTTAAAGTCCGCAATTTATGCTTAGCGCGTGTTCTAGGCGAGCGTGTGACCCGCGCACCCCTGGAATCCAGTTCCCAGTCCAATAGCGTGCGGAAATTCACACGCACCACGGGATACAGCGTGTGACCCGCGCACCCCTGGAATCCAGTTCACAGTCCAATAGCGTGCGGAAATTCACACGCACCACGGGATACAGCGTGTGACCCGCGCACCCCTGGAATCCAGTTCCCAGTCCAATAGCGTGTGGAAATTCACACGCACCACGGGATACAGCGTGTGACCCGCGCACCCCTGGAATCCAGTTCCCAGTCCAATAGCGTGCTGAAATTCACACGCACCACGGGATACAGCGTGTGACCCGCGCACCCCTGGAATCCAGTTCCCAGTCCAATAGCGTGCGGAAATTCACACGCACCACGGGATACAGCGTGTGACCCGCGCACCCCTGGAATCCAGTTCCCAGTCCAATAGCGTGCGGAAATTCACACGCACCACGGGATACAGGTTCGCTGACGTACTTGCGTGTGTAAGTGGCCGCGCACCCATTAAATACACGTACATAGGCCAATCGCGTGTACGCGCACTTTTGTCCAATTACACGCGATGACACTCTGACGTGCAGTATCTCCACGTGTGCCCCGTCATCACGTGCTGAGTGGGGAACACCCGTGCGGGTCACGTCACAGACGCGCTTACGCGCTGAGGGACTCTGGTCCAATAGAATCGCGTATGCGTGCTGACGCGCTTACGCGCTAAGGGCCTTTCCTCGGATTTCACGCTGACGTGCAGGATTTTCACGTGCCAAATCACTCCGTATCAAGCTGGCCACGCGAAAACACACGGAAGCCCACGCTCCTGCCCAGAAGGCCGAGTTACTGCCCCCCAGTGCCCCGAGCAGCCTCCCACGTGCCATCTGCTGCTGCCTGCCTGCCTGCCTGCCTGCTGCCACCGTGCCCTGCCATTTGGTGCCTGCACATCAGCCATCTGCAGGGGTCCAGTTGCTGTGTCCACCCCTGCTGGAACTGAAGACTCCCGACTGGGATTACATCGCTCCACAGCCCAGCCCCAGGACCCAGTTGCCCACCCACACCTGCCTCTGGGGTTGCCATGTCGGGCACTTCCACATCTGGCACCAGTGGCAACCCCAGGCCAGAGGGGCAGAGGGGCACCAGCTTCACTGTCACCGAAGTTGGTGTCCTGGTGGAGCATGTCCTGGGGCAGTATGATGCCCTCTTTGGATCGCCCCGCGCCAGCAAGGAAGGACGGCAGAGGATCTGGGCCGACTGTGTGGTTGCCATCAACGCAGAGGGGGTGGCAACCCGCGACGTCCTGAAGATCAAGAAGCGCTGGGAGGACTTGAGGTCCAGGACCCTTGTGAAGGCCCGGCGCCTCGTGGAGGGGGGCCGGGGCCGCATGAGTTCCATCCAGATGAGGGTCCTGGAACGCGTACGCCCAGCGCTCCACGCCCAGATCCTTGAGAGGGAGGCCCGTCTGGAGTTGAGCGGTAAGTGTCCATGCATTACTGTGTGAGACAGGGCATGTTGCGGTGTGCTGGTTCTATGATACTTGCCTGTATGTGTGCCATAGGCCATGTATGCATGTATGTGTGCAGGGACATCATGGTAATGCATGTGCGACCAGTGATGTGTGATGCACATGGTTGTTGCATGTGTTGAAATGCCGCATGGGGAGCCCTATTCAGATTTTTAACATGATAGCATGCCAGTCTCTGTACCTGGACATGGGTGGGGGTGAGGGATGGGTGCTGATGCCAGGTACATATATGGTAGCCATGTCTGTGTGCCTGACCTGCGTGTCTGTGACTTGTGCATGCCATGGATGCATGACACATGTGTGTGACAATGCAGAGATTCAGTAAAGCAGCCAAATTACCCTTGTATCCGCTGTGTTTGGTGTGTTTGGGGCCAGATGGATGTGACTGAGGTGAAGTGTGTGCATGTGATGGGCATGAGCCATGATGCATGTGAGTTACATATCATTGAATGTTTCAAGAGTCCATTGGACATGCATGGAAATGTCCATGGCATGCACCATGCCTGTTACTGTGTGTGTTTTGCCTGGACTGACCCATGTGTTGTGGAGGGACATGATGGAAGTGTACTTTGACAGTGGTGCTCATCTGCTATTGCTTCCTGTCTAGGGGACCATTGTACAGTGCCCTGATGCTTGTGTTCTATGTCTCCCTCTACGCAGCCGCTAGTGAAGAAGAGGGCGGAGACGGCGCTGTGGAGCAAGGCGGCGGGGATGCCCCCACGGCTGCAGCGGAAGGGGTGGGTGAGCCCCCACAGGGGCCTGCTACGGTGGGAGACGGTGAGGAGCCATCCAGGTTGGTGGTTTGCACAGAGGAGGAGGAGGCCGCCACTGGGGCACACATGGGGCCTGGTGGGGGCATCCCTGCTGGTGCAAGTGGTGCAGTCCAGGGCCAGGGGCAGGAGGCAGCACAGGTCACCGTGGAGGGGCCTGTGCATGTCGCTGTCCCTGACCCTGTGAGTGCACCACCATGCACCAGCAGGGATGCCCCGTCCCAGGCCTGTCCGCAGGTAGAGGGGATGTCCATGTCACCTGACTCCCCTCCACCTGCGGACGTGGGAACCCCTGGCCGTGCGGAGAAGGTCCTGATTGGGGTCGCGATGCGCACGGCTGTGATTCGTGATGCCGTGCGTGCTTCCCGGGAGGAGCACGCACGTCATCACGAAGTGCACCGTGCCGACGTGGCCCAATTGGGATCGGCCATGTTCGGGGGTTTCCTGCATGTGTTGGCCAATGTGGCGGCCCTCTCCTCCTCTGTGCAGGCTATCCACCAGTCGTTCTCCTTGCCGTCTTCCAGCCCAGATGCCACCAGGGCCCCCTGTGGACCTGCCCCGACCAATGCAGCCAGCTCGGTGGGGATCCCATCCCTGCCACAGTCGGGAGTCAGAGATCCAGCAGGGGTGGACACCAGAGCAACTGGACCCCAGCAGATGGAGGATGTGACGGCATCATCGGGCAGGGCACGTGCACGACGGCGTCGGTGGTTTCCATCAGCCTGGATGCCGTCGTGCTGGCACAGGCAGTTGCGTCGGAGGCAGCAGCAGGCTCAACGTGGGAGGCATCATGGCTCGGGGCCATCAACATCAGGGGTGCAGGCATCGGCCGGAGGGCAGGAGAACCCTGGAATGGGAGTGGCTTCCGTGTGGGAGAGGTTGTGCCAGCGGATAGGTGCGGAGCGGCAGCGGGCAGAGGAGGAACGGCTCACGATGGTCAGGGCGGAGGACTCCATGCGGAGGGCGCTGAGGCGGGCTGAGTGCCTCGAGGGTCTTCGCAGGGAGTTTGAGCTTGACACTGCGTTATCCCTGCGGGACCTCGGGGCCAGGGAACATGCCCGCCTCCAAGCCATTGACCAGGAGTTCGATGATGCCCTGGCCCATGACAACAACCAGTGAGCCGTCCGAATAGCCCGCTGCCTTTGTATATAGTTGTATAGTTAGTGTTAGGTTTCCTTTGTTTTTTTGATTTTTTTTTGGTTGCGATTGGACAATGCACCACTTTTTTGTATATAGTTCACTTTTTAGTTAGTAGTCAGTTAGGTTTAATTTGGTAGGGCTCATGGACCCAGGATGATCTTCTTCATTGCCTTATTTTAATTTTTCAGATTATTTTCTTGGACATTCATCTTGTTTTGTTTGATTTGCTTTGTGTTTTTTCTTATTTCATTTCCATTCTACTTGCTGTTAAATACATATTTTTTTTTTTATCTTCAATGTGTCGTATCATCTCATTGCTTTCAGGCATGTCATGTTGGGTGTTTTGTCATTCACTTGCAGCCATTGTGTGTGACAGACATGTGTTAAATTGCATTATTTAATTTGGGGGTGTAACATGTAATTGCCTTTGATATGTGGGTGGGTGTGATAGTTGGTTGGGCCTTTTGGCAGGGGAGGATGGGCATTACGGACATGATTGGGGAATGTTGGGACCCAGGTGCAGGGGGGCATGGATTGGACATGGGTGGGGGCCTGCTGGCAGGTGCCCCACAGTGCTGGGGGGTGGGGGGGTGGGGGACATGAGTTGGACATGGGTGGGGGCCTGCTGGCAGGTGCCCCACAGTGCTGGGGGGTGGGGGGGTGGGGGACATGAGTTGGACATGGGTGGGGGCCTGCTGGCAGGTGCCCCACAGTGCTGGGGTGTGGGGGTGGTGGGAGACATGAGTGGGGGCCTGGTGGAGGGTGCCCCTGCACTGCTGGGGTGTGGGGGTGGTGGGTGACATGAGTGGGGGCCTGGTGGAGGGTGCCCCTGGTGGCTGGGGTTTGGGGGTGGTGGGAGACATGAGTGGGGGCCTGGTGGAGGGTGACCCTGCACTGCTGGGGGGTGGGGGTGGTGGGTGACATGAGTGGGGGCCTGGTGGAGGGTGACCCTGCACTGCTGGGGTGTGGGGGTGGTGGGTGACATGAGTGGGGGCCTGGTGGAGGGTGCCCCTGGTGGCTGGGGTTTGGGGGTGGTGGGAGACATGAGTGGGGGCCTGGTGGAGGGTGACCCTGCACTGCTGGGGTGTGGGGGTGGTGGGTGACATGAGTGGGGGCCTGGTGGAGGGTGACCCTGCACTGCTGGGGTGTGGGGGTGGTGGGTGACATGAGTGGGGGCCTGGTGGAGGGTGCCCCTGGTGGCTGGGGTTTGGGGGTGGTGGGAGACATGAGTGGGGGCCTGGTGGAGGGTGACCCTGCACTGCTGGGGTGTGGGGGTGGTGGGTGACATGAGTGGGGGCCTGGTGGAGGGTGCCCCTGGTGGCTGGGGTTTGGGGGTGGTGGGAGACATGAGTGGGGGCCTGGTGGAGGGTGACCCTGGTGGCTGGGGGGTGGGGGTGGTGGTAGACATGAGTGGGGGCCTGGTGGAGGGTGCCCCTGGTGGCTGGGGGGTGGGGGTGGTGGGAGACATGAGTGGGGGCCTGGTGGAGGCTGACCCTGGTGGCTGGGGGTGGTGGGTGACATGAGTGGGGGCCTGGTGGAGGGTGCCCCTGGTGGCTGGGGTTTGGGGGTGGTGGGAGACATGAGTGGGGGCCTGGTGGAGGGTGACCCTGGTGGCTGGGGGGTGGGGGTGGTGGTTGACATGAGTGGGGGCCTGGTGGAGGGTGCCCCTGGTGGCTGGGGGGTGGGGGTGGTGGGAGACATGAGTGGGGGCCTGGTGGAGGCTGACCCTGGTGGCTGGGGGGTGGGGGTGGTGGTAGACATGAGTGGGGGCCTGGTGGAGGGTGCCCCTGGTGGCTGGGGGGTGGGAGACATGAGTGGGGGCCTGGGGGAGGGTGACCCTGGTGGCTGGGGGGTGGGGGTGGTGGGAGACATGAGTTGGACATGGGTGGGGGCCTGCTGGCAGGTGCCCCACAGTGCTGGGGGGTGGGGGGGGGGTGGGGGACATGAGTTGGACATGGGTGGGGGCCTGCTGGCAGGTGCCCCACAGTGCTGGGGGGTGGGGGTGGTGGGAGACATGAGTGGGGGCCTGGTGGAGGGTGACCCTGGTGGCTGGGGGGTGGGGGTGGTGGGAGACATGAGTGGGGGCCTGGTGGAGGCTGACCCTGGTGGCTGGGGGGTGGGGGTGGTGGTAGACATGAGTGGGGGCCTGGTGGAGGGTGCCCCTGGTGGCTGGGGGGTGGGGGTGGTGGGAGACATGAGTGGGGGCCTGGTGGAGGGTGCCCCTGGTGGCTGGGGGGTGGGGGTGGTGGGAGACATGAGTTGGACATGGGTGGGGGCCTGCTGGCAGGTGCCCCACAGTGCTGGGGGGTGGGGGGGTGGGGGACATGAGTTGGACATGGGTGGGGTCCTGCTGGCAGGTGCCCCACAGTGCTGGGGGGTGGGGGTGGTGGGAGACATGAGTGGGGGCCTGGTGGAGGGTGACCCTGCACTGCTGGGGTGTGGGGGTGGTGGGAGACATGAGTGGGGGCCTGGTGGAGGGTGCCCCTGGTGGCTGGGGGGTGGGGGTGGTGGGAGACATGAGTGGGGGCCTGGTGGAGGGTGCCCCTGGTGGCTGGGGGGTGGGGGTGGTGGGAGACATGAGTTGGACATGGGTGGGGGCCTGCTGGCAGGTGCCCCACAGTGCTGGGGGGTGGGGGTGGTGGGGGACATGAGTTGGACATGGGTGGGGGCCTGCTGGCAGGTGCCCCACAGTGCTGGGGGGTGGGGGTGGTGGGGGACATGAGTTGGACATGGGTGGGGGCCTGCTGGCAGGTGCCCCACAGTGCTGGGGGGTGGGGGTGCAAGGGGACATGAGTTGGTGTTCATTAGTTCAAGGAGACATGTGCCTTTGCTGGGGGGCATGCCCATGGTGGGTGGGCTGCCTGCGGGACATGACCAGGGATGCAGGGTAGTCCCCTGTGGTGTGGGCTGCCTGCAGGGGCCGTGGAGGGTGTACAGGGTACACCTGGGAGGACCCACACTGTCAAATCACATGTGGAACTTCACGCGCACCCCTGATATACACGCGCCCAGGCTATTCGCGTGTGGAACTTCCCGCGCACCCCTGGAATACACGCGCCCAGGCTATTCAACTTCCCCCGCGCGCCCAGGCTGTTCGCGTGTGGAACTTCCCACGCACCCCTGGAATACACGCGCCCAGGCTGTTCGCGTGTGGAACATCCCGCGCACCCCTGGAATACACGCGCCCAGGCTGTTCGCGTGTGGAACTTCCCCCGCACCCCTGAAATACACGCGCCCAGGCTGTTCGCGCGTGGAACTTCCCGCGCACCCCTGAAATACACGCGCCCAGGCTGTTCGCGCGTGGAACTTCCCGCGCACCCCTGAAATACACGCGCCCAGGCTGTTCGCGCGTGGAACTTCCCGCGCACCCCTGAAATACACGCGCCCAGGCTGTTCGCGCGTGGAACTTCCCGCGCACCCCTGAAATACACGCGCCCAGGCTGTTCGCGCGTGGAACTTCCCGCGCACCCCTGAAATACACGCGCCCAGGCTGTTAGCGTGTGGAACTTCACGCGAACCCCTGTGATGCACGTACCCTGCTGAAATCGCGTGTTAGACTTCCCGCGCACCCCGGTATACACGCACACGTATTTTTTGTCAGCGGGTGTCCGTGTTTGTGGGTACCCCTTTGCACGTCATTTTTCCTGGAGGGCCACAGTATGGGACATTCATCATGGCAGTATATAGGTGCGATTTGTTGGCGCACCTTTTGGCGCACATTTCTTACAGCCGCAGAGACGCTACCGCCTGCTTTCTTGTGGCGGTCGTGTTTGTGCCTGTGCGCTGGTTTGAGCGTGCGCTTTTTTCCCCTATTCTATTCCATGAATACGTGTTGTAGGCGAGCGTGTGGGCGTTCCGCGCACTTGTGCCCTGTACTTCCCCCGTGACGCCCACGTTTTGGCAAGTTGTTCCCCATTCCGAGTGTTACGCCCGTGTTCCGCCTACTTTTGTTGCGTGCGCCGCGCTATGTGCGATTTTCGCTGTGGCCTGTGCGATTTTCGCAGTGACCTGGCGCACGCTGTTAGATGGCCTGTGCGCCAACGTGCGCCGCGCACTTTTTATCGCACATCCGCTGGTTTTCTCGCGCACGGCCTTCCATGAATCGACGTGCGCTGCTTTTCGTGCGATTTTCGCAATTGCACTGCGATTTTCGCTATTCCACTGCGATTCGCACGTTTTTGCCCACTTGCGCCGCGCTAATTATTCCATGAATCGGCCTATAAATATCTACTGCGAAGTTTTAAAATGAATTCTAGAACGACACAATGCAATTACACACAAAGGTTTCTCATTCTAAGACCGTAAGTTAATTCTGTAGAATTCAGTGTGTGACACTCTAATAAAAATGTAAGTTAATTTCCCCACTGTCCCAGGATGGTATGTGCTGGCTTCTGCGGTCACATAAATGACACGTTTGGTTGAAAAGAACCTCTACAACTTGAACATGTAAAAGGCTTTCTTTCTTTGAAATACCATTGTTTTCTAATAACCCAGAGGCATCTCCCTCTTTTTTAAGCAATTCTATGGAGGTTCTGTGTTTAGTACTAAACACAGGAATGCAGTTTCAATAGTCTATGCACACGGAAAAAATTACAGAGGTGAACTCTGACACAGACACAGACACAGACACAGACACACACACACACACACACACACACACACACGATATGCATAGCATAAACAATGTGTTTTCCCGCTCAGTTCAATATATAAAACATTGCATTTTCTGAGACTAAAGCATCTTTTTTTTTTTTAAACGCATTAGGCGTGTATTACAAGGGTTACAACAAATAGTTCAGTCCGTATCTGACTCTCCAGAGCTTGGTGAGGGTGGCAAGAAGGTAAGTTCCGAATGCTGACCAAATATCCTTGGGTCTACATGGTGAGGGGACTAGTCCTGTGTATGTTTCTTCACATTCGTGTACATATGTCAATGCTGTAAGGAAGTGTTCTGCACGAGGGGCATGGCTGCTTTTCCATTTCTGCAAGATACATTTCTTAGCCACTACACATGCAATATTGAACAGTCTCCTGTTTTTTTCTGGGAGTTCACCTATGTCGCCAAACAAATATTTTTGGGGGTTGAGTTGTGCAGGGATTTGTGTAATATCTTCCAGAATGCTTGCTACTTCCCTCCAGAATCCAGTTATTTTAGGGCAAGCCCAATACATGTGGAATGAGTCTGCTTGAGGGTTATTGCATTTGGGACAGTTCGTATTTGTGGACTCCTTAAATTTAGCCATTTTGACAGGGGTATAATGAAGCTTATTAAGTATTTTAAATTGTATGAGTAAGTTCTGCATTAAGGGAGACTTTCTTTGTAAGGAGACAGTATCTGGTCAAGGTTCCTTCCTCTATTGTTATACCCATGTCTTCTTCCCCGGAGGCCTTTATGTTATTGGATGATTTCGTGTGTGTTTGGACTATGTTATATAGTGTGGAGACTCCTATGCCAGCTAGTGTATGAAGAGCTTGGTAGCAGGGGTGTTCGGGCGGCTCAGATGGGTATGATGGCCAGCGTTTCTTGAACGCTGCCTTCATGCGGTGATATTGGAAAGCGACAAGTTGGCCCTGCCCCACTATGTCTGCAAAGTCTTCAAGGGTAACGAAACTACCATCTGGGAACATGGCCTTCATTGTGATGTCATAGTTCGGAATCCAGGCTTTCTGTATACCGGGGTCATATGTGGGAGCGATACCCGGGAAATTCCATAATGGAACTTGGGGATCGTAGGGGGTTTCAATATGGAGTCGCCTACTGATTGCGGCCCATGCTGCAATTGTGCAAGATGCGGGGTCATATTTGCATTCATCTTTGTAAGATTTCGCAAAGATTACAGATCGTAAGTCCGCTGGGCAGACCGAGTGCCGTTCTATGAGGACGTGTGGTGCTTCTATTGTGGGGTTCTGCCAATATTTGGCATACTGATCCTGTGACACTAGGTAATACAGCTCATAGTCGGGCACGGCAAAGCCCCCCATGTCGTAGGGTTCCACCAGTTTTTCCCATTTGAGCCTTTTGGCACCCCTGTTCCATATGAGGGAGGTTGCCAGGGACCAAAGGTTTTCAAAAAAAGGCTTGCCTGGCCATAGTGGGACATTATTGAAGATATATAGGAGCTTGTGGAGGATTACCATTTTGAGTACCGCTATCCGACCAGCAAGTGATATGGGCAATCTAGTCCAAACTTGGAGCTTAGTTTGGGTCGTCTGCCGTGTGGATTCGTAGTTATCTATATATAGTGACTGTTTGTCCCTAGATACCAGGATTCCCAGATATATGATATGATCGGGGGACCATCTCAGACCATGCGTGCGTGAGGGGCAGGTGGTGGCCTGTGGCAATGGGAACACTTCAGATTTGGCTGTATTGATTTTGTATCCTGAGCATAAGGTGAAGTCCTGTATCACTGCCAATATGGGCTCTAGGATGTTCTCAGGCTTACGTATATACAATAGTGCATCGTCCGCATACAATGAAATAGATTGATAGATGCCGGCCAACTTTATGCCCCTCAATTCTTGTTCTCTTCTACTTGCAGCCGCCATTGGTTCGATAGTGAGTGCAAAAAGGATGAGGGAGAAGGCACAACCCTGTCTGGTGCCTCGGTGTAAAGTAAAGTGGGTAGAGAGGGTACGATTTATTAGGACCCTAGCTTTGGGAGAGGTATAGGGAAGTCTGACGCAGTGTGTAAAGTATGGGCCAAAGCCACATTTTTTGAGGTCCTCAAACATGCATCTCCATGAGACGAAATCAAACGCCTTCTCTGCGTCCAGCGAAATGGCCACTGCCTGTGCATCCGGTTTGATCTGTGCCATAATGCCGAAGGGAGTAGTCTATTTGCAAGTACGCGCGGTCATGAGCTGGGCACCTAGGCTTCAGTAGGACTGTTATGACAGCATCTGTTATTGACTCTGGGAACAAGCCAGAGCTCAAGGCTTCCTCCCATACGTGAGTTAATATAGGGGATAGTATTGCAGCATATGTTTTGTAGAGATCGGAGGTTAGGCCATCTGGACTGGTGGTTTTTCCGGCTGCCAGTGACTTAATCACTTCGGCAATTTCTTCTTTGGTTATTTCTTGTTCAAGGGCCAGATTGCCCTCGGGTGTAAGTCTAGGGAGATCGATCTCATTCAAATAGGTTTCAATGTTTTCCTGAGTTCGTGTATCTTGGTTTGCGTATAGGCTGGTGTAATATTTAGCAAATTCGGGGTTGATTTCTTCCTCTGTGTGTACGGGATCACCTTTGTCTGTCATGATGCTAGTGATGGGGGCGTGGTTGCATTCATTCCGTAGTATACGTGTCAGGTGGTTTCCTGCTCTATTTCCTTCACCATATCTATGGGCCCTGGTAGGAACGGACATGTAATGTAGTTCTTGGGATGCTAGCTCATTGAATCTTAGCAGGTGTGCATTAATATCGGCCAATGTGTTTTTGTTGTGCGTTACACTGTAATCGTTTTCTAGTGTTTTCAGGTGTGTTTCGGTGTTGTCCAAGTTGGATCTAACACTTTTCAGGAGGCCAGTTTTAGACATTAGACTACCCCTCACCCAGACCTTAAAAGTTTCCCATACTGTGGCCCACTCGCCCACCGACCCCGTGTTCAACTGAAAGAATTCCTCCATTTCAGTTTGCAGTGATTCCACAAAGTTAGGGTACTTCAGGATATTTGGGGGCATTCTCCAGCGCGGAGATGGTCGCCTGATATTCTGGAGTGATATCTCAAGTGTAACCGGGAAGTGGTCAGAGAGTGCACGGGGGAGTATTTCACAGCTCACTACAGAGCTCAGCAGGGGAGAGGATATGAACCAGTAGTCTATCCTGGATTCGGAGTCATGGGCTGATGAGTAGAAAGTGTATTGACGGTCTGTAGGGTGCATCCCTCTCTAGGCATCGATCAGAGCCCTGTCCTGCAGGGCTTGATGTATGGTGTTGGCGGATCTGGTGAGTGTCCTTTGTCTGTTGGAGGACCTGTCCAATAGTACATCTAGGACAGTGTTAAAGTCCCCACCCCACAGCACCCATGCATCAGTTGCTGCGTCAATTTCTTTGAGGAGCTGAGCGTAAAATTTGGGATCATCCGTGTTTGGACCATAGGAGTTGACCAGTACCAACGTTTCACCTACAGCTGTGCCCCATACCACTACGTATCTACCCAAGGGGTCGATTTTACTTTTTTCGGGGGCAAACCCGAATGAGGGATGTATCAAAGTAAGGACACCTCTGTTCTGTGACGAGTATTCAGCATAATATCTGGTGTTTCCCCATTGTTTCAAGATATTTTCATTAGTCCCCCGCAATGCATGGGTCTCCTGAAGCATTACTATGTTCGGGCGATGCCTATTGATGTATGCCCCCACTTTACTGGATTTTGCTCTGTTGTTCAGACCTCGGATGTTCCAGGTTAACAACTTAAGTGTCAACCCGCTGGGAGTATGTGCCCTCTGTGCCATTTTAGCAAGTTACAATCAATCTTGGGAGGGAAGGGTATCACCATGGGGGGGGGGGATCAGCGCATGACTCTGTGATTGCATTTTTAACATTGAACACAACAGTTAACTGCTTCCCGAATTGCCCAACTGGGGCTCTCAATGTGAACAACCATATATCTGGCCAACAAAACAGTCCCAATTTCCCAGTACCCACCCCCACCCACACCATCTGTCCCAACTTGATGATGAACCCCATTTGAAACCCTGTGGTTTCACTCGTGGAGGGGGACGAGTGCTGCAACACCGCTCTCGTAGCCGAGCGCATCTCATCCGGCTTTCTTGGATGATTGTAGCAGTGGCGGCTGGTGACTTTGAAAGGTGGTGGGGTGTAAATTTCTCCTGGCAAATTTGTGAGCGAGCAAGCAAGCCCAACCCACAAGAAGAGGGGCGCGGAGGTCACCCCTGTGAAAATATTTGAAAAATGGCTTCCAAAATGTGCAATTTACTGTCCAAACCCACAGAAATATGACATAAAAGCATTAGGTTTTACATACTAATGGTGGTACATTATTCTTACGTATGCAAGTGTGATGGTGTATTTTACAGCAGCTTGTATTGAGAATCGCTGGTACTATGGTGTAGGTATATCCAGTAATGATAGAAAAATATAATTTTGTCACTCTGTTACTGGCATTCAAATGCAGCAAAAGAAATGCTTAAGAATCAATGCAATGCGCATAAATAGAAAACTCATGTGTCTACAGCACCCATACCAAACAGAAAGCCTGCAATCCACAGCCTCAAATACAAATACGGTATTTGTATTTGAGGCGGTGGATTGCTAGGTATTTCAAATACCTAACACTTGGCCTAGACAGAACATTGCATTTCAGCAGGTCCAACTCAGCCCTCCAATCGCCCGATGGCATTTTAGAATGCTTAGAAGCGTGAAGAACCTGCCATGGAGCGCAGCGCTATATAACAATGGCCCTGTCATCTTTCATTTTACAGCACTTCATTTGACAGTGGGACTGCCATGGTCACATGCAATTAAAAAACAGGCAAGCTTTTTCTTGTGAATTCCTCGTGGTCAAAACTAACACACCATCCGCAAACCTATCCGGTATGTTCCCCAATCTCCGCTCCCCACAAACCTAACCCACCACCGTTTGCAGGACCTCCAGCCTGACCTGAAAGAGAGCAGGACTGCGACTCCCTCTCATTCAGATCAGGCTGGAGGTCATGCAAACGGCAGCGGTGCGCCTTAATGCAGGACCAATATAACATTCCCAGCCCACTTAAAAAACAACACTTTGGGCATGGGAGGAAAGGTGCCAGATCGTCGATGGCGTTGACACGGGGAACTAGGCCCTGCATATCCCAGGGCACGACGCCAGGACCAGGATGGTCTGTGAGTGGGAGCACTGTGCTGGGGAATGGCGGGCCGTGGGCACAAACATTTAGAACTTCAACTCGGCCCGGGCCCTGCATTCCCCAGGGCAGGGCTTCAGAGGAAGACCAGCGACGGTCCTGGGCTGGGAGCACTGTCCGGGGGAATGAAGGCCGGGTGGGCACCAGGTTAAGTTAGCTCAGATCACACTTACATATGGGCCGTGGAGGTAGGCCGTCTGACGTAGACCCTGCTCTGCTTTTCTCTTCTCTGGTCTGGGTGGGCAGCTTTCATGCACCAGATGGCATCACAAGACGCATGCGCCCAGCCACACAGTCGTGAATGTCATTGGCTGACAAGCAGCCAACGGCATTCCAGTATTACCTGTTGCTGTGCCAATTGCCAGGGAGGTCCCGACAGGTGCGCTGTTAGCGCACAGAATAATGCTGGCGGGGTCACCCCTCGAGCGCCCCGCCAGCATCTACATTGCCATGATGTTACGTAGAGTACATGGAGCTACGAGCTCCACGCACTCTACAGTGGAAAGAAAATGCGCAAAAAGGGACGCGCCCCTCTGCAGCAGGCCCAGCCAGCCATAAAGACGGCAGACAGCCTGTGAGCAGCAGATTGTTTATTTATTGACTTGATTTCACAGCACGCAGCTCTGCTGACAAAGAAAGCAGAACTAGAGAACAGGACGTGAACATCTGTTCTCTGCATACTCCATGCTTCCCTGTCGGAGTAGGAGGGGGGACGGCTCCCCCGCCCTATGTAAGCTGCCGCCACTAGATTGTAGAGTAAAAAACAAAACGGGAAAAAAAAGAACAGTACCGCCTCTCTCTGGTGCCACAAAAATGTGCATCTAGCTGGAGAAAGAAGGAGATTAAGTGCTGTGGTCGATCAGTATGCCAGGACGTAATCTATACCGGCTGCTGTAGAGAATTTTTATCGAGATTGTTTCTTCCAGGTGGAAGAGGGATGGCAGATTCCACATAGGCCAATTCAGCTGCCGGGGAGTCAAAGAAGTGCGCACGTCCGCCGTGTTGTATGCGTAGCTTTGCTGGAAACAATAGGGCGTATGGGACCTGCCTCACTCGCAGCTGACGTTTGATGGATTCATAGGAACGTCTCTGGGTTTGGACTCCCACGGAGAAGTCCGGATATATATGTATATTGTCATTGCCATGTCTCAAAGGGCCCTTTTCTCTTGCCAGTCTCAAAACAGCGTCTCCATCTCTGTAGTTCCATGATTTACCATGATCGTGTGGGGGGGCACCTGGTTTGGGTGGTGAGGCAAGTGTGCGATGTGCCCGTTCGACCAAGAGTTGAGGGGAAAAGGAGTCGGGACCGAGGAGGGTCCGCAAGAGGGTTTTCGATTTGGGTTTCCATCGGGCCTTTGCAAAAGGATTCTGATAAGCCGACAATGCGTATATTGTTCCTTCTCGACCTCAACTCCAAATCATCACACTTATCACAGAGTTTGTTCATTTCGCTTTTCAAGACAGTGATATCATGAGTGTTTTGATGGGTCGATTCTTCATTTGCACTTATTCTGTTTTCGGCATCCGTGATTCTGGTGCTTTCCTTATCTACCCTGGCTTTAAGGGAACCAATTGTGGAGACGATATCGTCTAATTTGACATTTATTGCCAGCAACCCGTTTTGGACCGTTGTTAGAAGATGGTCAAACTTAGAGTCTTCTGTAGTTAGGGGGTCAGAGGCTATCGCTGGGCCCGAGCCCTCTGAGGATGTTTGTGAAGGAATCCATCAGCCCGGTCTTCCTGCTGTTAACCACGTTTTTACCAGGCATCATGCGGGTGTCCACTTGATTATATCGATTGTTATGAGGAACGTGGGTGAACGCGGCGACGCGGTCCACCTCGGTCTGTGAGTAGGACTGTGCCCACGCCACCCCCCCTGGTTGGGCGATTTCGGCCGCAGCAAGTGTAGGTTTCAGGTTCTATTGGCAGATCTGTCTCGCCACTCGGCGAATTAGTCATTTTGGGCAGCAAAGGGGGATGTACCAAAGGTTACTTGCCTTTATGATTTGGTCAGCATTAATCATGCATTCCGTCTGACCCACCAGTGTTCTCCGGAATGGACTGTATCCTCCCACGTATCTGTGTTATTGCAGTATTCCAAAGCTTGTAGTCTGCCCGTGTCTTAGTACTGCGACAGGGAGTGTAAGGTTATTTGGCGATAGAGTGGGGTGTGCCGTGGGGTGGGTGTCTGGTAGTGTTGTCCAGCGTATGATGCAATGTCCGCCAGTGTCACCGCTTCCCCTATGATCTCAGGGCTGGACTGTGCCCCTACACGTGGTCATGTATTTGGAAGGGTTACGCCGGAGGGAGTCAAAGATCTCCACCTAGGTCACTTTAGGCTTGGGGATGTGCTGCCCTCTGCCCAAGCCGTATGCAGCTATGAAGAAGATTTCAGGACGACTAATACAGAGGGGCACCAACAGTTGAGAGACCGTTCCGTCCCTGTGCCAGTGATGATTAGCTGGGACCACTTATCTTGGTGCGGGTGCGTCAGATGAGTTGATAAGGCCACTGCCCCAACTTCTGTCGAGATTATTTAATCCTAGAAGGTGCTCATGTATTCCCCCCTTCTGCCAAGGAGGGATGATGCGGCAGTTAGCCCCCGGACTGTGCTGTGCCACGAGGATGCCGCAGGCCCCGGGACCTAGACAGACTTCACACATGTGGAGAGCGAGCGTTTGTATGTTATAGGGAGCCTTTTTTCCTTTTAATATAGCAGCAGAGACCTTCTTCAGTGGCCCCCTGCTCGAGTGTCTGGCGGGATCGTACATGGTGTTTATTCAGTGGTGCCTGCTTTGCTCATCGGCCTGTGGGTGACAACGTACAGCGGCCGCGTGTACCACGCGCACCGGCACCAGTGGGCCGCGTGATCTTGTTCGCGGCCGGCCAAATGGCCCAGAGTCAGGGACGCCGCATTTTTCTTCTTTTTCCCCCTTTCTCTTTTTTTTTCTTTTAAATGTTCCCCAGGTGCAGTCGGATGTAAGATGGAGCCCGCCGCCAGCAGTGGGGGCCCCGCGCCGCCAGCGCCACACATGGCAGCGCGAGGACAGAAGGTCGTCACCAGCACCGGGGGAGCAGGGGAGAGTTGAGCGCCTGCAGCTCGGGATGCGTTCAGGGGACAGGCGGTGCTTCTCCTACCAGAAAGGACCTCTGTCCTCGATGTGCGTATGCCGTCCTCCTTCCGACAGCAGCGCTTCAGTCCGCAGAGCCGGGCTGCCCGCTGCAGGGCCCACGAACCGCCTGGAGCCGCGGCACATGAGTAGTTCACTCTGGAGCCGCGGAGCAGCACAAGGCTTCCCGCTCATATCACTGCTCGTATCTGGGCACTCCGGGACTGATTTCCACTGTTTTTTCAGTGGATGCAGGACAGCTACTATGGTCAATGCCACTGATCTGGTAGCACAGAGGCAGGCTGTTAAAGGATATTTTTATAACAGGATTGTACGCCGGAGAGGAGCTCCACTCTCAGGCGGCCATCTTGTTGTGCAACAGCGCCCCCTTGATGCATGCCATTCTTGAACATGACAAGTCCCAGCTTCCCATTCCTCCTTGAAACGAACGAGCATGAGGCAAAAGGAGAGACAGAATACTTTAAAGACGACAAAAACTAAAAATAGTCCATCATTATTACACGTTATCCTTTAGAAGACATTTCCTAAGGAGTGGCCCAAAACCATCATTTGGAAGGGGTGGCCATAGCACTGCTGTGTGAGGAAGACTAGGATCAGCTCCACAGTGTCTTTTTGCAGCGAGAAAGTCAGACCCGGGCAGGGCTGGACTGGGACATACAATCGATCCATTCACCAATGAAAAAGTGGCTAACAATCGCAAATAGACCAGAGGCTCACATTATGCTTCTCTTTCTTTATTAAAACAAGTAAAGAAAGCTCAGCAGCAAGATATTTTGTGCACCTGAGTGCAACAGATAATATGCATAAAGAAAGGTGCACCACATATAACAAAACATATACATATAACAACATATTAAACACATCATAGAATGTCCATACGTCTCCCAGGAAAGTAAGAAAACTCAATTTCCCAGAAGAGTTCCCTAAAGTTCATCTAAAGGCCACCAACATGTGTCCTTAGTCCTCCAATGGGTATCCGTATCCCTTCATAAACAGTCCTGAACATGATGCAACTTCCTCTTTCTTTGTTGCTCACAGCAAGAGGTAAGTGCATTCATGTTTACCACTGTTTATGAAGTGTTTTCCAATTGGATATAATGTTATTTCATATTTACTTAAATTGTTTGACATGATTACAATGTCATTTTGATTTTGACCGCGTTCATAACATTTATATTGTGCAGCTATAACTCGTAGTTTTGTACCTTTACTTCGTCGGAGATAAGCATCGGAGGTGGTGCGGCACACAAATTCTTTAGTACATGTCTCATCAGCATTCCGAACAGCTGACTTGAAGTCCGTGGCAGCGGGCCCCTCAGTGGCCTCACGCTCGCTTCCCCAGCTCGTTGGGGTTTCTCCTCAGGCCCAGGAGAACCCGGCACGGCCTTTCCAAGGCCTGCTGAGCTGCCGCGGACCGCCAGGGGAGCTCCTGCTCCCCGTGGTCCTTTCTTCAGGATTCCGGCGCTCGAGTGCGCATGACCTTTAGTGTTATAACAGTCTTTTGCCGATGCGAGCGCCGGAATCCTCACAGTGGTGATATTTACTATTTATCTTGACGGATTAACATATAAGAAAGCAGAATAATCACAGGAGTGATCTTTTCTTCTTATCTTGACGGATTAGCATACAAAAAAAAAAGGGGGCGGGGGGAAATCTCCTGTTTCAGCTATTTTCAAGGCTAATATTAAGAAGCTGAACTATTATTACTGGGCTAGAGAGAAGGCGTTCAAAAGCCCAGAAAAAAAAAAGTGTATAAAGGTGCTTTTAACTAACCATGGCAGCGCAGTACTCCCCTCAATCAGATCAGGCTTGGTCTGAGTGTGAGGAAGATACCTCCTATATTGATGAGGTGGGCAATGGCAAACAGCCTGCAAAAAGTGCTGGGATCTTCGGTTGAGACCAGCATTAAAAAGGCAGTGACTGACATGCTCCTACCTATTCCACACCGCCTAGATACAAAGGAGGAGCACCTACGAGAAGCATCTCCACCTGGGAGAAAAAAGACCCAAAAGAGGAAGCACCTTACTGAAGGGGGATGTATCCCGGCTCGCAAGAACAGAAGCTCTCTGACCCCACCCCCACCCCCGAGACAGCCAGAACCTGCCACCGCTGCCGTAACAGACGCCTTCTCCAGGCTAAAGAAAGCCTTTATGAACAGGAAGGTAACCCCTTCCCATGATGGACCCTCATACCCCAAGGAAGATAACAGGGGTAATAGACCCTCAAGCCCGGAGGGAGACAGACAGGGCACAGAAGACGATCAGAACAGAAGCGTATATGACGCTGATCTTTCCCTACCCCTCCGTCGATGAACACTTTCAAGCAGAGGGTTCAAAGCCCTCAAGCTCAGGGATTGTGGCAGCCCCCATCCCAAAGAAGACATCCGGGAACATGTCTCCTTGTAAGGGGATGTTTGCGTCGGAGGATCTAATACATCCCAGATCCAATGACTGGGAACCGTCTTCCAGAACAGCTAAATATATCTATTCAAGACTGCGCAAACCCCTTGATAAGGAGGTCAGAGCCACACTCCTAGCCGAATGCCCTCGTCCAGATATTGCAGACAAGGTAGCTCTAACACCAGAGCTAGACTCAAAAATGATCACCTTTTTGGGCACAAATGTAAAAGACCCTAGGAAAGGTATAGACCGTGCCTGGAAGTCCTGTCAGGACAAGGTTCTGGACGTTACGGGCCCATTAGCTAAGATCTTGGACCTAGCAGAAGCAGCCATCGAAACAACCAATTCCATTGACCCAATGATTCTATCAGGCTGGGTTCAGCAGGCCATCTGTCTATTGGGAAATGCTAGCTGTGCCATATCAACCGAGCGTCGTAAAGCCATTCTTTTTAAGATCGATGCCAAACTGAGCGATTTGGCGGATGCAGAGTCAGGTGCTACTGCTCAGGGCCTGCTTTTCGGTGATCCTTTCATGAAGTAAATTACCAAATTTGTCAGTACTTTCACCGCTTTAGACAAACCTCAGGCCTCCATAAAGAGAGTCTTCGCTTCCAAAATTGTCTCCAGGGCCGGACGAGGTAGATGTTGCTCCTCCGGCCCTTATTTCTTTGACAAAGGACCTCAGCACTCCAGGGACCAGCATAACGCCTGGCAAGAATGCACTGACACATTCTTCCCCTCAAGAGGATGCGGAAGAGGACGTGCCAGGAGAAGAGCGGCTAGATACCTAGCCCAATAACAACAATCCTCAGGTCAGTGTACTTATAACAGTGCCTGCGCCACAAACGCCTATAGGAGGGATGCTAGCTATGTTTGCAAGAGCTTGGGATACCTTATCGGGGGAAGCCTGGGTCAGGGACACAGCTTGCGGTCTGCACCTAGAGTTTTTCGCGCAACCCGTTCAAGTTTGACGCCCTACCCCTATAATAATGTCCCAAACAGACCAAATAGCGCTAGACAATGAAATACACAACCCATGTCAGAAACAAGCAATTCGCCCCTGCTCAAGTTAAGGAGGTTTCTTCAGTCCCATTTTTCTGGTACGCAGAAAACAAAAAGTGCGCCCAGTCATAAACTTAATAACTCTCAACGAATTCATCATTTACCGCCATTTCAAGATGGAAGGTATACACATGCTCAGGGACCTCCTAAGACCAAACGATTGGCTCATGCGGCTAGACCTGAAGGATGCTTACCTCGCAGTGCCCATTCATCAGACACACGTAGGTTATCGAAGATTTTCATAGAAGAATCGAGACTGGGAGTTCACAAGTCTCCCCTTTGGGCTCTCCTCAGCACCTTGGGTTTTTACCAAGCTTCTAAGGCCAGTAGTAGCCCACCTTAGAGAAAAAGGTGTCTGATTTATAATATATTTGGACGACATCATCTTTATGGCTCAATCACAAGAACAGACCAGACTAGCCATAGATTTACTCCACAGCCTCGGCTTTCTCATAAACTGGGAAAAGTCCATTCTTCATCCATCCAGGAACCTGGAATTTCTGGGGTTGGTGGTGGATACTCAGAATTCTTGACTCTGCCTTACTGCAGCCAAGATTCACTCCACCAAACGAGAGATAAGCAGACTTCTACAAAGGAGTCTTTTCTCTCTTCTGGACCTAGCAAGAGTAATAGGTTTGCTATCCTCCTCCATCCAGGCAACATTTCCAGGCCCCCTTTACTACAGGGAATTACAAAGATTGAAAGGTCAGCAGCTAACACACAGCCTTTCTTACTACAGTGCCTGACACCGTCACCTCAGGCGAGAACAGAACTCAACTGGTGGCTTACTCACATGGAAGCCTGGAACGGCAGAACGATCTTCGGATACGCCCCAGATATCATCATTGAATCAGATGCCAGTCTCTCCGGTTGGGGAGTGAGATGCGGCCCCTTCGCCACCAGGGGAACCTGGTTGCCTCAGGAGCTGAATCTACATATCAACTGCCTGGAGCTTCTTGCGGGCTCCTTTGCGGTACGCTCCTTTGCCAGAGGCAGAGCGAGTTGTTGTATGTTGCTGAAAATGGAAAACATTTCAGCAGTAAGGTACATCAATCATCTTGGTGGCATCAAATCGAGGCCTCTTGCCGAATTAGCCAAGGACTTCTGGCATTTCTGTCTGGAACATCGGATTTCAGTAACAGCGGAGTACCTCCCTGGTCTTACAAACGTGGTAGCGGATTGGTACTCCCGACATTGCACAGATTACAGCGACTGGAGGCTCAACAGAGAAGTTTTTCTCTGCCTCCAAAGAGTCTTGGGTTCCATATCCATAGACCTATTTGTATCCAGACTCAACACCCACCTACCAGTGTTTTACAGCTGGAGGACGGACCTGGCAGCAGCTGCAACGGACGCATTTCTGCAACAATGGTCCCAGGGACTCCATTATGCCTTTCCATCATTCGCCATGATAGCGAGGACCCTGGCGAAGGCCCGCCAGGAGCATTCAAATCTAGTCCTCATAGCACCGGTCTGGACCACTCAGACCTGGTATCCAGTTCTTCTGGAACTTCTGTCGGATTCTCCAATCCTACTACCCCAGTTTTCAGATCTCCTACTAGATCCATCAGGGCAGCGTCACCCCCTTCTTCTCAGCGGGTCATTGATCCTAGCGGCCTGGAGGATTTCAGGTCAAGATGGAGAGTCCCCGGCATGTCGCGCGTGGCAGTTAGCCTCATCGAGGAAAGCTGGGCTCCTGCTACTCTTAAGAGGTATTCCAACTCATGGGGCAACTGGAGCACTTGGTGCAGAAGGAAAGGATTACATCCAGTTTCAGCACCTGCAGAGGAGATCCTGAATTTCCTAGCTTCCTTAGTTGAAAAGGGTCTTGCCTACAGGACAGTGAACGCCTATCGTTCAGCCATTTCTGCTGGACATGACCTCGTCCAAGGGGTCCCAGCAGGAGAACACCATCTTGTCTGCAGATTACTCAAGGGGGTCAAACTTACAGTCCCACCTCCGTCCCGCTACGACAAGCTTTGGGACGTTAATAAAGTACTGAATCATTTTCTATCATGGCCACATAACGAGGAGCTATCCCATACGCCCTATCCGGCAAATTAACTACCCTGCTTTGCCTGGTCTCTTGCAGGAGAGTCTCTGATGTCAGGGCTCTCGATCTAGCAGGTAGGACCTTTTCTCCTGATGGCATCGTATTTCATCTACACAGGAGGATGAAATGCAACTCCAGGGTGATTTCTTACCCTGCTTTAGAGACCAGCCCAAACTTTGCTTGGTTAAATGCTTGAAGGTTTACGAAGAAAATAAAGCTCCGCTCAGGACCTCCCCTAACGGACAGCTATTGCTAGCTCTGCGTAAACCACACAAGGCAGTTTCCGCTCCTACTTTAGCATGCTGGGTGTGTTGGACTTTAACTCAAGCAAGGATTGATACCCAGAGCTTCGGAGCTCACTCCGTTAGAGGAGTCATGGCCTCAAAAGCCTTTCAGGCTGGAATCCGCCTAGAGGACATAATGAGGATGGTAGGCTGGGCAAGCAAATCAATATTTAAGCAGTTCTACCTGAAACCGGTAGATCAGCCGGCATCTATCATAAGTGAGCTTTAAACAAGCATAATGTGAGCCTCCGGTCGTGACATAGAATAAAGATTTTCCATAATAACTTACTAAAAAGTCTTAATTCTATTAAAGCCACGAAGGCGAGCAGTATCCCACCCGGCGAGAAAATAGTATGTATCACGCTTGATAATGATTAAATGCATTACTATGAATTGTTGATAAGTTGGAATTTATATGTGTTTTTCTGTCAGAATAACTCAATGAATTTTCTCTCTAGGGTTGTAATATACATGAAGTAATTCTACTCTTTATCCCTCTCTTGACAGCGCCTGCAGATAAATCCGCCTGATCAGCAGCTCAACCCAGTTTTCTTCTAAAGATGGCTTCAGTTACTATTCTACTATGGACAGCCAAGTTCGCAGCCTCGAAAGAGGAAGTTGCATCATGTTCAGGACTATTTATGAAGGGATGCGGATACCCATTGGAGGACTAAGGTCACATGTTGGTGGCCTCTAGATGAACTTTAGGGAAGTCTTCTGGGAAATGGAGTTTTCTTACTTTCCTAAGAGACTTATGGACATTCTATGATTTCTTTAATATGTTATAATATGTATAATTAAAAATTAATAATATGTTTTGTTATATTTGGTGCACTTTTTCTTTATGCATATTATCTATTGCACCCAGGTACACAAAATATCTTGCTGCTGAGCTTTCTTTACTTGTTTTAATAAAGAAAGAGAAGCATAATGCTTGCCTACGTGTCTTTAATAGAATTAAGACTTTCTAGTAAGTTATTATGGAAAATCTTTATTCACAGCATTTTCTGACAGGGTGGGAGGGTAGAGTTGGTTAAAATTGATTCTAATATGATACAATGTGGCTTTTATAATGCACCTATAACGCACCTGTACACAAGTGTTTCTATGCGCGGCAAGACCAGGCGGGGGAAACACAGGGAGGACAAAATAATGATCTTACTGGGCCTTGTCTCATTCAGATCACACAAGTGCGGGGAAGAGGGAAGGGGAGAAATGCCATGGGGAATGGAAGTGCAATTAACTCAAAAGTGCAGCCAGCGGGTGGCTCATAAGTGCAGAGAGAAGGGTCTATAGGGTTGCAGATACAGACCGTTAGGTGCTGGGGAGCCCGGAGGCAGTTTAAGGGTAACTGGGCATGCAGGAGTCTGGGCCCATGTTTAGAGGGTGACCAGGTGACCAGTGCGCGGAGCGGTCATGTGCATCAGCAGGGGAGAGGAAGAGAGAAAGTGGAAGTGAAAAGGAAGGTCTTGAGTTGCTTCCGGAACCAGAGGTGGTTCTGGTTAAGTTTGAGAGATGCAGAAAGGCTGTTCTAGAGGGAGGCCCCAGCCGGGGAGATAGATTTGCCCCCAACTCTATGCTTGGAGAAGCGTCTGACCCTCCGAGAGTTGGAGGTGGATGAGCGGAGAACTCGAGAAGGAAGATGTTTTGGAACAGAACGTTGAAGCGGTCCCATGCCCCAGAAAGCCTTGTGGATGATGCAGAGGGTCTTGAAGTTGACCCTTGCAGCTACACAAAGCCAGTGAAGAGATTTTAGAGCTGGAGGGATATGATCCCTGTGCTTTAGGCCAAAGCCAAGTCTCACAGTCCTGTTCTGGATAAGTTGTAAAGGTTGAAGAGTAGAGGCAGGACGATTTAGAAAGAGACTGTTGCAATAGTCCAGCCTAGAGAGGGCCAGTGTCTGGATACAGTGAGCATCGGGGGGGGGAAGTGAGAAAAGGAAGAATACCAATGAGGAGGTGCAGCTGATAACGACTTCTTAGAGACATCAGAGATGTGAGGAGAGAAGGAGAGGGTGGAGTCGAAGATGACACCAAGTTTCTTGGCCTCACAGGAAGAGGGCCAAGAGTGGGCGGCCAGAGAGAGCGAGGAAAGGAGGGAGCGGGTGTCCCACTGAGGAGGATCCCAGTCTTACTGGCATTAAGGCAGTGATCATTGATAGTCTGGTATGAGAGAAGAAGCAGAGATGGCTGAGGGGAGCCTGAAAGAGAGCAGAGTGTCATCTGCATAACATAGAATATTGGAGCATAAAATAGCGATGCAGTGAGCAAGAGGTGCAAGGTAGTGGTTGAAGAGCTAGGGAGAGAGGTTAGATCCCTGGGGAACACCACACGTAGAGAGTGAGAGAGATAGAGAGGAAAGACCCAAGTTGGACCTGAGAGAGTTGGTCGGTGAGAAAGGAGGTCAACCAGGCCAGGGTCTGATCAGTAATGCCAAGGTTGTCGTGGAGACAACTGAGCAGGATGGCATGGCTGACCATGTCAAAAGCAGAGTATAGATCGAGGAGAATGAGGACAGAAGGGAGATTAGAGTCAGGATTGGAGAGCAAGTCTTCACAGGTGTCCAGGAGAGCAGTTTCTGTGCTTCTGGCAGCTCTGAAGCCAGACTGGTGGTCATGGAGGCAACCAACAGATTCAGTATGTAGATTAAACTGGGAGATGGCCAGCTTTTCCAAGAGTTTGCCCGGGAAAGGAGTGATGGAGATCAGACAATAGTTAGCTGGAAAGGAAGGATTGGTCGAGGGCTTCTTTAGAAGGGGGTGCACAAGAGAGTGCTTAAGGGGGAGGGGAAAGTTCCAGTGGCAAATACTGCACTTTATATCATATCTGGTCAGTAACATTGATCAAGTCAAAACTACCAGCTGCGCAGTACAGTAACTCATCAATCTGGCCCACTTGTGCTGAAATAAATGGCCCCTCAGGCTAAAAACAAAAACAGGCCCACACCAACTTGTTCATGTAGTGCGGCCCAACAGGTTTTGGCCTTTGCCTTACACGCCAGTCAAAGCCTGGTCCTTGGAGCACAGGCTTCGGCAAACTTGGCCTGCGAAAAGACATCACGGAGCAGACCAAAACTGCGATTGGGCTAGGTAATTGTAATTGGTTATTTATAACGCACTTAATACCCAGAGCTTTCTTGGCGCAGACCCGAGGATCAAACCAGTGTTGCTCTGCACCGTCTTGCTTCCAAGGCGATCATGTTGCCCCGAGCTATCCTCAAGGCCCTAGACCTGAGGTAAACGTAATGGAATTGTCTCAGGACTAGATTGGTTCCAGCCAGGATTTTACTAGAAATTTGGGAACACACTTGAAGGCCCTCTGTATAAATTGACCTTTGCCTTACACCCCAGTCAAAGCCTGGGCCTTGGAGCACAGGCTTCGGCAAACTTGGCCTGCGAAAAGACATCACAGAGCAGACCAAAACTGCAATTGGGCTAGGTAATTGTAATTGGTTATTTATAAAGCACTTAATAGCCAGAGGTTTCTTGGCGCAGACCCGAGGATCAAACCAGTGTTGCTCTGCATCGTCTTGCTTCCAAGGCGAGCATGTTGCCCCTGAGCTATCCTCAAGGCCCTAGACCTGAGGGTAATGGAATTGCCTCAGGACTAGATTGGTTCCAGCCAGGAATTTACTCGAAATTTGGGAACACACTTGAAGGCCCTCTGTATAAATTGATTTCTCTACTGAATGTGGTTGGTTATGAAGAATAACTGAGGAAGAGATATTACTAATACTGAATCCTAACAAAAAAGAAAACCAACAGTGCTGACTTAACCAACCAACTTCTCTCCTGAATCATGTTGTCAATATTTTCAGTAAGGTCTTGGTATCCCTTTTGTCCAGCTTCTGCCCTGGATGGTGTTCACAGACCAGGCATATTTTATTATGAAAAAAGACTTTGAAACCACAGGAGGCTCAAATATTTCAAGTCCTATTGACAAAAACACTCCTTGCGCAATGTTGGCACTCAATGCAGGGATGGAAATTGATCGCCTGGAGTGGGGAGTCTTGGAGAAAGTGTTACTGAAATTAGGTTTTGGCACACATTACACAACTTGGGAGCAGGACAGCTACATGTGCCCCATGGCAAGAGTTGAAGTGAATGGTAACAGGACTAATAAAAGCCACACAGAAAAGGGGGGGGGGTGTGGGGGGGCTAAGAGACCTGAGTGAAAAAGAGAGAAACTCCAAAGTGTATTTTATGAAGCAAATTATTGGTAACTCTTGCAACACAGTTGCCTTAATTTGTGCAGTTGCCAATAACTGGGACAAATTGAGCTTTGGTAAAGGGTCTGCCTTAGAAAATATTTTTGATGGCAATGCTGACAAATAACCATAACAAAATACAAAGCAAAAGTCAAACTATCAGACCTGGCCTGGCTGGCATAGTACTGGCCCTCACTCCCAGCTTTCACTGATGCCCATAGGAAGTGAAACCAGGTGGTAAAATTAATTAAATAAGACACACAGAGAGCAGGTGGGCAAGTTCTATGCAGACAATACAGGATTTATAATGGCAGACTGAAGGCCAAAATTCTTAGAGAGCTAGAAAACTTCCAGAGACACTGAGGGTTAAAAGTAACCAATAATAATCACAGATATTAAAATTCTCTGAGGGTAGGGTGGGAACACTGTACTAACAAACATTACATTCTTTTGACTTCAGGTGTGAGAAAGACATTATGACGGGAATCACAAATGGTAGAGATAGGGGTGACCGATATAAGAATCAGAAGATTATTTTATTCAATCAGATTTATACAGACCAGAAAGAACATTGGTCTGCGTCTCTACTACATTTATAATCGCACCTCTCCTCTTCGTATCCCCTGGCCCTTCAGCTTTGCTTCAGAGGCATCCTAGTCCCACCCCGGCTATGGCGTCAGTGACGTCCCTCTACAGTTCCTTCTGGCCATCCTGCGAGGCAACACCTCATAACCGGGGTATCTCCTTCCCTGTTGACAGGCCACCTGGAGAGCTGTCTCTGTATCACACGACTGGCAAAAGCACTGCCGCTGTGCTCCACAACCTTTGAAAGGCCTCTCCCAGCAGCATCCTTGTAGCTGCCGCCACCACAATCCTCTCCACGGACCTCGGACAGAGCATAATGCTTTACTTCATCCCCATCATGCGGGGGAGGGGTTGCTCATTTCCTGCACTGTTATTGGTCCCTGAAGTGGTGGGGGTCTGGTGAGCCGTCACACGGACTAAATATACAGGGTCATGGGGAGTATGGTTTAACTGATTAAATGTGATAATTCTGCCTCCATTGAGTTATGTCTGGCATGCCACACTTTCTAGAACTCGGAAAGTGTACACAAGGAAGCCTTGGTGTCAGTTAACTGCCTTCATATGGGGTTATTAAAGAATCTATTCTTTGAAGGAAGTTTTCAATAATAGGAAAACATGGTATGTCTGGAAAAGCCATTACAGACATCCTAAGATAAGAACCTGCATCCCAACTTCATGTGCATTTCGGGAGAAAAGACGCAAACCAGGTTTAACTCTAATTTGAACTGGAAAAATGCAAGGGGATCAGGCTCTGCAAGAGCAATTTCGGTTGGGGGAGATAGGAGAATGAGATAAGCTCTGTGGCCATGTATGACCTTATCACCATAGAGTACTTTAGGAAAGCACAATGATGATAAAATGTGAATTCCGCTACAATCCCCTCTGAAACAATTTCTGGTAACCCTGACCTTTTCACCAGAAATGGTAGGAAGCAGATATGACGACATTTGAGATGATAAACGATAATGGGACATTTTAATGTTTAATATGTGGAAGTGCAGGATGCTGAACAGGTAACTTCTCAGGCCATAGAGTAGCTTTCTTGGCAGTGGCAGGAACATTGATAAGAAACAGCAGACTTTGTGACTGGAAGACAGAGCTTATGAACTTCAAGGAGGCACTGCAAACAATGGTCAACAAGGTTGAAAGACTGGTTACCTCGACGGAGTGACAACCTTGCAGGCACTCATTTGAGACTCTGCAGCTGAGGTCAGAGAGTACAGCAATTATTAAGAAGAAGTGTTGGATGCCTGGTTCTCCTTAATTCCAAACTGTGAAAAGCAGAAATTTAGGTCAGAGCAATGGACATCAGAATCTTAGGGGCTGGCTATGGAGAATCAATCATCACACACAGCCCCAAAGCTTCTTCGATACAAACTTGAAGAGTATGGAAGACCCAAACAGGTTTCCCATGATATGATATGGGATTTATAATGCGCCTATACACAAGTGGTTCAAGGCGCAACGAGGCAAGGGAGGGGGAACAGAGGGAAGACAGACAACGATCCTACTAGGCCAGGTGTCATTCAGATCGTGCAAGTGCATGGGAAGGGGAAGGTGGAAAGTGCGGGGGCAAAGGGGAGGGGACAGTGCAGTACATGGGATAATAAAATAAACAAACAATAAGTAAAAGTACAGCCAGGTGGCAAGTGCAAGGGTGTGTGCAGACATCAGGCGTCAAGTGCTGGTAGTGGGACTGTAGGGATCCAGACACTGTCCCCAAGTGTGGAGGTTGCCAAGAAGGCAGTGCAGGAGTGCGACTGGCGGAGGAGGGAACCTGGGCCTGAGATCAGAGGGTGTCGGGCAACCAGTGCAGTTTCAGTATCAGCCAGGAAGTCAGCAAGGGAGAGGAGGAGAAAAAGCAGAAGCAAACAAAGGTTTTGAGGTGCTTCTGGAACCGGAGATGATTCTCCTCAAGTTTCAGGGAGGCACGGAGGCTGTTCCAGAGGGAGGCCCCAGGCAAAGAAAGAGATCTACCACCAACTCGTTGCTTGGAGAAGTGACTGACCCTGAGGGAGTTGGAGGCGGATGAGCGAAGAGATCGAGAAGTAAGATATCTAGGAAGAGAGAGTTGAAGGTATTGAGGCGCCAGGCCCCAGAAGGCCTTATGGACAATGCAGAGGGTTTTGAACTTAAACCTCGCAGCCACTGGGAGCAAGTGCAGAGTTTTCAGTACTGGAGAGATAAGATCCCTGGGCTTGAGGCCAAGGACAAGACTCGCAGTCCTGTTCTGGATGAGTTGCAGAGGGCAGAGGGAGGAAAGCAAGCAGATTTAGAAAGAGGCTGTTGCAATAGTCCAGCCTAGAGAGAACCAGAGCTCTGGAGACAGTGAGCTTCTGGGGGAAGGAGAGGAAAGAAAGAATACCTCTGAGGAGGTGCAGCTGGTAGTGTGACTTCTTACAGAAGTCAGAGATGTAAGGAGTCGAAGATGACCCCAAGGTTTTTAGCCTCGCATGAAGAAGTCATATACACTACGTTTAGAAGGTGTGTCTGAATAAAGCGTCTAAGTTTGAAGAGTTTATGTGGTGTGTAACCGCTTCTTTTCCTAGATATGAGCTATATAAACTTGGCTAATCACAGGGAAGAAATTGAGGAAAGGAATGGTCTCCTGAATGTGGCTAGTCGATTTGGCACCCAGAAAAGCAAGATGCACTTTTGAGGGACGAATCTAGCTTTTTGGAGTTTGACATAACTTACTGATTTTAGCAGCAGATTCCAGAGGACGATGGTTGTACAGCAATGAACCTTCACCTGGTATGGCTGAAGTGCCACAATGGCTTACCCTGCTGCCCTAATTCTCTCCCATGTTTGCAGGTTTTGCAAGGACATGTGTTAGGATTAGATACTGAAGCGATGAGTATAGTGGGGGGAATATTCCTTAACCATCATTGAATTTTATAATATTTATAAGTTGGGCAAGAAAACTACCATATTTTTAACAAGCTCGGTCTTTGGTGGGGTTTCAGCGACGGTTGGTGAATTTTTTTAACTGGACCAAACAAAGCGAGAGAGCCCGAACCAAACAAGCTACAGGGTTCTGGGGGGGTTCAACCCCCCACCCACCCCAGACAACATTTTTAAAATAAAGGGTTCACAGGGTGCATTCTGCAGCACTTTCTTTGACAAATTGGATAAAAAGCCACACAGTTTGTTATCAGTTTTGTTTGGTAGCACATGAAAAAACCCAATAGATGCAAGTCACCAACAGAGTACAGGACCATGTTCCAACGCATTCTCATTATGCCTTTGCCCACAAAATATGGCAGTTTATAAAACATTTTCAAGCTGGCTGTGCCAATACATGTTCATGCATGCTGCACCAATATTGCTGGTATTACCATATAAGGACGCCCAGCCAGTAAAAAATGCAGTGCCACAAAAAAGAATATCAGAATGTCTATACCAAGCTAGTCAAGTGTACCAAGTAATCACATTTATGATTGTTTTTACCCTTGATGCCAAGTAAAAAATAGCATGCCACATTAAGTAAATGCAGACTAGCACTACTAATGTAGGTCAGTTTAGCCATGTAATAACACTTATTTATGTTTGCTTTTACCTTGATGCCAATTAAAACATGCCATGCCATATTAAGAAAGTATATGCAGACTGACACTAGTAGTACACTCATTTTGCATCAAGGGTAATAAACCTAAGTGCTGTTATGGGGCTAGACTGGCCTACACTCTGTGTAGGCCAGTCTAGCCTGTAAAAACACTTCACCTACCACTTACCATTTTGCTTTACCCGTGTACAGTGCCTCAAGGATAAAGCAAACACTAATGCCATGCTCCTAGCAGCCCACACCCCCTTAATATAGGTGTGGGGGCTGACACACATACACAAACACTTTCACCCACGCATTCACTCTACTTATACAACTACTTGCATGCCCGCATTCATGAAAACAAACAGCACAATACATACATTCATGCATGCATTCAATTACATACATGCATGCATACCAATTACATTAACAAATGCTTACCTTACCTGCATGCACCACTCACAAGGGCCTGTGCCACCACTGGCAGACCCAAATGGCCCTCCCCTCCTCTCCACAACGTAAACACACTGACTGACGGGAGCAGTCCTCTCTGGTCTACACTGCTAGCACAATGACGAGGCAGCAGAATCAGTCCCATTATTATTCACTACATTTGTCGCTGAGCCAAAAGGGCTCTGCAACAAACAAAATGAAAGGTGTAGCAGGGGCCATGCCCCTGCTCAGATGAGGCAGCACAGTCACCCGTGCAAATTAAGCACACAGGGGATCTACTGCCTGCCACTAAAGGAACAGGGTGGCCTGCCTCTCAGGTGAGGGGGTAGCACCCCTGCTCATAGTGGCTGGCAACCACTCGGCAGGTTTCAATCTTCTTGGATGTGGTATTGTTTATCCAGGTGTGTTGCCTACCTTCTACACGCTTTGTGTAATTGGGTGGGGGATTGGAAAGGGCCATCAAAGATCATTCTAATTTGTGACAAATAATACAATGTTGCTTTCTGTGCAGAATCTAAAGAGGAGTAGTAAGGAATCCCATACAAGGCTGCCATGTTTCCCTTAGTAAATAGGTATTGACTCTGTAAAACCATTGGTAACGGTCAATAGGTTTCTGGGAGACAGTTAACCTTGAAGAGCTTTTTCTGCATCCAGATGAAAATCATCTATTCTAACAGACCTGACCCCATTTAGTGCCATTTTCATGCATGTGTACATGGATCCCAAATGCAGTCAGGAACTGAGGTGGGTGCTAGCCAGCAACATTGGGATGAACCTTGGGATGACATTTTATAAAAATATATTTGCAGTGAAGGTCAATGATAAAACTGACCTTATATTTACATCATATACTACAGTAACAACTGATTTGACAAAACCCTAAGCATTAACTTTTAATCTTTTTTGGGTATATGCCTATTACATTGAAACACTGGTGTGTACGGTTGTTTCTGGGCTCATGAGGTGCTTGGGATAATCCAGTGTTGCTGGAAGAAAAATACCCAACCCTTCTTAATGGGAAGGGAACATTATTTCTCTTGGTTGAACAAAGCACCACTTTCCCAGGAACTTTGCGACTGGCTTGCGGGGGCAAAGAGATGGGGGACTCTCCATCACTTGACTACCTCCAAGGTATGGGGTCTCAAGTAGCCCCTATGGTCCTTAGTGAGGTTGCACCAATTCGTACCTCTCCAACCACTAAAGGCTACCTTTGACTGACCTGGTCTGCCAAAACGTGATTGGCTAGTAGGGGTGCCTATTCTCTCTCTCCTCCTCAGGTCTTGCATCCATCTCACCCTCTAGTTCCGTCTGTCCGCCTTCTTAGATACTAATGATTCACTACTTCTCCTACCTCTTCCAATCCTCCTCGTAATATGACTTTCTGCTCCTACTCCCTCCATCTCGCCGATTTCTTCCACCAACCTTCTCAAAAGGACTCTCTCCAGATGGTTACTTTATCCCTTTGGTATAACTTCATCCCTCAAGCTTCTTTCTTCTGAAATTCTGCTGTTTGACAGAGCTCCCTTCTTATAAGGCCTTATTTTCACCTTCTCTCTTGAGATAGCTCTTGCTCCAATGCTGGAGCTCAATCTCTACAGCCTCTTGGTAGTCCTCTCTCATACCCCTGCTCGGTCTCCTTCTCTACCCACTCTGAGTATATTGGTGGTTTCTGGTCTATAATTAATCTGTCTATATCTCTCTCTCTCTCTCTCTCTCTCTCTCTCTCTCTGTAACTCTGCACCCTTTCTGACAGCCACTTAGTTTTTGTAGCCTGGTCTCTCCTCTCCTTGTCTGCTGCTCAGAGACATGGATTACACCCATTTAATGTAGGTAGAGAATTAGAAAAGTGTGGATTCGATATAGAGACAATGTGCACTAATGACCACTCCTGTATTTGGATATCATGGAAATCTATATTCAAACAAACTGGCAGCGACCACACTTAGCCCTCCAGCCCACCCACTAGAGCTGGAATTAGAAGTCTACAATTTGGAAAGGGGAAGGTGCGCCACGCTAAAGTTAGAGATCAGTCTCTGAATGTCCCAATTGAAGAAATCTGCTACAAATTCTTTTCCAAAACCAAAGTAGTTGACAGTGAAGTTTAATACTCAAGTACGGAGAGCCGACACGTGTTTCGACCAATAGGTCATTCTCAAGGCCTAACTTGTATTTCACTGCAACCAATAGCTATGGATGAACAATCGTCCATGAACCTTCTTTGATTACTAGTTGGAAATCGCACAATTGCGTTGATGACAATTCAAGTCAGTATCAGGCACAATATATAGTCCTGTGATATGGGAGTTCAAATAATAATGGGGCCCAATCCCCACATCGAGTAATGCAATCAACGTAATTGTGGGATTTTCAACTAGTAATCAAAAGAAAGTTCATGGACGATTGTTCATCCACATCTTTTAATGTAGGTAGGTCTATTATCTGAATAGGCTAGGTACCTCTGGTCATGGGAGCCGGAAGAGGGATAGTCTCCCCTTTGGGGGCCCTGTTGATAGTGCCTGCTTAGAACAAGATCTACCTATTTTCATATTGTGTTAATCAAAAGCCAGAGAAATCTTTGGCAAATAAGGGAGGCTGTTCGATGTAACTGTAAAGCTTTCATCGTGGGACAACGGCAACTTTGCAAACCCCACAATGTTAACAGGTGTGAGACAACGATGTTTGTTTATTCTGTCCCTTGCACAGCACTCCAGTAGACTGTCCAAGTTTGATACACTCTCATAAATGCGCCTTTTGGCAGCCGATTTCCTTGCTCGCCAGTGAATTCAAACTGCTCCAACTTTGTTTTATTGAAGGGACCGGTGTCAACTTCTATGCTTGGTGATTGGGTCTCGCAAGGGGCCTGGACTAGCTCAGAGAATAATAAAATTAAGATTAGAGGTACTCTCAAGATTTGGTACCCGACCCCCTTTAAACAAATTGTTATAGGTGGGTGTAGGTTGGGAGGTGCTCATTTGACTGCACCCTACCTTAGTACCGGGACCCTGAGAAGGCAGTCTGTGGATCCATCGTAATCCTCCACTGTGTAAGGGTGTCAAAGAAGGACACTGACACAAAGGTGGCATGGTGGTTGGCAAAGACTTATTTTTATCAAAAGAAACCCTCCCTTATCTTCTAAGAGGGGTTTCCCTGACTCAAACAAATACTAAGAATGGGCTGTCAGAATGTCACCCGAAATCAAACTGCACTGTTCTGTGTCATGACCTACTTCTCTGGACCTATGGAGAACTCCCTCAGCACCTCGCCGGCGTCCTCCGCTCTTCTGCTTCTCCAGTCAGCCAACCGGTTTTAAAATTCCTGCTCACACCTGTTGTCTATCCCAGTTAGGCTTGACGAAAACTTCAGCCCTTCTCTTTTTATACAATGTTGCCAGTCACACCCTGGCGGATTGTCAAAGTCCTTTGTTGTTCTTGATGAATTGATCTTCATGCATTCTGGGGGCCGCCTCGTACCAGTACTAGCACAGCGAGTAATCTTCATGTCAACCTGCTACTTTCTGTTGTGATGGTACATGGACCTACTTTCAAGAAAGTAGTTTGACATGGAAAGGGGAGGGGGAATAGGTGAGGTTAGGGTGTGACGTGAACCAACGGTCTACCTAGGTGATAGACCTTATCCCAATGTCCCTCCCAATGATGTCCTCCCCATTATACCCCCCTAAGGGGGACTATTAGGTAGCAGCTGCACCTCCCATGCCTCATGGAAAAAGCTCCCCCCCCTTGGGGAGAAATGACGATACATGTGAATTGTAGCAACTAGGCTCAGCATCTTCTAGCTTCTGGACCCGGAGGAGGTTCCACTAACATCCGCTAGTGCCGGCCCATTTGCCCACCCCACTGTCGGTCACCAGGCCTACAGCATTGAATATGAAAATAATGGGAAACATCAACAAAACCCTCTGCCAGAGACTCCTGATTTGACTGCTCAGTCTGTTGGTGCTGTTTAAACCTTTCCAGCCAAAGTCTTTCCTCGTTATCAGTTCAGGAAACTAACTAGAACGATACCAGGGACTAAACAAAGGGCAGGTGCCTACCCTGCAGTGGGGATGTTTCAAGCCCCCGAGGGTGGAGGTATGGCTATAAAACTATAATAAAATGTTTCCCCAGCATTTTCTGGGCAGGAGAATCATAAACAGGGGATGGGGCTCGTGGGATGTGGAGAACCAGGTGATATAGGGTTGTGACCCTTTGGGAATTTCCCTATTCTGCACCTTGTCAGGCCCAGTGCTAAAGGGTGACACCACGTGTTACCGCCTAGTATGCCTAATTATGGGCACATTACAATGGATTCCATTTGTGGAGGGGCTGGACCCAGAACCTTGGCATCTCCCCTTGTCCATTCTGACCAGACTGGGCCCATGCTGGGTTATTACACAGGCTCCCCAGCATTTCCCAGTGTTGTGTGCTTAGCAGACAA
Source organism: Ambystoma mexicanum (assembly GCF_040938575.1). Classification (NCBI taxonomy): domain Eukaryota; kingdom Metazoa; phylum Chordata; class Amphibia; order Caudata; family Ambystomatidae; genus Ambystoma; species Ambystoma mexicanum. The sequence goes on from NC_090925.1 coordinate 1,107,885,887, forward strand.
CAAAGCCCAAGCCTAATTAAGTCCAGTGAACATTCCAGCATGTGTGCGTTACTCAGTCCATCTCTCCCTAAACCCCTAAAGCTTTGTAAGCCCCTTAAGTAGGTAGCACTGGCATATCTGTCTTTGGCATGCTTTTCGCACCTGCAGCCGAGATCTGCACACACGTGACATCGCAAAGCTGTGTCCTTACTTCCAATGGTGTTGTCTCATGATGCAGTACTCCAAAAGAGCCATTCGCGTTAAAATGAAGAACAGCCGGGCCACAGTGGTGAGTCACTGCACCAGGGCACTATGTTGCACCAATTCACATCTAAAAACTCAAAGTCTGACATTTCATGAGGAGCATTGAGTGCTAACTTGACACCCCCTCAGGAACCCAGTTGGAAACCAAGTTACTTTTCATGCCACTGCACAAGCAATGGCTCTGAAATATTCGATTACGTACAAAAGATTACACAAAACATGAATCTGAAGGCTGGGCATTCTGCTCCAGCCACACTCCAGCTTTGAGCACTTCCTTAAGCTTACGTTGTTGGGAAGATCCATCTGCTCGATATGCAATCATCAAGACTTCATCCTAGACAGTGCTTATGCCCTGCTCTTGCTAGAAATAACTTTGCTCTGCTAGAAAACTAAACAAATAGCTGAACATGCTGCATCAAAGCTTCTACATTGCACTGTGCTTCAGACTCCTATTATGTCTGATACAGTCAAGATAAATTTCAAGATTGCAACCATTCTTCACTGAAAGCATGCGTCAAAGGACAAGAACACTATATTGGAAATTGCCAGCGACTACTGCTTGCCAAATGCAAAAGTAACTTTGTAGCAGTTGAAACCTTTACCTCTTAGGTTTGATACTCTTTTGTTTTAGCTTCAGCATCCAAGGAAGGGAACCAGATGGAGACACCCTCTTTGTTTACTCCAATACTTGGCAGGGTTTTAAAAATGTTGGCCTTATTGTTTCTAAATTATTCTCCAAGTTTCAGTAGGCTTTTTCCCACCCTAAGCCGTGAACTACTAGTACTCAATAAAACTCTTAATCTGACCCTTTTCTTCCCTTGAGTCGCTGCTCGATCTTTCAACAAAGCATTAAAAAAATATTGTGTTGCTTGTAGCATTTGCCAGAAGAAGCCCTGAAGTGAAGTGGCAAGATTGGTTCTAAGTGATATTCCTGCATTTTGAAAGCTGCATACTAAAAAGAACAATTTATTTCGGCCAGTTTTGCTATGGGGGGGGGAGGTGGAATCACCCCATCCCACCCTTTGAGACAAGCCATTCCCCGTCCCTCACCTGCACTTACAGGATGTCACAAGTCAGGGGGGTTTGAAACCCCGAACCACCGTTGTCTCAGCTGCCGCCTCCCCACTCCTCCTCATGTCTCGCCCATCATTACCGCTCAATCCCCTAACACATAAATCCAAATACGCAGTTACATTTACCCCCTCCCCATCACAAACATTCCACTTATCCCTCACCATACAGACATAGGCACACGGACACACACACACAAACACCAACACACACAAACCCACTCACCTGCAACTCCTGCGATTCCTCTTTCGAGCGCCGCCATGCCTGTCAGCCCCTGCGCAAACTCTTGTGCGGCAGGAGCGTGACAGTTTGATTTAGAAAGACTGCCCAGAGTGGTTCCTCGCAGTATTTCTAAATTGATTTTTTAAAAATGTTGCCTTTTTTTTTACACTAATTTCTCACTCCATAGGGCAAGAATTCTATGTGATATTTCCGCTTTTTGCAGGCCCTATACCAAAGAGACTGATTTATAAGATGCCCTCTGCAACCACTACTGATTATTTATGTCTCTTAAAATCCTTGAGAAGGGCACATCGTGGGACTTCTAAGCCCCTGAAAAGTGGGGAATAAGTACATCTTAGTGACTTTGCAGTAGGCCACTCATTCAGGGGCATTTGCTTTGTGAAATCATACCAAACAGAAAAGGTAGTCCTCTTTTCAACTATGGTGGGTGTTCTTAAATAAATATTTATGGATTAGGGGTCACCCTTAATGTCAAAACTAATGACAGAAGTTAGAATATCTTCTTAAGAGACACTCTGCACCCCATTTTGTAGGCTCCACATGAATGGATTAGTAGAAATATTTCATAATTCTCTAAAAAAACGTCTGGGGATGTTGGTTCATGAATATGCCAGGAACTGGGATGAACTGCTGTCATATGCCCTATTTGATGTGATGAAGACCCTTAAAGCACTACAGGCGATTTCGGTCTTTTGATCAGGTGTACGGACAAAAGCCTCAGACACCTTGGATATGTTCAAGGAAAGCTGGGAGAGTCAAAGAGACACCAGGCTGAACACTGATTAGTTTGTCCATGATACTGAAAGAGGACATTGGTTGGTGAGAAACGTGGTACACCAGCACCAACAAACCTGTCAGAATATAGAGAAGCCCCTACAGAATGGTAAATTTGCCTGGCAAGTTCCAAGTCATTGATGTCAGAGCGCTATACCTACATCCTGTGCACCGACAGACGGTCATCCGGTATGGCACTACGGAAAGGTGGCTGAAACCACAGGTTACAATGCATAAGCCCTGTATGACTCACAGCATTCTCTGAAAAACAATCTCCCAATGGACTGGTTACTTTCTGTGCATGCAAAATGTTCCTCAACAAGTTATTGCTGCTTGTCCAGGAATGCCCAGTTAGCCTGTCTGATTCCAGCCACCCCCAGACATCCCCCACCGCACCCCCCAAACACCCTCTTCTTTGGTTACTTTTCGGATTGTTGATCTCAGACCCCTTCTGGAACTTGCTTTTGACAAACCATCTTATTTGCTGATTTGTTCCGTCCGCATATGACCTCAGAGCCAATTTTGGAGTTGCCACTGGTTCTTCCTATGCCTTGATCTGATACGTTTTTGACCAGCGCTGGCATTGCCCTGTGTTATACTGGACTCCTTTGTTACCAATTTCTGACTGCCTCATGGACCGTTTCTGCCCGTTTCCTGGTTACCAGTTATGACTCACCTGGACCACCAGTTAAAAACACCTTTAGTGCTTCTCTTTGTTGCAAATGATCATGGAGCTAGAAGACTCAAATTGTGCTGTTACTGTTACCATTCACATGCCGTTGGGTACTGCTCTCCTTGTTCCTACCCCCTTGCGCCATCGGTTCATTCATCTTGACCATTCAGCACTGCTTCCCAGATCAGTTTAGGCATCGCTGACCTTCCTTGGATCTGTTAGGTGTCAAATGGACTCCCTGTTAATAGGTGTTCCCATGGAACTGCTACATTATGCAGGTACTTAATTGTATCGCTCATTTTAAGTGATTTATGTGTCTTTCACTGTATTGACTAACACGTCCTTCCATTTCTTTGTAAGGAGGAGTTTGGTTGTTACCTTTGCCTCGAATCGTAGCTTTAATCTTTCGTTAATAGTATCATCCAGCTATTGCCGGAGGTTGGAGGGAGAAGTTAACGGGGGCATTATTGCAGAATTGGGTGCCCAATACTCTGATAGGCGACCAGGTTGGAGAACAAACTCTGTGCCGAGTGGCATGGCCCATATTTAGTCTGCAAAGTCCTCAGCGATCTAAACTATCACATCCAATAGACCGACAAGAGACTTCACAGATCTATTTTCTGACAGCGATACCAATCCCGATTCTACGTTTTTAGAATTCAGTGAGACCGAACTTGCAGCTGCTCTTAAGATGCAAAAATCAAAGAAGGCACCGGGCCCGGATGAGATACCTATCGATTTTGTCTTTGTAATACATCTCCAGGGATCAAAATTAAGATTTTATCGGGAGCTAAAAGCAGCTCTAGGGCATCCAGCATTAACCAGTGACCAAGAGCAACCACTGGGGAACCAGGAGCTAGTACATCGCATTTTCCAAATCTAAACTTTCAAATAAAATGCAGACATATCACTTGGTTCATTATTTATTACCCCTTATACTTTAAATGTCGTATAGATGTGCCTTAATGTTTATTCATAGATTGTCCTAAATGCAGAGTTAAATTGTGTTTGGCATCACTTGGCCTGGGGAGCCAAAAGTAGCTCCTGATAGGTGTTGGTGTCAAGCTAACCAGGCTCTTCTAAGCCACAAGCAGGAGCTAAATAGCTCCCAGCTCTCCTCAGTTTCAAACCCTGCATCTCTATGGATTCCATCTCTTACTAAGTTTTTTAATGACATTAATTTTGAGTTAATATTGTCCCAATATTGTCTATCAAAGAAGTGGTTAAGAAGACTATAGATAAAGCTTTGGAAATGGAATGGATTACGGATCACACAGGTGACTTTCTAACTAAACGATTTCCGGTTACCCCAGTATTTTATTCATTACCAATAATTCATAAGAACAAGACTAATCCACCATTTACACCAGTTGTAGCAGGAACAGAAAGTATATCCCATCCTTTGGCAATCTACTTAGATCGAGCTTTACAACTGCTTGTACAAAAGACCTCGACATATCTAAAGGACGCTGCACATTTTCTCAGGTTACTCAAGGAAAAACAGATCGACAACCCATCAGTGATTCTATTCACCCTTGATGTGAATAGTTTATACACATCTATTCCCCATAATCAAGGAATAGAGGCACTTGAATGGTTCCTCTTGAACCACCACATCATCTTGATTCATAAAGTATTCGCAATAGAGTTGATAAACATCATCCTCTATAACAATTACTTCCGGTTTGATGGAAAATATTATTTACAAACTTCTGGAACTTCAATGCTGTCAGCAGTGGCACCATCATATGCAAACATCTTCATGTTCCATTTTGAGCAAACATACGTTCTCAACAAAGATCCATGGAAAAACAAAATTATCTGTTGGAAACATTTCATTGACGATATTTTTGGGATCTGGCAAGGGACGGAAGAAGAACTTCAACTATTCTTCGAATACCTAAACAAATGCCATAAGGGAATTACCTTCACCTTGGAAATAGGCTGACCTAATATACATTTCTTGGATGTCAATATTAACAAAGTGGGTACTGACCTAGTTACCAGCATCTACAGAAAACCTACGGACACCAACAACACACTCCATTTGGAGAGTTTCCACCCGATACACCTAAAGGATAACCTCCCTTATAGTCAATTATTACGACTCAAAAGAATCACCTCAGACACAAGAAATGTCCAAAATGAGTATGAAGACATGAAACAAAGATTTAAGAAAAGAGGATTTCCTGATGAAATTCTGGACAAGGCTGTCCGATGTACAGAGCCCCTGTCTCGGACTAAACTTCTGGAGGAACAACCAAAGAAGAACACAACACGATTAATTCACACTTTGAAATGTTCTAGCCAGAGCTTTCAGATAAAAAGAATCATCATCAAAAACTGGGACCTCATTAAATCTGATCCTAATTTAAACCGTCTGTTTCCAGAACCGCCAATGCTGGCATATAAGAGAGGTAAAAACCTCAGGGACACTCTTATCAGAGCCGAGAGACCTAAGAAATCTACTCAAACTACTTTAAGAAAACATAAATCTGGGACATACCCATGTTTGAACTGTCAACACTGTGCCAATATAATTACAGGGGACCATATAAAACATCCCAGCAGTGGCAAAAAAATACCCCTGAAAGACTTTGCGACAGCAAGAATTTGATCTATGCACTTCGATGCCCATGTGATAAATACCACGTAGGCAAAACAATCCGGAAAGCAAAGGAACGCTGGACGGAACACAAATCAAACATCAGAACATGCAATAACAAATCACCAGTATACAGACATTTTAAAGAGAACGGACATAACCTCACTCAATTGAGATGGGCAATACTGGAAGTGATCCATCCTCTCCCAAGGGGTGGAGATTTGGCCAAAAGGTTATCCCAGAGAGAACTGTTCTAGATACATAAACTTGACGCACTGGCACCACATGGCCTTAATGAGGAATACTATCTAGGCCCTTTTTTTATAAATTAGACCAATTTTTTTTTTTAAAAGGTACTAAGTAACCACTTGGGAGTAATCACATTATCATACACTTGATAAACATTAAGGTGTCTGTAATGTTGTGGATTAAATTAAGTAAAATTGAGTACTACTGCTCGCATGTATCATCGTTCTTATGACCCAATGGTCACATCATTATGGTCAAAATCGAAATAACGTACCTACAAAACGTTAATGTGTCAATATGTTGCAATATGTTCTGACAACACTGTAGAATATGGATTGAAATTGTTTTGGATAGAAATAGGTCAGTTACAATATACATGACTAGGTTGTGAACTCCATATGAGACAGTAATATTATGTATCTAAACTTTAATTTGACGATCTCTCATTCTGTTATGGACTTTCCAGCTGAACATTTTAAATTACACTGATTTTGACAAACATGAGGCCATTAGACCAAAGACGGCATTTCCAGAATGTACGTTAAAATTAACAACACATGCATTTTCGTGCATTTCTCGTTTCTCTAAATAAAACATATTTAGAGTTAGAAATCAAAACATTTTGATCTCATAAAATTGAGGGCATTCCCCTTTTTTCCTCCTTTTTGTATCATCTGGAGACTTTAAGCTTGAAGCAATCCCTTACCTGTGCAACCGCACTTTGTTTACAACTGTGACATCATGCACGTACGTAACGTGATGATGTCACACAAACACTGTCTATAAAAATGGCCATTTTGGATATATGACAGCATTCGATGATGTACTAGCACTAGGAGACGCACGGAATAGAGACTAGTAAGTATCCCTTGGGACTCTGAATCTGATTTTATTTTACCTGACTACTCTACAGAACTAACCCGCTCTAACCTTGGGTTTTCTCATTCCCAGGTTGGTTGGCGGTAGATCATCTGTAATATTATTGACTAAATCAGGGGCATTTACTTTAATGCGCTTTCGCCAGCAGATGACTCCTGTGCCCACAGCAGAGCAACTTTATTCCTAATGAACAAGCTTCACTTGGTAAGTGTTGTTTTGCTTCTTAGGAACCTAATGTATTGACACAGAATGGACTTACCCAGTATTAATTAACAAAGAATTTATTTTGTATCTTCTTGGTTTTTTTAAATTAAATAGGTGTTTACCTATACCATTCTAGAGGACAGAACTGTATTTATTAGATTGCAGAGGTAAACCATGAGTAAACCTTACTATCACCATCAAAAGTCTTTCTTTTTAAAGTAGATTCCAGAATTGGTCTTTTGTTTTCACAAATGTTAGGCTAATTTCATTAAAACAAATGTAATATATGTCCTAGATACTCCTGGAGAAACACTGAATAAATGTGTTTCAAAATTTGATACTTACCGTGAAGGGAAGAACATCCTTCTATCCAATGTTTAAGAAAAAAGGAACAGGGTAAGCACATCTCCTGTCATAATAACCACCAGGCATTAAACCTTATTACTTCGAAGGTCACAAAGGGGTTAGGAGACCTATTGGCTACTGAGTTGTTTTATCAATAGTTAACAACCATAAATATTTGATTTGAATATATATCAAGGAACTTAGTTGTGTTTTGACACTTACTCACTAAATCACACTGGATTATTTTGATGCGATGACAACTTTGGACAAATTTTGATGATGTTAAATGTATTCTTAAAGAACATTTTGTATGTTACTTTTGTTTTAGCAACAATGTATGGGAATGTTGAAACAATTAAGTTTGTATCTCCAATCTAACTTAGAATATTGTTTAATTTTCTTTACTAGATTTAAAGTTTGACTTTTATAAAAACAGCCCCTGAAGAAACACGTTGGGCAACTTAGTTTGGACCAATAAATCCTGAATAATTCAAAAATCAAGCTGTAAGTTGTTTTTTGTACAAAAGTGAAAAATTAAAAAGCAATTGTTATCATATCTGATGATCAGACTATGTTATGTTTATTTTTTCTCAAGAAATAGAATGAACATCTACTTGTTTATCTATAAATACTTGGCTGCATAGCCTTAGATAGTGTGCAGGGAACGGGAGTTCCCAAATAGGGACCTTATCTTGTTTTCTCTATTAATTTTGAGTGGATCATCCCTATGCGCCAGATTGCAGGTGGGATTGCACCTATTTTTAAAAAGGGAAATAAAAAGAAACCAAAAAGTGATCAACCCATTACCCTCATCAACAATCTTGCTAAAGTCTGAGAAAAAATGTGTTGTTGCAACTTGTGGAATGGGTGGATTCCAAAAACGTAATCATTCCCTTTCAATGGGGTTTTAGACAGACTAAGCACAATTGAACAGTTATTCATTCTAGCAGCTTTGTCTCATAAATTTGTCACTGATAAATGATCCAATTTATTTTTTTCTTTTCATGGTCTTTAAAACTGTGTGGGACAAGATCAATCTTCAACAACTCTGGGAAGTTATAATTGATAAAGACACCCCGCATGACTTGCCACCAGTAATGACTACAACTGGCATTATGTCCTGCAACACTCGTAAGACAAATCAGGCCAAGAATTGGTTATAATGGAACCTTAGCGAAACAAGTTGTTTTTTTCGACTGTGTTGGGATTAGGTTCTCATCAAATGTTATTTGCGAAGATCAGCTTGATCCCAACATCTCGTCTTTAAACAATCCACAGGGGCAACTTTAAGCTTTGATAACAGGTTTGGAGGAAAAGCTATCCTCCCATAGTTAGAAGTTTATAAAGCCCAAGTGTGTATAGCTTTTAATATGTAGTGGACCGCTGGGCTATGCTCCATACTCCAACTTAGACAAAGATGAAAAACTTCTAGATTCCCAATAGTGTCCCTACATTCCTAGTATAGTTAGAACAGGGCATTTGTCAATTAAAATACAAAGATTCTCCGTCCCCCCCTTCTTTATTGGCTGCAACTTAATCCTTTGCACCTCCCTCCCTGGTTAGAAGACTCAGAACCACCGGCAGCTTGACCGGGTGCGACGCAGACAGGCTGAGAAGGTTCGGATACCAAATCTGCCTCGGCCAAGCCAGGGCGACGGTATCATCTTGCAAGGAAACCGTCTGAGTGTGTTGATGACTCGTAGGAGAGGGAATGGAGGGAACGTGTACAGGAACAGTCCTTCCCACAGAAAAGAGAACGCGTTTCACAGGCACCTCGGCTGGCGTAACCTGCTGGCAAACTTCTTGCACCTGGAATTTGTCGCTGTCGCAAACAAATCTATCTGGGGCCTGCCCCACTCGGCGACCAGCCAGTCCACCTGATCCTGACAAAGCTCCCACTCGTGGCAGGAGCGCAGTTCCCTGCTGAGGAAGTGTCAGGTTCCCCTTACAACTTTCAATTTCCAGATCGTTAGGGGTTTGGTACAGGAGACATGATTGTAGGCCAGAGGTCTTCAAACTGTGGGGCGCATCCCAGGGGGGGGCGCGAGAGCCCAGCATGAAATGTTTTTGTTTAAATGTAAACAAATTGTGATATTTAAAGAATATGTATTCAGCAACAATGATCAAAACTACTGCATAGTGAAGTAACTCCTCAAACTGCCCCACATTGGCCAAAAAAGTGGCCCATTTTGGCTGGCCTACACTAGCATTTTGCATTTTTGGTACGGTCATCGCCCTCTTGCCCTATAGGCCAGTCCAAGCCTGGTGGCTCATCCATAATGGGCGAGGGGGCATCCACCCACTGGCCCCCTCACCTATTATGGAGGAGCCGAAGAGCCAGCCCAGTGAAACACTGAGCACTCCCTCAGCTGCTTTTTCCAGCTGAGGGAGTGCTCCTGGGTTGGCTGAACTGTCAAAGGGAAAAACAGTTTGCCTTTGACAGTTCAGTTCCCCAGCCGCACATGATCACTGAGCCCTGCAACGCTGGGGGCGTTTTGCTTCACCAGCCTTGCATAGCTCATTGGAAATTCTGGCTGGGGCACTGCATGTATGTATGTGCGAGGGGGTGCTCCTGCGCCTCCTCGCACATACGGGCAGAGCAACCTGGAGCAGGGCATTTTACCAACCACACACAGGCCCCTGCAGAAGGTACATTTATGGTGAGTTCTTTTTTATTTAAATATGGGTATGGATGCGTGTATGCTTGTGTTATGGGACTGTGGTGGGAGCAGGATGGGCGGGAGCACTGGGATAGTGGTGGGAGCAGGGTGGGGAGAGCCCATGGTCTGTACTGGGAGTAGGGTGTGGTGACGGCACGCAAAAGTTCATATCGATTGTCCATCTGGCACTTTTTGGGGGCCTGGCCTGCCCAAATGTTGCTCAAGGGCGGGCCCAGGCCAATAAAGTTTGAAGACCACTGTTCTAGGCTAATAGGGGGTTTAGACTACTCTTTGGAATATTGCCTTAACTATTGTAGCAGACATCGGATTCTGCCCCTATCCAAGATGGTGAGGCAGCTGGAAAGCAGTGATTGGCAGTGAGTCCTGTGAGGTAGTTTGGAACCTTGGAAAGGGTTCTCAACTGCCTTTCATTCAAGTCAGACACCAGAGAGGACGTAACTACAGTAAGCTCCCAAGAATCTGAAGATTTGAGAAGTCTACTATCATCCATTGTTTACAGTGAAAATACCAGAGGAGAAGTCATATGAAAGATAAAGGCCAGGATAAAAAGATATTCAAATATATATATTTGCAAAAGTATTGAGATGAATATAAATATATGAAGTTCAACGCAAAGATAACACACATTATAGTTTAATAGACTGCGCTAGAAGGATTTAGAATTGAAACTGTGTACAGCTGAGCCGCAAGCGTGTCTCGAGCAGCTGACTGAGGTCTTGCGCGTGTGCAACAATATGTATATGGTTGAGTATCATACATGTTAAAGACCGTTTAGCAAAGGGTCTTTTCTTTCATTTGCGCAAACATTATCTAGCTTCACTCGTGTTTGAGTAAAGCACCCGATGCTATGCTGTATGTCAATAGGAAGTCAATTTCAACTGTGTGTGAGCCCCGGTCTCGCTTGTGACACACAGATGATCGCACAGAGCTTCGTCGGAGCTTCTACGTTTAATTACTTGTCAATTTTATGGCGCGCCATGGCAAGCAGAGTGTGTGCAGTGTATGAGTTGGAGAAAACTCACTGATTAGAATCCTGTCAATTTCGCAAAGCGTCATGGCTCTGTGTGAGGGATAGATACGAATTCTGAAGCCAAGACAAATGGAAAATCATCCATTAATACCACACCGTGAATCCCAGTTCAAGAACACAAGATTTTAGTAGTATCACAGTTCTTCCATATAAATATGATTTGTTTTAAAAGACTTTGCCAAAACATTTAATAAGAGTCAAGAAAGGAAAAGAAAGGCGCATTTGAGCAACAGAGCTTTTAAACACTCTAGATTTTGAATTGCTTATCCAGTAAACCAAGAACTCCTGAATTGAGTTGCCTGTCAACAGTGAGAAGAGTTAAAGGAGAGAGAGAGCAAGAGAGAGAGAGAGCGAGAGAGAGAGAGCAAGATGAATTCCCAATCCAAGAAAGCCTCCAAGCTTGGGCCAGAGGTAGTCCGGTAACGTAGAGAAATAGAGTTGAATACTAAGGAAAGAGTTAGATGTTTCAAGATGTATAACATAGATGTTTAATTTGCAGGTTATTTAACAAGAGAGACTGAGGACCAGGAGTAAAAGGCTGTTGAAGGAGACCTGACCATTTCTTGTTTTATCCATTTCGCCTTTCCCCCTGGCCTGGTCAGTTCAGTAGTTGTATTAAGGACAAACAGCTGAGGAAGCCAGATTGGGGGATCTGGAGGACGTAGCATCTGCTCCTGCAGGAAGACAGCATTGAGAACCTTAGAGGGAGTCTGCAATGGTTCTCGACTCCCGCCAGGTGTAGAGGGAAGATGAACATCCCTTGACCGATGGCCCATCGCCACAAGTCCTGCGCCTCCTTGAAGAGTGCCGGGGATCGAGTGCCCCCTTGTTTTCTGATGTAAAACATGGTGATGGTGTTGTTCGTAAAGATGGCCTTGCCTTTCAGCGATGGGAGAAACGACTTGAGGGCCCAAAACACTACCTGTAGCTCCAAGATGTTGATATGAAGATCCTTCTCCTCTAGAAAACACAGGCCTTTGGCGTGCAGACGTCCGGTGTACACTCCCCATACCTGTAGGGAGGCGTCCGTGATGACCGTCTCCTGGTATGGCGGGTTCTGGAATCCAGTGCCCTGGGTGATGTAGGACCGAACGCCCCACCATACTATCGCCCGCCAGAACTGATCGTTGAGCGAAATCTGGTCTGTGAAGCTTCCTGAATCCTGTATCCAGCGGGAGTCTCGGAATTCCTGGAGGGGTCGCATCTGCAACCTGCAGAGCCGGACGAGGTAGATGCAGGATATCATGCCCAGCAACGACTTAATGGCTTGCACCGTGGCCGTCCTCGTCGACGACAGCTGGTGCACCTTCCCCGGAGTGGCTACTATCCTCTCCTCCGAGGGAGACACCAGGCAAGACACCATACTGAGCCTGGCACCTAGGAACAGTGCATTCTGCGATGGTGTCAAGCAGGACTTTGGATAATTGACGAATCCCAGATTCGTTAGTAGCCAGACAGGTGTGCCGTTGGGCCAGTTCGTGCGAGCAGGGGTGAATCACTCATCCAGGTATGGGTAAACGTATATGCCCTGTAGGCGTAGATGGGCCACCACTGGTGCCAGGCACTTCGTGAACACTCTGCAGGCCTACTTCAAGCCGAAAGGTAGGGCCTTGAACTGGTAGTGCTGTCCTTGCACTAGGAAGGATAAAACGTTCAGCGTTTCCCGTTAATGGGGGCGTGGAAGTAGGTGTCCTCCATGTCCAGCGACGCCAAAATGTCTCCTCTTTCCAGTTGACCAAGCACTTGTTGCAACGTGACCATCCTGCATTTTTGGGACTTGAGTTATTTGTTCAGACGTCATAGGTCTAGAATGGGCCTCCAGACCCTGGTCTTCTTGCTGACCAAAAAGTATCTGGAATAGACTCTGAGGCCACAGAGTCGTTGGGACCTACCTCTATCGCCCCTTTTCACAGCATTGCCCTTACCTCCCACAGGAGCTGAGAAATGTGCTGCTCCTGACGGGCCATCGGAGGTATCCGCTGACACCTATGCTGAAACTCCACCGTATGTTCTTGGGCAAGAGCGTCCAGCACCCATCTGTCGGTGGTGATCTTTTTCCACTCACTGACGAACTTTGTCAGCCGACCTCCCAACATAGTGCACGGGTGGGGGCCCGACATCCTGGTCAGTTCAGGCTTGCTTCGGCCCAGTCGTCCGGCCCTGCGGGCAACGCTGTCCTCCGCTAGCATAGGCCTGGCAACGGCCTCTGTAGGCTTCCTGAGTCATGGATCTGGAAGGCTGGCGGTACGATGAGGAGAAACCTTTGGAAGACCTGCCCGACTTTCCTCTGGAGGAGCAAAAAAGAAGAGCGGTGCTGTTGAAGGGTGCCCAGGGAATGGACAGTCTCTGTATCCACCTTGATGGCCTGCAGGGACTAGTCGACGACTTTCTCAAAAAGGTTATCTAGGTCAAACGGCATGTCCAGTACCTTCACTTGGACCTCCTAGCGGACATTTGCAGCCTTCATCCAGCCTTAGCGACAAAGGCAAACACTGTTCTCCATCTGCCGGAACCCTGTGTCAGTGACGTCCAACGCTACTGTGATGGCATGATCAGACGCTACTTCCCCTTCCTGGAAGAGAGCGATTGCCTCCATCTTTTTATCGCCGGGGAGGAAATCCAAAATCAGACCTATCTTGTACCACAGCTCCCTGTTTTACCTGGCTAGGATCGCCAGTGTGTTGGCCGCTTTGATGGTGGAAGAAGATGGACGCTATGGTAAGGAAGGTGATTTAAACTGCAGCACTGCGGTGTAAATCACCTTCCTTTCCATGGCGTCCATCTTCTTCCGCTGTCCGGAGGGACCATAGACGATGAGGACGTGTTAGCCGACTGTTTCCTCACAACCGCCAAAACCAGTGAATCTGGCAATGGTTGCAACCTCAGGGTCTTGGGTGCGGATTCCGGCACCCGGTACTTCTTCTCCAGCCTATACCATTTGGTCGGAGCCATGCAAGCGTTCATGTGGGCCAGGCCCTCCTCCCACACGTTGACCAGCAGGGGCGCCACCATGACTGTCCTCCTCTTTGCCTCGCGCCTGTGGTACAAGAAACCCTCCTTCCTTGTTTCTTCAGGCACAAGCTGGAATAGCTTAGAGGCTCTAACGATCATGGAATGGAATGATCCCATCTCATCCCATGGGGATGCCCTAAGTGGCATATCTAAATGGGGCAACCCGCCGCCCACTGCAACGATATTCTTGTCGTTGTCCGTCGTCATGGCCGAATCCGTCCCCATGCCTGTGACTGCTGGTGGAGAGGGGGCCCAACGTGGAGGCTGAAACGGGGGCGTCTAATGACGCTTCCTCTTATTCGCTGGCGGCTGTTCAAGAGGCTGGGGGACGAATGGAAACAGGCACAGTGGCATCCTCTTCTGGATCTCTGACACCAAGGTGTGGAGGGTCGGCAGGATATCTAAAGACACATCCTCTGCTGAGCTGGCGGGATCGGAACACTAGGACTCGCGCTGTCCTCATCCTCCTCCTCTTCCACATCCTCATGGACAATGTGTAAGAACTCCAGGTTCTCGTCGTCCGTGGACAAGACCTTTATTGCTTGGGCCATGGCCTGGGAGGGCTTTTTCGGGGCCTCCTCGCCCCCCTCTTTCTTCCCCCCTGAGGGGCTGGAACTGCATTCTGAGCTGTTTTTCCCTTTTCCGGCATACCAGCAGACTTTGCCAAAGTCACCGCAGCGGTTTCGTGCCTCAGGGGCAGGGATACTTTCTGTGCAGCGGGGGCTGGCTTCACAGGGTCAGCCCCCTTAGCTGTCGTGAAAGCAGCCACCACAAACTATCATCAACAAAGCCTTATCCTGTGCTGATTGGGCCTTCTTGGGCTGTTCGGCCTTCTTCTCTTCCGTCCGCGGCTTCTCTGTCTTCTCCCGGCTGGCAATGGAGGCGGAGGGTGATGTCAACTCTGTCCTGTCCACCTTGGGACCCGCTTCCACGGTGAACCCAGTGGACTCAGATTTACGGTTCTTGGCCTTGTCTTGGGCCCCCATGGATGAGGCACCCTCAAAGTACTTAGAAGACCGCCAGCCAGCCCTGGGGTGAGGCATGACCCTGCTCGGAGCTCGGGCAGAGGCCCGGGCATTCAGCCACTCCGCCAGTCTACTGTGCCCATCCTTCGTCTTCTTGGAGAACCCGAGGCATATCTTGCATGCCACTTCCTTATGGTCCGGATGCAGGCAGTAGAGGCAAGGCAGGTGCTTGTCCTCAACAAACACATTCCGTAGCCCGCAGTTGGTGTAGGGCTTAAAGAGAGATCTTCCCTCCTCCATCATGGTGGTAGGGTGTGAAGTAGGCCCAACGGCCTTCTGGAATCTTTGACGATCTTGAGGGGCGCTGCGATTCACTGATAACGGATCCCGCTGTTGGCAGATGGAGGAGAGCGCACACAGACTCCTTCAATAAAAAACTAGAACCTTTTTCTGTCGAAAACACGAGAAAACGTAGAAGTAGCTCGCAGCTGAAGATGGCTGCCAGAGGAGGGGTTTAGAGAGAGGTCTGTCATTGGATGGTGGCAGTATGACCCAGAGGATAGTGATTGGTTTAAAGGAGAAAAACAGTTTGTAATTGAAAGTGAAACTGTTTGTTCTTTTACCAAGGATTCCCAGCCTGACGACAGGGAATATTCATGAGCATGTGAAGCCATGTCAGACCCATGCTACAGAAGTTGGGCAACACGTGGAGAAAGGAATACAGAAGCCGGTGAGTCAAACGTGGCGTTCTGATTCCTTGAGTGAGCACTGCCAGCCACAGTATCCAGCTCAATAATCACCTGCGCAAGAATAGAAGCAAAGCACAATTTTTGTTGAATCTTTAACAATGGGACACTTGAAATGTAGAACTTGCGCATGATCAGGTATTTTCTCTTTCATTCAGGTGAAGAGTGTGAGAAACCAGAGGGTGTTCTCACTTGTAGACCCCGGGGATCCTTTGTTCAGGTGGCCAGGAGAGGACCATTGTGCTTGGATCCCGACACTGGGGGCAGACAAGCAAGGGAGGATCACCTGGGCAGGGGATCCTTGGGGACTGGGGAGGGAACACCCTCGGGTGAGACATGGTATCCTCCCCTTTTCAACACACTCCTACCCGACATCCCCTCAGTTTACTTGGGATACTGCCACAAAAGTCCCCAGCACTTTTTCGTAAAGAAACAAAAGCAAAAATATCATGGGAAAACAAAACAGTCTCTCAATCTCAATACGAACATAAATCTGAGGGGACACTACATCTCCCGTAATGCTGCTTCCCCATCTAACTACGCTAGGTTTCCCCTGCAGCACACCATCATACACAGGGAACCTACAATTCAAAGGTCTGTCTCTTTAAGACTAAGCTCCCTTCAGAGGAAAGATCACGCACGCCACAAAGATAAGTTAATTGAAGGTCAGGCAACCTTCCCTAGGATTCCACACCTGCAGCCGGTTCACCTGATGCAGGTGTATAAAGGGAGGAGGCTCAAACTCAGAGTAGGCGGTGAGCAAGGCACATCACAGGTACAGGGAGTCTGCATGGCTGAGACCGGCAGTGGATTCCTAAGTGCTGACAGTGAGGAACAGGCGAGACAGAGGGACGCCGTGGTGCACATAGCAGGACCAAGAAACCAGTGAAGCCCAGGACTGACTGGTTGAGATGCTGGTGTGGTGTGGAGCAGGAGCTCCCTGCTAAGTCTGCAAAGCATGAAAAGGAGGAGGTAAGGTTTGGAGGCCTCCGACCGCCCTGGCCCCCTAAATTGCAAAGTGTGTTCATTTTCCCCTAACGAGCCAGCCGCCTGGGAGTCTGTCAGTGACAGGAGGTAGCCCTTACCCGGCGGGAAACCGCACCGAGACCTGTAGAGCAGAACGGACATCTCTCAACTCTGGCCGGTAAGCTGGAAGGCTGGCTGGAGTGTGACCGTGAGGGAGAGAAACATTGTTTAATGAGACTTTGTATCTATGTTAAGTGCCGCAGCACAAGCAAGCCCAGTGTTGAACTGTCTGAGAATACAAGATATAAATGAACAACGAAAGACTAAGAGCGATACTTCAAGTGGTCACGTGCTAAGTAAAATATTGGCGTGGTTTCGAAAGTCTTCAAGAGTCTCTTTATATTGTTTAACCTCTTAAGTGCCAAGGACAAGCTATCTCGTCCTTGACATTACCTCTTTGTTGCCGAGGACGAGATGGCTCGTCCTTTCTGGCATTCTGTTTTGTGCGATCCCTGCAAAGAAGGAATCGCACAAAACTGTAATTCACCCCGGGCTATGTGAGGAGGTTCCTCCTCACGGCCCGGGGGTTGGATTACCTTCAGTTTCACGTCAGCACGCGTAATGCGAGCAGCCGAAATGGCTGCCGCAGTGAAAATAAAAGGTGAGTTTCCACCTGTATCTCGCTCGATCTGAACAGCTATTATGCCGTTCAGATCAAGGGAGGTGTCCTTGGAAAGGGGAGAGACTCCCTTTTCCAACACCACCTTTCTGGAAGCATTGATCCGCGCCCAGCAGCAATGCCCATTAGACCACCAGGGATCTGGGATCTGTTGGTAAAGTGGGGGGGGGCTGCTTACAATGTAAGCGGCTCTCTCCACCCTAGCCCCCAAAGAATGGGGTAGCATGTATTGGCCCCCCTGGGGGTAGATTTCTGCCCCTAGTAAGGGGCATCTTCCCCCAGGGAGGTAAGGGGTATCTGCCCCTAGGGAGGGCTGCATGAGATGCCCTCCCATGGTGGGGGCGGGGGAGGGCCACCAGAAATCCCCCCAAAAGGATGGGGCACCATGTATTGGCCCACCTGGGGGCAGATGGGATCCCATCTGCCCTGGGGGTTGGAACAAAAACAAAATTGTTATTTTAAATTAAAAATAATACAGGTGGGGGTGGGCCCACTAGACCACCAGGCCTTTTTTCATGAAAGGGGGTGGCCCTCTCCCCCCACCTTAAGTGGATGGGGGAACCTCATAAAGCCCTCCCTCGGGGCCCATTTCTGCCCCTAGGAAGGGGCATCTGCCCCCAGGGAGGGCTACATGAGATACCCTTCCATCGATTTGGGGTGGGGGGGGAGAGAGCCACCAGAAAGGCCCCCCAAAGGATGGGGCACCATCTGCCCCTAGGAAAGGGTCAAAACAAAAAGAAACTAAAAACAATTAGGACTTCTTTTGGGTGGGGGTGGGAGGACTCGGGGAGGGGGGGGCACTAGACCGCCAGGATTTATTGTGCTTGAAAGGGGGAGTGGCCCTCTCCCCCCACCCTAAGTGGATGTGGGGGCACCTTATGTAGCCCTCCCTGAGGGCAGATTTCTGCCCATAGAAAGGGGTACATGAGATGCCCCCCATCCATTTGGGGTGGGGAGAAAGGCCACCAGAAAGCCCCCCCAAACGATGGGGCACCATGTATTGCCCCCCCCCCCCTGGGGGCAGATGGGTCACCATCTGCCCCTACTGGAGGGAACAAAAACAAAATTGTTTTTGTTTTCATTATAAATACAGGTGGGGGTGGACCCACTAGACCACCAGGCCTTTTTTCATGAAAGGGAGTGGCCCTCTGCTCCCTACCTTAAGTGGAAGGGGAGGCACCTCATAAAGCCTCATAAAGCCCTGGGGGCTTCACCGCTGCAGGGTTTGTGCAGTGCAGATAAGCCCAGGGAGACGTGCCCTCAGATCCAGCACAGCACCAAACACTGTGCTCTTGCGGGTGAGAAGTGGCTGTAGTCTGGGAAAGGGAACCCCACAGACAAAGAAGAGGACTCTAGCTCGACTGAGGGAGGTCTGGTTATAATTCAAAGGGGAGACCCGGACTCAGGTGAGGGGAACCAAAGGGGCCTCATTGAACTATGAACTATAAACCGAGAACCACAAACTGTGAGAAACATAAGACGCATTCAACAGCCAAAGTAAAAGGGCATCAGCATCACTGGGCCGGGCGCGTAGTGCTCCAACACAGAAACACAAGACCGATCCCCTCCGTCTCCCAACAGGAATACGTGAGGCATTCAGAAGAGCGCACGGAGCTAGTGCAGCACGCATATTTACCAACTCTAAACACCGGCTTGGGAAGCGAGCGAGGCGCAGAGTCACAGAAGACCTCCCCACCTCCTCCCTCCCCATCACCGTCGACCCCCAACGATAAAAAAGGACAAGTAAATAAAGGAAACATATCGAGAAAAAGGGCAGAATGAGTTGAAATAGAAAGAGCTCAATAAAGAAGACGAAGGGAGGGACAATACCCGAAGGTAAGGGGGGATATCATAATGAGAGGAGTCGCCTCCCAGTGACGCAGTCAAGAGCCCTGATGAACGCCCGATGCCAAACCGGGATTGTGTTGTCACACTCTTTACTCTTGTACCTTAGCAAGGATAACTGCATCAATTCACGGCACACTTTCAAAATAAATGCACTAGTGCCCACCCGTTGCAAAAGAAGAGCCTGAGACAGTCATCAAAGTATACCCACGCCGAATGATAACCAGTTAGCCCTCTGCATCCACGGGTCTGCTACTCTGCAAAATCACTTTGACCATTAACCCTCATAGAAATTTGTGTGGAAGAAGCTGGGACTCACAGATTTAAGGCCACCACCACCTATACCATAAGGGTGCACTTCGAAGAGGAGGGAGAAAAAGATTGCACAGCCTAAATTGGATCCAACAGGAATGGACGCAGATTCAATGAGCGAAACTTTCCTGGCACGCAGAGTGAACTTTAATTAAAGCAACAGTCCATGAAGTGAGAAGGGTTGGAAAGAAGGAGTGGCATAACACCTATGCTTGCTGAAACGAAGCTGGACCCCAACACTTTGATCCTAGTCCAAACATTCCGATAGAGCCATGGAATCAAACAGAACCCAAAGCTCGACAGACATCCCGGGCAATGATCTGGATAGCGCTACCAAAGCGAACATTAGGTTCCTGCTAGGGGAAATAAGATCGATGAAGTCTAGCCTCACAGAAACGGTTGCTCGCCTACAGACAAGAGTAGCAAAGACCGAGGATCGTCTTGAAGCGGTAGAAAACAATCAGCAATCAGATGATATATCCACAATGCAATACGAAGCTAGACTTCAAGATCTTGAACAAAAGGAAAGGGACTTGGAGACAAAGCTCGACGACCTTGAAAACAGAGAGCAGAGAACGAATATTCGGATATTAGGCTTGACAGAAGAACAGGGGGAATCCCCAGCAAGCCTGGAGAAGAAAGTAAGGGCCCTAATCTACACCCTCTATACCGACACAGATACCCCAAAGTTAGAATTCGACAGAGTGCATAGAGCAGGTGGGCCCTCGCGAGGTCCCCACTCGGTCCTTGTGAAGTGCCACTATTACACTGAAAGGCAGGACAACCTATCGAAGCGAGAGAAAAGGGCACAATCGAATTTGGAGATGCAAGGGTGATGCTTTACCAGGATCTCTCGGCCTTGACCTAAGCAAAGAGGATGTCGCCCACTAACGGTCTGGTTACAAGAGAAAGGCACTCGCTACCGATGGGGCCATCCCTTCTCGCTGTCTTTCGAATATGGAGGAGAAGAATTTAGAATCACCACGATAGAGGTATAGCAGATAAGGACACTGATCTGCACAGGAAACCGGCAGGACCCACACTCCACTTAACACCAAAACCACCCAGGAGAGGGAAGGCCCAAATAAAGTGGAAGTATACATGTCTGAATACTCCCTGAACTTGAACCTGAACTAACAAAACTGTTTACCCAGTTTACTACTATGTCTTTGGTTGACTCTGGCCTGCAGGCTGATAGAATGCGCGGGCCTCCCCTCCATTTTTTCAGGGAGGTGAGCTTGTACGATTTAAGGTGGGAATGTTTGAATTATTTTTGAGTTATGCAATATCGCATCCATTGAGTACTTTCATATATGACGAACGAATTGAAACACGACGCCCAAGGAGGGGTCCCAACAGAGTGGCCCTTTTTAGTTTAGGGCGCCTCTTTAATCAACAGAGAATGCTAAAGTTAGCTTTTCTCAGGGATGGGGGAGAGGCGGGGAAGGGAAACACTCATTCGGAAAATAAGGGGAATCAGAACTACACTTGTGAACCACATATAGAAATATTGCAAACATTATGGCAACCTTGAGTCACTGCAGGGAGGGGGCTACAAACATCATTTACACTACTATGCTCGAAGGGCCACTTATGCAAATCTTACACATTGCGATGGCAAGGACTGATGGTATAAACTTGGGGTCCCTCAATGTAAGGGGGTTCAACTCTCCCCAGAAAAAAATCCATGCTGTCACGACAGTTCAAGCAATCCCGAATCGACGTACTGTGTGTGCAAGAAACAAAATATGTTCGAGGGGGGGAGCGCAGAATTGTGGGAAGAGACATTGGGGATGTAATATGGGCCTCTGGCCCTCAAAAAAGGGGTGGAGAGAGTGGGCATTATGTTCAGGAAATCCCTGCCTTTCGTTTAAAGCACACACATAGAGATCCACATTGGTGATATGTAGTAGTAAGAGGAGAGTTACATTCCCAGAAAATCACCCTATGCTCATCTTATACAGTCAATCAAAATCAATCAGACTTCATCGAACCTTTGTTCGCTTTTCTGAGTGAATGGGGGAAAGGTACACTAATTTGTGGAGGTGATTTAAATGTGGTCGCGCAGAGAGAATTGCACTGGAATTCGGGGAGGCCGGTGACACAGGTACCAAGTAGTCAACAGGATGACCGATTCCTTAGTCTACTGAAAGAGCATCACTTGATTGATACGTGGCGCGAGACTTACCCCAAAGTTAAATGCTTCACCTTCCCCACCCCCCCCTGCATCAGAGCTTCTCTAGAATAGACTATCTTCTGCTGGGGGCGGAATATGAAGGAGAGATCCTCGAGGCAGCCATAGATGTGGTCGTCTGGACAGACCATGAACCATGAAAACGCTCATTAGACTTAGCCCCCCCGCCCAAAAAGCAGACAGGCGATGGGTCTGTAATGATTTTTTGTGTAGAGATCCAGTTGTTTTCAAAGATACTCTCACAGAGGCCATCGCAAATTACTTCAAAGTGAATGATGTGGATGGAATGTCCCTAAATATGATCTGGGAAGCAGCAAAGGCCACGATAAGGGGGATACTAACGTCAGAGGGGGCATCAAAGAAGAGGCTTAGGTTACTTAGGGAAACAGAACTCAAAGCAGTTATAACCTGCCTAGAGCGATATCGCAGACTGTGTCCAGACCAAACAGAAGACAAGCTGTCACAGATAATAGGGCTAAGAGAGGAGGTGAAAGACATTTGGAACGGAAAGGCCCTCACACAACTCAAATATCTCAAACAAAAATTCTTTGAGAAAGGGGATAATCGCTTAAGGAAACAAAGGGCTGACAGGGCTGTTTATAAGATAAACGACAAAGGGGGAATCAGCCTTACTGACCCACACGACATTGTGAACAGTTTCGCCATGTTTTATTCACAGCTGTACTCAGCCGCCATGGACACATTTTTAAATGCCCTTCCCCGACCCCCTAAAAGCACAGAACAACAAAACACTCCTATGACCATCATAGATGTCCAAAGAGCGACCTCTAACTTGAAAGCAGTTTCGGCCCCGGGACAGGATGGCAATACCCCAGAATTTTACAAGACAAACAGTAACGCCCTGTCGCCATACTTAACCAAATTGTATAACTCCATATTAACAACAGGCCAATCCCCCAAATCATTTACAGAATTGACAATTATAGTTATCCCTAAAGAAGGAAAAAAACACTCAGGAATGTGCGTCATATCGCCCCATATCCCTGATTAATGTAGATGTGAAAATCTATGCTAGCATCCTAGCATCCCATCTTGCCCTTGTTCTCCCACAGCAGGTGCACACTGATCAGGTGGGCTATGTAAGGGAAAGACAAGGAGCGGATAACACAAGGAAAACTCTAAATTTAATGATAGGCCTCGGGGACACGGAAAGCGATCCTATGCTATCACTTGACGCCAAAAAGGTGTTCAACCACGTAGAATGGCCCTTCTTGAAGGCAGTATTGAAGTGGGTGAAGGTGGGGATGGCATGGACACAAGGGGCCAGTGCGTACTACCTCACAGCATAAGCAAAGGTATCCATCAGCAGCGTCTCTTCAGATCCCATTGTTATCTCACGAGGGACCAGACAGGGATGCCCTCTGTCCACACTGATTTATGCACTGGTTATCAAGCTCTTTGCCCAAATGTTACAGTCAAATCCTAAAATACACGTCATCATCCGTGATAACAAAGAAAATAAGCTAGCACTATTTGCCCATGATATTCTCTTATATCTCACACATCCAGCAGAATCAATCCCAGCCCTATTTCAAGACATACATAGATACGGAGCCCTATCAGGCTTTCGCTCAAACCTCCAAAAGACTGTGGCAGTACCACTCAGAGAGGGTGGAAATCTCCTCCACTCATTAGAGGAGAGTTGGGGCCTCAAAATACAACCCCAATCAGTTAGGTATTTGGGCGTAAACATTACTGTGTCCCTTCCTGACCTCTTTGATGCAAACTATGTCCCCTTGCGGAAAGCCATAAGGGAAGATGTGAACAGGTGGTCAAAACTGACCCTGTCGTGGGCTGCCAGATTTACATCCATCGAGATGAACATACTGCCCCGCCTCTAACTTTTTTCAATCACTCCCAATCATAATTCATGATTCTTTTCTTGCCGAGATTAAATGGGTGTTGAGGGTATTAGTTGATCACCTATGGGAGAACCCTGAGAAACAATGGGTAGCAATAGAGAACAGTGCTTTTGAACCAGTCACTTTGGGGGAATGGTTGTGGGTCCCTCAGTCAGCAATGACGCGTACAATTCAAGAACATTCTATTCTAAAAGGTATTGTGGTCACTCTGGTACCCTTCTCGAGCCACACGATGCGTCACTACCTGGACCTCCCCGTTAAGTTGCATCTGGTCTCCCCCCATACAAAAGCTAATTTGGAACGGCCATCGGTTTCAGCAGTGGTATGAGGCAGGAGTGGTAAGAGCAGCACAAATGTGGAGAGAAGGGGTATACATCTCTTTAGGAGACTTACGAGAAGTCTTGCAGGAGGAGACTGTTACCCCAATGCAATACTTGCAATTACGAAGTGTCTTAACAGATCGCTGCTGGGGAAATTCCATGCAACGCCCTCTTACGGCATTTGAAAACATTTAAGTACCCCCCAAAGTACGAAAGGGTTTATTGCCCGACTATACAAAGCCCTGATTACCAGAGACCATTTGAACCGCCCCTCGCCGGAGGTTAAATGGGAAGCAGAATTAAATCTTGGAGATCAACCCGGGGTTTGGAAGACCATATGAAAAGTGGTCTGGGGGTCATCCATCTCTACACAATACAAAATGCATAATGCATGTATACTAGTTAGATGGCATTACACTCCTAAAAGATTGTCTAAAATGTTCCCAGCAAACCCCCTCACTGCTGGAGAGGCTGTGGGGAAATCAGCGATTATTGGCATCAGTGGTGGGGCAGCGACAAGGTTAAAATGTACTGGAAAGAGGTTTTAGGTTGGATCCAAGACATTGACAGGATCCCCAGAGTACTCACACCGACTCTGGTACTGTTTGGGGTGGATTCCGATGATGAAGATTCTCATGAGTCCCTAACACACATGCCACGAAATGTATTATTAGCTGCCAGAGTATGTTTGACTATCAAATGGAAATCAACAGTTCTCCCCTCAAAAGGGAATGGCTTAGTAAAGCACATGCAATATACAAAATGGAAAGCCTGACAGCAGCAGCTATGGAATCCCGTAGGAACATAGACTCAATCTGGTTACCCTTTAAGGAGTATTATAGGGAATGCTGGGCCCCTCACTGCTGCACTAAGTAAAATCCACATCCAATATTTGCCACTGATGTAACAATAAGGCTGACGAAGGTATACACTCACATAATGAAGTAAACCACGAAACAACTAGGCCTGAACAATAATTTAGTGAGTTTCCCCTCTAGGGCCCGTTTGGCCCTCCAAATGTGCAATATAGTTCACCACCTTATTCCGATGAGTGGGGGCTGGGGGGTCAGGTGGGAAGGGTGGGTGGAGGGGATATACACAAGTTATGAGGTTTTTGGTCAATTGCTTTTTTCTGAACAAATTGTATGAAGATAAGTTAGAGCTATGCTGACCTTTACTGTGATGTGAACATGTAAAGTGTTATATTTGTATTAAAAAACAATAAAGACTATTTAAAAAAAAGAGAACTAAAAAACTTGGGGAAGGGAGATATCTTGGACAGTACAAGACGCCATTCTGACATATGATTTAGCATCACTACTTTTCCTTTTACATCTCCCTTTACACTTTTTGTATGCTAAAATATGCCATCTTCCCAGGTTTCTGGACTACTTAACCAAACAGATTAGTTGGGTCTTTTTGCTATTCTTCTGACTGATTTCTTTCTGTTAAGGTTAGGATTTGTTAGAAAAGGCCATTTACTCCCATCTTAGCTATGGAGCCAGATAGGAGTTTTTTTCCAATCCCTTGAAACTGCCAATAAAGGTGTTGAAACTTATACACTTGTATTGTCTAACTCATGGTGCCTTGCCCGTCTTACAAGAGCAAACGCTACGGAAAGCAATTGCTACAATTTAAAACTTTGTAAAACCAATGAAGTGGTCATGTGTGACCAGTTACGATTCCCAGAGGAAGAGTGACCTCTGAAGCTTTATTAACGGCGATTATAATGCTTATAAAGAGAAGTCAAGTGTTGAAACCTTGTTATTTGAAGTTGGAGAGAGCAAGCATTGCCCAAGCCAAGCTTGAACCAGGTATTCTCCAATTAACTAGCCTTTCCCAAAGCCAGAAAAAAGTTTTTTTTTAAATTGTGAGCCAAGTAGAACTTCAGCCTTGCCTAAGATACAAGTGTGCAAGCATTACCTGAAACCAAGAGAGTGGCACCAAAACCTCTGGGTAATTATTCTGGCTAACAGTAGACAAAGGGTTAAAAGGCAAAGTTGGGGAAGGGAAACTTGCTGCTTATAAATATTTTGTTGAAATTGTTACAATTTATATTGTCAAAGACAGTAGGAAGAAGATAGAAGTGTGTCCTAAAGGTAATTCCAGGTTGTTTCTGGTTGCAGACAGACAAAGGCAGAGAGGCTGCTCCTCTAAAAAGGGAAAGGTTCAGGGGAAGAGTGCCTTGTCTACTTGATGGAACAGAAATAGTCAAAATTGAATCTTGTTCTATCTGACGACTGTTTCAAGTTACAAAATACTGAAGTTGTGGTGGCACATTGTGGCATACAGACAGGAAAGTCACAGAGGCTACCCCTCTAGAAAAGGAAGGTTCAGAGTAAGAGTGCCGTGCCTACTTGAAAGTGTTGAAATACCCCCAAGTAAATCTTTTCATAAAAAGTGGCTAAGTAAAGAAGCTGTGGTGGTGTATTTGGTTGTCAGTAGATGCAAGACTTCAGTAGCATAAATGAACTGGAATGCTATGAGGCAAAGGAGTAGGTCCTCATGGTAAACTCTTGTAGAAGTTGAAGTTGTTGAAGTGGAAGTAAAAGCGCTGTGAAGTCATCCAGACAAAAATATCTACAGTGATTTCTAATCTTGTAAAGAGAGACATAGCAACTGTTAACCCAGAGCTGTGTTTCACTAACATTTGAATTGTGATAATTCTTCTTGAACAACTGGAAGTTATGGCAAAGAATTGTGGCTGGGAATGACATGAATGCTATATTGGCGAAGTGGAAAGTCTTATCACCAAAAGGAGAAGCGTTTCTGTTACTGGAACTTTGGTTAACAAAACCTTACTTTGACATTGAAGATATCAAGAACTGAATTGAGACTGTATTACATAGATGGATTTCCTTGTTTCTTTGTGTTGAACATTGGAGCGGAGGGTTTATGGTCAAAGGTTCGAATCAAAAGATTTGATAAACAAAAGATTTGAAACAAAAGTTTCAAAAACAAAAGTCTCGACATACTATTTTTAACATGGAAAAGCGCATTTCTTTCTAAACCAATCCGTCAACAATAGTCATGGATTGGTTTCAACTGAAATGCACTTTTACATGTTAAAAGTAGCATTTCAATGCTGTTTTGTTTGTAACGTTGAAACGTTACATGGAGCTGTCCAGTGCTGAAATTACAGGACTGGACAGCTCCATGTAACATTTCAAAGTTATTTGTGGATATTGGCATTAAAATGCCTTTTTTTTTTAAACTTTGAAACGTTACATGGAGCTATCCAGGCCTGTAATTTCCGCACTGGACAGCTCCATCTAACGATTTAAGGTTTTAGTGTATATTGGGGGGGTTCCCTTCCAACCCCCCAACCCCCACGCCACCCTCCCACCCCCAACCCTAACCCAAGCCCCAACCCTAACCCAAGTTTCGAAAGGCAAACTTTTGAATTTTTTTCAAATAAATTGTCATTCGAAACTTTTGTATTTTGAAAAAAAAGATTCTAAAGTTTGCCTTTCGAAACTTTTGTATTCGAAAAAATGGCTACACACCGGAGCGGAGTTGGCTTTGAATCCTGGGAAAGGGGAGCTCACCCAGGCATCTAAAAGTTTATCAATAGAGACTGTGAATATCATTGTTGATGTTATTGGAATTGCCATATATTTTCTTTATGCATTTGATGTTTAAGTGTGAGGGCCAGACAGCCTGTGTTAGAGTGTTTACCTTTAGTTTTGATAGGCAGGGAAATCGTCGTCAGAGTAGGGATAGTGAGGTGTTTGATAGCATTTATAATTTAATAAAATTTTATATTTTGAACAATCATCCAAAAGTTGTTTGCCTCTCATTGCTGACCCCTCACATATCTCAAGGACTATGTATATTAAGAAAACAAAATCTAAAAAAAGTCTCAAAAAAATAAATGAGGGGCATTGGATGGTGCATACAAGTGAAGCAGTGCACTAATTTAAAGTATGTGAGGAATCCAAGGATTTAATCCCTTCTTTACCTGAGGGAGCCAACCCCTTATGTAGCCAGGGGGCGCCAGCAGCTACCTGATCCTGACACGGGGGTGGCTATATGAGGGAGGACGCCGCTGAGGGGAGGTAGCTCTCAGGGATACTCGATGGCATCAGTGGAGGAAAACACATATCCTCCTTTTTCTTTAAAGGGTGCTTCCCCAGTATCCATGCCGTAATGGTATGTTTTTACCCTCATTTCCTCCCCCGGTGTAAGGTTGTTGTGTCTAATCTCCAAACTCCCAATAAGGAAAATATGCGGGCCACTGAGATGAGGAAGAGGCAGGGAATAGGGGGGATTACTCCCCAGATAACTCAATGTCCATCTCCACTGAAGTATCTAAAATCTAATTTGCCATTTAGAACTAATGGGGTCCCTTTTTCCAACTCTACGTATAGGTCACCAAACTTACCATCTAAAACTACTAAAGACACTTTCTCAGACCCTACTGATAAGGTACACAGACTGACTTCCCTTTTTTTAATGCTGGAAGTACTGCCACGAGGAAAAGGGGGCAAGTAATAAAGATTGTGAAAGGCCGGGAACACACGCTGCACTCTAGTTGTTGCAAGCACATTTTGGCAGGAAGGACATTTAAACGGTATCGGGTAATAATATCGCCATATATATGGTCACCGTAAATAATATCGCTGGGAAAATGTTGTGGCGATATTATTTGGGTGGCCATATATATGTGGACAGGGCCCAAAATAAATAAATAAATAAATAATAATTTTAACCCCCCCCGCATGTTCCATGCAATAATGTCGCCATTATTCTGGCGACATTATTGCATGGAACCATTTAAACCAGGAAATCAGCTGATGAGAGAAGCCTGTCCGGAAAACACCTGTCCGCTCGAAGTTGACTGAGGGACTGCTAAGTGTGAGCGAGGTTCGTTGAGCCAACCGGCTCATGAGAGGAACCGAGGGAGGCAGGCTGTAGAATCCGGTAAGCCATGGGAACGCCAGAGCAGGAAGGACAGCTTTCAGGTGCATAGCTACACCGGAGAGCAGCCTCTGCGCCACTGGAGTCCAGGGAAACAGGCAGCTGGCAAGCGACAGCTGTGAGAAGGAATGGAACCACAATGCAGAGGCAGCGAGGCCCCAAGGAACTAGCTGGACACCGACAGACTGCTGCAGGTTCACCGCGGGAAAGCCAATTCCCGCTACAGTAACCCAGTGAGTCCGCCCAAGGGAAGAGGGGACACCGGGGAATTCTGACACTGGTACCAAAAGGAAATAGAAGTAAATGATATGAATGAGACAGAACGAAGTGTGCCATAAGTCTTAAAGGAACAGAACAATATAATAAAACAAGACTGTCAAGTTTGTAACTGTTTTGCATTTAAAGAAATTCCTGGCAGGAGAGTATATTAGGCATTTCAAGTTACAATTATATGAAACCAAGTATATGGGAACATGTATTTTTGCATATAAAGAAAGCCCTGGTAGGACATTATACCAGACATTTCAAGTCACAAGTGTATGAGGATAAATATATCAGCGCAAGTGGTGTGCATACAAATAAAGTCCTCACATTCACAAATCAGAAGTGTCTAAATATAAAGAAAGCCTTGGCAGGAGAGTGTGCCAGGCAAGACCAAGCTGGACAATATATGAAATATATTATGTGAGGAAAGATCTAACAAGAGATAACTAAGGAGTGTGAGTGAAACATATCCAGGAGTGAAATAAGCTTAGCAGTACACCAGGCAGTCTACTAAGATTCAGGTTGTCAATCAAGTTAATTTGAAAATTAATTGTTTTGATTTAAAGAGTCTCAAGGAACTGTGTGAAGAGAAATCCAGGGAAAGGGAATTATCCTTTTGTACTGTGAACTGTATTCACTTGGAACTTTTGCACACTTTAAGGCCAGAGATATTTCCCTTTAATGTTAGAGTTGATTTAAGAATGCGAGTGTCAGAAAAGTACTTTGGACACTGTACCAATTGTTTTGGACATGCAGACAAAGGACCGACCCATTAGTTTTGTTTTGGTATGGAGAATACCTCAGAGCAGGGACAGAGAGGCGTTTTCCAAACCCACTTTTGTTTAATAAAAGTATATGGCCAAAATCATGAACTCACTGTGTCCGAGTTTCATGCCTGCTCCTTAACAGGTAGAAGTAGTATAGTATGATGGTCATATATAGAGAGCGGAATATAGTATTTTGGGATATTCTGAGGGTTTAAGTTGCCAGATTAAAGGACAGTACTGTGTGTGTGGCAATGCATTTCCAGGCTCTTAACGTAAGAAACTTGAGTCAGCGTGTGATATTACAAAGGGTCTGATAAATTTAAAGAGTCAGGGTCCTGTTTTGTACATAGTGCACTCAACAGAGAAGTTATTTCACAATGTGCAAGTTGCTGCATTGGCACTTTTTAGAGTAGAGTTAATGTGTCTATATTTCTGAATGGCTATTGTAATGATTCGTGGGAATTTGTTTCTTCTCTCCAGGTGGATTCCCCCCCCCCCGCCTCCCCTGGTGAGGCTAAGGAGGTGAGACTGCTCTGCAACAGCTCCCTAGGGGTCGAGGCAAGTGGGACCTCACTGGGAGAGACTGCATCTTAGGGGACAATGACTCCCATTCCTGTGAGGCACTCCAGAAACCATTAAACACAATGGCATACATGGGACTCTCTAAAATACCGAGGTCTTACAAGTCCCGAGACATGGGTAAAGAAAAAGTAAATCTAGGCCATTATCAAGAAGAAAGAGAACGTGTCCCTTTAAATTCAATTCTCCAATCAACAGACACAAGTATGTTGAATAGGGAGTACATGCAGAAGGAACAACGTGGAGAGAGGAACACCTACGCAGGCAAGGGACGCACTGTTCCTGTGTAACACCTGAAGGAGGCAGAGCAGAAGTGAGCCGTGATGCCTGCGACATTCAAGCTTGCGCTGCACTGAAGGGGGAGACGCATCTAGGATATGCCGTGCCTCTGGCAAGAAGCAGAGAGGGCTAGAGCCAAAAACGAGGTGGCATGACCACGAAGAATACGTAGTGGGCTGGCGGCCCTTAAAGCAATGCTGATACTATCCCGAAAACGAAGAGGCAATCCGACCAGTACAAGGAACACCACAGGAGCAGGAGGGAATACCAGGAACAGGAAGCTGGCGACAGTGAGCCAGAAGCAACAAAGAGCAAGAGAGAAGCTCCAAGACAGGCACAGAGCCCGAAGACGTTCCCCTACATTGCTAAAGGTAAAAGGAAGACTGGGATGCCAAAGGAGAATCGTTATACAGTTCAAGAAACACGTCCCAATACAAGTAAAGAGTAGGTTAATACATAAATTAGTAACTTAAATTGCTTTTATGTAAGAAAAAGAATCATTGAAGTCCCTGAGAGTGAGAGAAAGCGATATCACTACCGTGGAAAAAGGGTAAGTACCCAAGCTTTCCAAGCAGAATGAAGGGAACGTTAGAGAAAGAGAATATTGTGAATGGAAGTACAAAGAAACCTTTAGGAACAATATTAATGTGAGAAAGAAGCTCATAGAAATCCCTGACAGGGAGAACAAGAGAATATTGGTATCAATATCCTGTGAAGAGGAAAAGCACACAAGCTATTCAAGACAAGAAGAAAGGAACCTAAGAGAAAGAGGGTCTTATAAGATGAAGCTCAGAGAGACCACCAAAGTAAACAATATACAAGATAGAGAATATGAGAGTAAGGTGAACCACAATTGTCTCAAAGCCAGAACTACAGAAGTAAGTGCACATTTCCAGGTTGTTCAGAGTTCTTTAAAAAGGATCAAAGAAAGTATAAAAGGTCACATAAAGGTATTCTTCAGGAAGATAGGAAAAGCTAACAATCTCATGAAAGAACTATATTGACTGATACAGCAAGTAACTAGAGACTATCTAAAGATTACCTATTCACAAGCGATCCAAAGACGGATACAAGAAGTATCCTCAGGAGAAAGGAGACATTCTCCTAACCTTAGTTAATTGAAAATAGTGGTAGGGCCAGTTAGATTAGTTTTGGATAGCAGATTTATTCATTTGGACATTCTGAACGACAGACGAACACCCTAGTTACATATATAGGTAGGGAATATCCCATAGCGATAGGGAAAGTTAGGCCTTATTCTTTAATGAATACATTTGGTACATGTCCTCAGAGTGTCGGCGTCCTTCATCTGACCCGCCACACTATCCTGAAGATCTACAATCCATCTAACATTAAAGAGGATTTTATGAGTGCAGTCAATATCACACTGCCCCAGCCAAGTGCTTTGAGTAGGGATCAAAGCCAGCTATTGACTTTGATTATTGAAGGGCCCACCACAGGATCTGGCACCTCGATGCATCTTCTAGCTTGGGTTCTCAGTGAGCAAGTGTTTGTTCATCGTCTCTCCGTTTCTCTTCTTCTCCCTTCTCTCTGATTTGTGCTTCCACCACTCTCTGGACCCAGGCCAACAAAACTAACCACTTCTTTAGTGCTTTATCCTAAACTCACTGTGGCTTAGGCCCCACTGGTCTACCTGCCTGCCTCCAAAACCCATCTATGTGTGGTCCTGTTAGCTTGGCCAATGGTGACGTTCAACCTCGCACCCGTCTGCCCATTTCCTTCTCCTCTGACCATTCTCAAACCGCTCACTGCTTCTGATGTCATTCTCTCTCCTCTCACCACTACTCTCCTGCAACCACCTACTGCTCCAATTCCCTCTTTCTTCTCTCCTCCAACTTAATCCTCACTGGTTATACCTAGTCTCTCCTCTTCCTCCTGGATCACCCCCTTCTCCAAATTCATCCTTTCCTGCATACTCCATACTTCCTCATGTTTGTTTGTTTATTAATTTGTATGGCACACCAAACCCAAAGGTAACTGGGCACAACAGAGAACATATTACATGGATACTTTAAGCTTAGTTACAGAGTAAGGCCCAAGGGTACATGAAGAAAAGAGAAACATTTGCAGATAAATAATTGAACAAATCGGGTGGAGGAGTATACACATGTACAGTTATAGGGGTTAAGAATTCGAGCCCGAGGTAGGTCGCAGTTAATCTTGGGCGTCGTTGGATATGTATGATATCTATGTTATAGATATCTATGATAATCCTCTCTTCCAACTCAGTCCTCTCCCTAACACCCCTTTCCTTGTTTTCCCCATGACCCTGCACACATCTCCTCACTATTAACTTCCATTCAAACTCCCTCACCTTGTGTTTGCCTCTAACCCCTTCTATTCCCAACACACAGGATTTGGGACACTAAGGTTTGAATTTGATACACCTGGACCCTATTGGCGATTAACGTACTGGATTGGTTTATGGCCGGTGGGTGCCTCCCCACCCTCCAGCAGGTGCTTTAAGTGGTCTTAGGATTCCTAGTCACAGCCTCACAGCCACCATCTTGCAAGATGGTTCTGTCATGACTGTTGCTTGATTCCACCAATGTTGGCGGTGTGTGGTGAATTTGTGTGTGTGTGTGTGTGAGAGAGACTGTGCATTCTATACGGTACTTCTACTCTTGGTCTTGCAGCAGACAAATATGAGTGAAATTGAAATCTCATCTGTGGTTCAATCAGCAGATGTTTGCTCATAACTGACTTCCAGCCTTCTATGTGAAATTTGCTGGCTGAGCTTGGTTTCTGCACAAGATGGTTGCACTTTTCTAAGCCTCTTATCCTGCACCATTAAGGGGGAATATATGCGGACTGCGTGAGAAGGCTGGGAAAGATGATGGGCTCCAGGGGTCAACATCTCTGAGCAGATGGCATTCTCTGGTCTGCACAGTAAATCCACCCCATATCCCAACTTCTCACCTGTAACCTTGTCACAAAACTCGGAGGTCATTGTCCATTGAGATCTGTGCGTAACCTGCACATTTTTGGTTCAGATCCGAGCAGGAAAGGGACAACTTTTCCTTCTGTTCTCAGTAAACTCTGTACCATTAAAGTGGGTTCTAGTAACATTTGCTATTTACAGACCTTCAGAATGGAAAAACCCTATTAATTCTGAAATAAAATAAAGTTAACATTGACATAACTACTTCACCATTCATTAAAATTGAGAAATAAATCACCAAATACAATTACATTGTATTTTCCACCACCTCACACAATAAAAACTCACCACTTTTCCTCCTGACTTATGATCAAATGGCACCATGGTGATACGTTTGGAATCCCTCTGGTAAGTGCAGTAATGCTTGACCCACGAGGTACCGAAGTGTCCTGTAACAAAACAGCAAGAGCAAGACATGAGTGACAGATTTCATGACATGGGTTTCAATGTTTCTTGAAAACATGGCTCCCTGAGGGCACCAAAATAGCAAAGATAGCTTATTGTCAGCAGCCTTGGCAATGATTGCCTGCCCTGAAGGGGCCAACTTATGCAAGACTACTAGGTGGTTTGCCTTTCTGGTGCCTTTCTATGACTTACAATACGTTGTTATGCCTTGCTTGCCTTTTCATGCTTACTATGTTATGTTATAGTTAGTTATATGTGGCTTCAATATTGTCTGCACTCCAGACCTAACTGCATATCGAGGTCTCTGCTGACTGCTCACCATATGTACATGCTGATATTCTGCATTCCAACACACAATACGCATACTAACTATGGCACCCACACGTGGCAATTGGACACCCATCTCAACTAGCATCAAGCATCAGAACATTACACTTCTACAGGCAACTCTCATACCACAACAAAACCAAAACAAAAAATGTCAGAACACGACTGTCTCCATGCTCTCGACACTGAAACCCTGGAAAGTAACCCGCACACAGAGGCCAAGGTACTTCCGATTTGCATACATCATGCACCAGTGAAAGGTATATTGAATTGTTCCTCTCTTTCAACTAACCTCATCCACCCCCTTTAGATCTAGGGGAGTGCCTCAAGACCATTCAGAAGGTAGCAGGGTGCAGTATTAATCACTGTTCGCATACATAACAGAACATACTACACAGTGCTAGTGTGTGTAATGCAAAAAGGTAGCAGAACACCTATATTTGATAGAAATATCACTGGATTACAAAAACCATGAAGCACATGTATCAACGTTTCGTCCAATTTCGCTCTATGGCAAAGCTCTTCATAAACTTTAACAGCTAATTCATGACTCTTAACCAATAGCCATAGGGACATGGGAAGACTGACAAGACTAGAGTGAGCAAAATCAGAAATATAATATTGTATGTCAGCAAATGTAAACTTATCTGCTCCTGATGTCACTACATGGTGTGTCCAACATGTTCCTCAGAAGTGTTTGGTTTGGTCTGGGAGGTGAAAGTGCTATGGGAATTAAACCTGTGCCCTTGCATAGTAAACCTTTGCGCTTGCACCTATCGGGGGTCCACAGTAATTCCTTAGGCAAGTGGGACCCTCACACTTGCAATGAGACAACTCCAGGGCAACCATCTAACGTAGCTGGTGAATACTTGTGAGGAATGGCAAGGAGCTAAGGAGGTTTTAAGATTGTCAATGAAGGCACCTGGATTTGTATGAAGCTAAGGGGATGGCTAGTGGGCGCCATGCATGCCATGGTGGAAACCGCGATATGAAATGTATGGAATGCGGTTTAGAAACTGTTTTATGTGCTAGTGCATCCCAGGGTGCTGCCCAAGGTGCCCAAAATGTTGCCAAGAGAGAAGGTGGTGTTGAACTTAGTGAGACCGGTATCCAGTGATTTGAATGAATAAAAAATAAAGAACACATTTTAAACGAAACAAAAACAATTAAAAAATACCGAATTTTGGGGTTCGGGAAGGGTTTAAAACTTGGGGAAATAGGGGCTTGCGGGGGACCTCCCCGCAACCCTCACCTCCACCCATAAAAAGATCTTTTTTTCATTCTTTTCGTT
This sequence comes from Ambystoma mexicanum, assembly GCF_040938575.1. NCBI lineage: Eukaryota > Metazoa > Chordata > Amphibia > Caudata > Ambystomatidae > Ambystoma > Ambystoma mexicanum. The sequence goes on from NC_090925.1 coordinate 1,107,921,600, forward strand.
TTCGGTAACAAGGCATTCTTTAGTTTTGTTATTCGATTAAAATCACGTAGAACCAGTGATACCACTGAACCAAAAGGATATCTACAACTAGTATAACGTGGTCATGATAGACCTTTATTCAAAATAGCCTGAGGTTTAAAGTGGCCACTCACAGACAGTAATCAGGTTCCTGTAGAATGTCTACTGGATTGATGGCTTCCCAGCGAAAGTGCCGTTTGGTCAGAAATCCCTTTATTGTTGTCATTTTGCTAACTGTGGCAGTCGCCTTTACTCCTTGATGGCATTTTGGTGTTATGACTAATTTTTGTCAATAGCTAGACATTCTCCAAAGTCTCAATGACTGAAGTTGATTTTTTGATGTGCTAGCCTTTAAGTCTTACAGTGCACGAGTACTGTAAAGTGCCTCATTTTTACTCTGGGTGTATCCCGTCACCTAGAATCACAGGTTGATGGCAGCTGTGTACATATATTTGGATTGCACTGTTGGATAGCCTTTCACTGTGTTGGTAGCTACTCACTCCCTAAAAAGGATCATATTGGGTACCAGGTGTTTAAGTTCGCTGGTCATTTCCTTTTTAGCCATTCGTGCTAATTTTCACAGCGGGAACTGCCTTTTTGGCCTTTCCGCTTATGTGAGCTCTGACTCAGAGCTCACTGTGAAGGCCATCACAATCAGTTTTATTTCTCATAGGCCCCGGACTAGATGAGCCATGTTCAGAGCAGCACCTCATTCAGAACTGCGGAGGTGACGTGGTGGAAGTTATGAATGATTGCGCTTGGCTAGCACACACGAAGAATCCCAAAAGGCTGTGCAGCTGTGATATTAGTCTCTGCCCAGGGCGGTAACGCACCATATAACAGACAAGACGTCAGCAACTAAGGCAACAATCTGATGAATCCTGTGGATCACTCCCTAAAACCCTGCCTAAAGTCTCATCCCAGGTGGCCAGTGAAAGGCAGACACTTCCTGATCCTAACCTTGGGGGTGGGGTATTGCAGGAGAATCGCCTCAGAGGAGACAAGGCACAGGGTGCTGAGGGGATCCCGTGGGATGAAACACAGTATTTATCCTTAGAAGGGAAGAACCTTTTAAAGATTCCAAGACATATAATGGCTTATTGTCGTTATGATATATTTGACCCACATATTAAGTCTGTGGATGAGGGTAAAGCTGCTGTAACATATTGAAAAAAAATCCAAGGAAGGAAAAAACATTTGAAACTTCTAAGGCTAGAGATCCCTCTTACTCCCAGAGGTACAGCCAAAAGGGAATCTATACATATTGGTTTAAACAAACTGCTTTCTTCTTTACAAATGAATTCTTGTGATTTTTCCTTAAATGCTTTTAAGGGAAATTAATCTACATTTAAAAATAGGAAGTTGAAAATAAAACATACTTTTGTTGATTGGGACTACAAGTCCCATAATCCCAGAAGTACTGGGACGAGGAAGAGGGATGAAAAGCAATACTGCAGGAGTGTTCAGACTTTTAAGCCTAATCACCCACAGCTGGGGGAAACAGAGAGGCTTAAAAGCCCCCCTCAGGTGCAGGCCATTCGATGGAGCAGTGACTGGAGTGATCGCAGTAGCAATAGTGGCAGAAGGAAGAAAGCCCTGTGCTGGCGATCCAGGCAGAAGTGGGTGAACAGAAAGGATGCCGAGACTTTGATCACACAGATTCTAGCTGCCTATTCTGGGAGAGTCCTGCTTCCCCAAAATCTGAAGAGCAGAGGATGCACCTTCATAGAGGAAGGGTGTATGGCCAAAAGAAGCCTGAAGCAGTCTAAGTCCAGTGCAACGCAAATGGAACAAGACAGAAGCCAGTGAGTGTTACTGAGCGTTCTGTATCCAGTAGAATCACTCGCATAGGAGTGGAAGTTGTCTGAACGTGACCGTTGATTACTGGACAATGGGAAGTGATAAAAAAGTAGCGCTCGCGCAGGAGTGAACTTTTTTCCCCTTTACTCACGTAACAGTATAAATAATACTGTGAAACACATTGATTGAAGGTCAAAACATCCAAAACAAATGAAAGACTGGTCGCGTGTACTTAAAAATTATTTGGAGGTAAAGGTTAACCTGAGAATCCATTATGAAGCAGTTGAAAACAAAGTTGGCACATTTTGAGAAATCATCCACCTCACATTTCTGACCACTCACAAATCCCTGCGCTGAGAACCAGAACGAGGGTCACATGGGTGCTGGCCACCAGATTGGGTCCCATTACGTATGATGGAAAGAATTGCTGCAGGCGGAGACAGTCACGTGGGCAGGCCCAGCGGAATTGTGCCGACATAGCAAGGTGCTGAAATGCCATGCCCCTCAGGGTGGTGGATGCCCTGCTAGGAAATTCATTGTTAATGTGTCAACCTGACTTTCTGTACGAACTGCACTATGTAAAACCCCATATAAATCCTGAAGTTTCCGTACTAGGAGGAAACAAGGGAGTGGGGGCTCATTTTCAGGACTGCGATATTTTGCCAGATTCCCAGGCGATTTCTGTACATCTGTATGGAAATAAACCTGACTCTATGTTTGCTGCCTGGGCTACTTATTGAATTTATTGGTGGGATTTCCACATCACAAAGGCGTTTTTGTGAGACTAAGGTGATTTAAGCTGGATGAGGATCACCCAGACTGCTCAATCCAAATCCCTGTGTGTGCGCATACAACTAGAAAGGGGGGTTGAAACTGCCTTTCAAAATTGCGTGGAGATGAAAATGTGCATTATGCAAGGGTGTTTACTGAAGAGCTTGGTTAGCTTCTGGGAGGTTGGTGTGCAGTGGACCATCCTATGTCCTGTCCTGCAACCCTTTGTGTCAACCGGGGCAACCTGTTCGAACATTTGTGGATTCAGTTACAGATATCACTAAGGTGCATCACTTAATTTAAGTCCCTCTGGTATGCAGCCCCACCAAACAATTCTGGGACAAGAAACAGCCTAGTGTGGGCGTACAAATTTAGTTTTATTCAAATAAAGTCAATTGAAATGTGGTCTCCTAACTTTATGCGGGGGAAGTCACCACAATCAAATATATATATATATATATATATATATATATATATATACACACACACATAAGTATTGGTAGCTGGTTCTCAGCACATGTGGTCACACAATAGATCAATTAATTATATTTCTGAACTAATTGTAACAATGTAATTTCTAAACAGCAGACTCTAAATCCATAACTACATTGCCACTTATCGGTCAGTGTATTTAACTACTTCAAATAACATTTACATAGAACTATTTGTCTTTCATAAATAGCAGATTAAAACCTTTATTTTCTACTATACCAAAAAGAAGTATTGGTAACAGAGTAACGTATTTATAGACGGGGTGCAGTAGGTTTCTAGCATATCCATGGACGTTGAATGCAAGTTGTGGTGCGTTGCAGAAGTCTTGTTAGCCATGTGTTTAGGGACACTGTGCTATCAATTTAGAACGCGCAGTGTAGGGGTACATCCGCTCAACAGTGGAATATAATTTTATGATTTTCTAATAAAGTAATACACCTTGCACTTTACTTCGCAGGATGGGTCCACTAGATCTTCTCCCTACTGTGCAATGATATGAGCAAAGAGGTAAAGTAATTTACTTTAGCATCCTTGTCTACAGAGGAATCGGCCTAGCTAAGTTCTCTTTCATCCCTAATGATCCCTTTTTAAATATCCATGGTTTTCACAGGTTGCAAATTGTTAATCAAGCATGGGGATGTGGAAATGTGCACCCATCCACAAATCTGGTGTCAAGCTACACCTATGTAAGCCTGCAGGATTTCATTTAGTTGGCTTTTGATTTACTAAGTTATCTGCACAGAAATGCTATCTATTGCCATGTAAAACATAACTGGCTTAGCTTAACTACAGTGGGAAAGAAAAAAGCAGCTCCAAATTTAGATGCTCGTGCATTCTATTTGGAATGAACTTCCCCTAGTTGAAGTCCCTCCCAGTCCGCCCACTCTTGGGATTTAGCGGAGAAATGGTTCTACAAGACCTCTGTCTAATTGCATTGGGGAATTTTCATACTTACTTTTGAAAACTTTTTTAAGGCACAGAGCCAGCAAGGACCCTCAAATGTTTTCAAGGAATCCCCATTAAGCTGGCCCCTTCTGGTGCCTCTCTCTTAGGAATGAAGGTCGGCCTCGCGTAAATCTGCTTCAGGCTTCCTCATGGATAAGGCCCCATTCATTTCCAGATAGTATCCAAGGTCAACACTCATCTTTTCGGGAACTGGGGGGTTCCCCTTTTCTGTAGTGTTCAGAATCATAGCTCCCATATTTCTCATGTGTTTCTACTTATATCATGCAAATTAATCTGACACTATGTCTTTGTTACATCACGCTTTCTAGTTGGCCAGGTCTTTCCATTGGCTTGCTTAACCGGCAGACACTCTCAGAGAATACACTCCTTAGTGTTCATAGGATGATCATATTTGATCATTTAAACAGCCTCTCTCTGTTGCCCACCACCCTCCTACCCTTAAAACAAACCATACCCATTTCCCACCTCCTCTCTCCCTCCCTCCCTCTCTCCATTGAGGGGTCAGAAATGTGAGACGGACAACTTTGTGAATGTTTTTCAAAAGATGCCATTTTATGAACTCAGAAGGTTAGATAAGCGCCTCACTACCCATAACCCTGATGAGGATTACCTTGCCTAAAATAAACTAAAGCAAATGCTCTAACAAAAGCATTCTGTCCCTCACACTTAAACACACACCAACCTAACAAGGTAATATATGGCAGTTCAGCAGCAACAAATGTAACAGTTAAATTCACATAATAACAATTGTTTCTCCTTCTAATCTGGATGAATTCCCCTTGCCCAGATTCAAGAAGGAATTTGTTCACAGTTCCAAAATATAATGTTACGGGATTTCTGTCTCGTAACAAAGTTCCACTTCAGTTCTCCTTTTGTTCCAACTTGATAATACAAGAGTTCCAACTTGGCTTCAACCAACAGTTAACAAGCATTCAAATGAAAAATCTCTTTGGCAGGATATTTCTGCACCAGTTAACAAAATCACTTGCTTCAATTAAATTAATTTGTCAGGATGATTCATTAACTCACAAAACACTTTAGTGGTTTTAAACTTCAAGACTTGAGCAAACCACGGTACTTAAATAGTTTCCACCTGGTTCGCCCCCCTACTAAGACAAGATTTTCTGCTCTGGTGTGCTCTCCTGCCATAACAGATCAAAATACTACAATGTTCTCTGACCTGGTGTACCCTCCTGCCAGACCAGAATAAACTACTACTTGCAAGTACTTCTTTGGTAAAGGTTGAACTCAAACAGGTTAGCATATAAGAAACAAGAACAGACTAACGAAGAGTAGCAGTCCTGCAGTGGAGGCTCTCTTTTTTGCTTTGTTTGCAGTCTGCCTTTTGTGTCATTCCTGTAAAGGCGGAGAACCTGTTTAAACACACTGCCCTACCGCGGAGTGGCGCAGTGTAGTAAAGAGTAGCAGTCTTGCAGCCCGCTGCCCACGCTATGTGAGCCCCTTGAGAATTCTACAGCGATTCAATTAATTCAGCGAAGCCGGACCATCAGACTAACCGGCAAGGTATGGAGCAGAACCCATGCGCTCAGACGAGAGCCAAGCTCATTTGCAGTCGAAGACTGGTGAAGTCCAACCCTCGTCAACTATGAGAATTCAAAAAAGACTTTTCTCTGTTTGAGTGCTTGAATGACTGTCTGGTGCCTGCCTCCCCTACCGAGACAGACTCCAGCAGTCCATTAAAGCTCTCCTTCCCGACTGATACTTCCATTACTAACCCGAATGTTCCTTCCTCGACAATTTTCATAAACACTGCAGTCTGTAAACCAAATGAACAAGATCTGACAATCCACAAGGATTTGACAAACAATACTACTGTCCTGTTGTCATCCCCCATGTTATCCCAGGTGAATTTGTCAGATGCAGTGATAGACCCGCAGCTTCAACTGTCTTGGCTGTCGGAAAGCCCTGTAATGTCGATTTCTGGTGAGAGAGGCATAGCGATCCGTGAAACCTCATTTCCAGATGTACATTTGCAAATGCCTTTTGTTGGCGCCATTTCAACGTCAGTCATTCCTCTCCAACTCTCTTTGCCTCTAACACATGCAGCGCTGAGGATATATAAGTCATTGTCCGATAATATCAACTGGGCGACCCAAGATAACTACTTGGAATCACCAATTAAAGAAGATGCTGCGAGTGCCAATTTACGGCACCCGTGTAGAACCTACCAAGAAAGCATTAGAAGGACCATCCATAACGAATCCTGGGATGACCGAGGATACAACGATCTTACATCCTGTGAATTATTCTCTCACCAGAATCCTATAACTACCCCGAATATTTCAGCTGCGTCAATATTGAGAAACCCACATTGAGTGTTTGCTAGCACGAACACTGTCAGCATTGCTCACCCACGTACGTCTGGATCTCTATCACATGAAACTCCACCTCCCGAGACTAGCATTCTACATGAAACGAGGTAGCAAATCAAAGCCTGTGAATCTCAAAGCTATTTGAGCACAGCTTTGCTAAAATACACCCCATTTGCCACCAGTCATGGTCGCCTCAAGTTCATGATCAATTATATAGAATTGAGGGACAGGGCAACGACTCTGGTAGCCCCAAAGTTATGCACCATCACAACGAGAACCAATCCCACCTTCCAATGACAAAAACATCTGAAGGTCATATAAACCCCATTTACGCTAATCCATTGGTCCAGAAAGACTCAGGGAGCTACGACAAGTTTAACTGCTCGATGTCTAATCAATTACACATAGCTGCCCAGAAAGAGCTAGTGGGTATGCGCTGCAAAATGGCGAGAAAGTCCATACGCCGTGATACCTCTTTAGAGCCTACGAATCAACAACCTGAACGTCCCAATCGTGACTCTGAATACAACACTGACTCGCCTGACGACTCTTCTGAGGCTATTTTTGTGTGGTACACCCACAGGAGCCAAAGGACTCAAAGTGTTAATAGACAGCACATCCCTCTGTCTAGTTATGATCTAAATTCCACCCTGATGTCAGCCTGAACTATCTCCCTACCGCCCTTTCTAAAACTATATGGGTCCATTAATGATCATTATAAAAATCAGGTGACCCTGTTAGCGTTGACCCACACTAAATTGATACACATAGAATCTTTATTTTGAATCTCCAAAAGACATTGGATCGCAAATCATCCACTGAAGGGCTACTTCAGAAGCTGCTAGCGGACCACATGTCTGAAAAGGGAGCGAGTAAAAAAAGTGCAACTAGAAACGGCGAAAGAAATACTAAAATGGGGGAAGGATGCTTAAAAAATAACTCACCTAAACCCTGTCGTGGTGATCAAAGACGCTTGCATGTCTACAACTTTACCATCTGTATTATCAAATCCAAATATCTATCAAGGGGTGGCGAAAGAATCGCTAAAACCATCGATAATGAGCCAATTAAAAAAACACCATTCACAGTGAAATAGAAACCTCATCTCCCTCAACGAATCTGGAAATTAGACCAGATGCCCAAACTGTTCCAGAATTACGACAGACCTCTGTAAATGTGACCCCAATAAGGGATTTAGAGAATAGAACAGCTGCCCGGTCTCCTCCAGAATCTCAACAAGCGTCTACAAATGTGACCTTAATAAGCAAACTGGACAGCACTAATTCACCAAGGGTTGAGCACCAGAGCACCCTATTGGGCAACTCCTCTGTTGCTGCATTCTCAGGTTCGACATGTGCGATAGATCATGTAGAGGAATTAACCTCAGTGGCAATTAATGAGACAAGTATATCAGAGAATCCTGGCAATCAGCCCTATGACATTTTTTACTCAAGGAAAAGAAGAAAACAGGGCAAGAAAACGAGCGAACTCACTCAACAACAGCTGCAACAACTCAAAAAACCCAATAAATCAATACAAAAACTATCCCAAAAATAAATGGCCATGGTCCCTTTATAAGGAATCGAAAAGTTACTTATCCTCTAAGGAAAATGCTAAATCTACTTTGTCCACAAAAACGAGAAGCCAAATGTCGACAATTGAAAATGGATCTGCAACTGCCTCAGCAGCAGAAATGGCAGAACAGCGCTCATAGAATCATTGACTCAAGAGACTCAGGTCAAAAGTGATTTGGAGGAAATCCCGATACATACGAAGAAGAAGCAGCAGGAGAATTGGTCCGTGTACTTGTTCCTTTACTACTTACCAAAAAGTAAAACATTGCCTGCAGTCACACAAGGACATCCTTTCATTACAGTTCCGTCCTTAAACTTCCCAGTACTTCCGATTCCTCAATCTTTGGCAACTGATGATTTTATTGAGCCCCTCTTCTTAACTCTTGAAGAAAGGCATCATAAAATTCTCCTATCTACACAGAACGGAGCTTTGAACCCTACGGAATCAACATTGACATCAGAAAAAAGATCAACAACCCATTGCATTCTCTCAGAATAGAACTTTGATACCTACTGACATACTATCTAATGGCCCAACAAAGGCAACTGTGTTACCTACTTGGTCCACATCTCACCGAAGAGAGAGTCTAAGATTCTGATAGATGGGCATGGTGTTAACACACCTCACCAGGATTGGCAACCTCATTTTGTGAACGCTGACAATGCTAGTCAGACCTCAACAGCCGCGATGAAGAGAGATGAAGAAAATCTTAGGCTCTCGACTCAGTGTCCACCTGCATCCCCGAGAACCAAATATACAGACAAGCACCCCCCTCACCACCAACCAGGCAAGCTATGCATACTGTTTGAAAGAAAACCATCAGAAGACGAGGGACTTAGGATGAACTGCTCCAATGTGTTCAGACTGTTCCAGCATATTCCAAATCTACGTGATCTGGAATCCAGCGATATTACTGCAATCGACTTTCCAGTCTAAAATCGAGTTGACTGTGTAAGCCTTCATTTTGATCAAAAAAGTGTGCGCTTGTTAATACTGGGCTCTGTTGAACTCTTCTGGCCTATGGGGTTTGACATTAAAGATTTTAATCCCACAGATCCTGGCTCATTGGACACTACTCCACTAGCAAACCCCAAAACCCTCATGGTGTTGCCTGAATATGTCAAAACTGAGAAATATGGAGTTAGTAACCTAATCAATCTATCAAAACCCACCTCTTGTTCGAATGAGCCCAAAGGGGTTTTTAACAGGCACAAAAGTCGGGTTTAAAGTTACAATTAAAAGCCAACAAGATGCAAAACGTGAATTCAAAGCAGTGGTTTCAAAACCACAAACCAATTATGATCTAAACTGGAGTTGGCTTGCTGGGTCATTGAATACCATGAAGCCTCAATAACAGTCAACTGATCAGATAGAAGAACTAGTTACTCTTACCTTGTAACGTTCTTTCGATGGGATGTTCCTCCGACGTATTCCTTATCTTAGATAGATAGAAATCCTTCAGCTTTGCTGGCCTCGGAAAATTTTTTCGCCAGAGGGCGCTGCGCGTCGATGATCGCCGAGTCGATGACCCTCGACGGCCTCCGTGCCGACGTCGACGTCATCCTGCCTATAAAGGCCGCGCGCAGCGTCCGTTGCTCAGTTCCGTTTTGTAGTCCCCAGTAATGTTTTTGGATTAGACTAATCACCTTGAAGGAGCATAGGCTGCAAACCCACAGGAAGTCATACTGCGGGGATGGATGGGAGGGTCGATAAGGAATACGTCGGAGGAACATCCCATCGAAAGAACGTTACAAGGTAAGAGTAACTAGTTCTTCGAAGGGATTGTGTCCTCCGACGTATTCCTTATCTTAGATAGACTCCCATAGCAGTGGTATTGTGACTGGAGGCGGGAGTAATAAAAGTTATGTTACCCTTCCAGAATGGACAGAGTGTAACACAGCCTTGCCGAATCTAGTTTCTTGACTAGAGGAGGAATCCAGGCTATAGAATTTGGTAAATGTATGTGCGGACGACCATGTGGCAGCCGCACATATATCTCGAATTGGCACCCCTCTTTGAAGGGCTGAGGATGTTGCGATACCCCTGGTAGAATGAGCCCTTAGATTTTGAGGAGGCTCCTTTCCTGCCAATTTGTAGCACTCCAGAATGGCTAAAATAATCCATCTGGAGATGGTTTGTTTTGTTATTGGAAGGCCCAACTTATGTCCTGCATAACCTACAAAGAGTTGGTCTGCTTGTCTGATCTTAGCCAATCTGCTGATATAGAAGCTCAAGGCTCGCTTAGGGTCCAGCCTGTGCAGTCTCTCTTCCTCCTTCCCCGGATGAGGAGGAGGGTAGAAAGAAGGTAATATAATCTTCTGAGTGATGTGAAACTCCGAGACTACCTTCGGGAGGAAGTTAGGCTTCACCTGAAGAACAACTTTGTCCTTGTAAAAGATTGTATGTGGAGGTTTACACGATAAGGCTTGCAACTCGCTAACCCTTCTAGCAGATGTCAATGCTATTAGCAAAACAGTTTTGAGGGTGAGAAGCTTCAATGAACAAGAGTGTAGTGGTTCAAAAGGGGCACCCTTTAGGAAGTTTAAAATTAGGTTTAAATCCCATAAGGGAACTTGAAAAGGTTTTGGGGGATAAACATTAGTTAATCCTTTTAGGTATTGTATTACCAATGGAATTTTGAAGTATGAAGGCTCCTCTGCAGTGCGCTTAAAGATTGATAGCGCTGCGAGATAGCCCTTAATTGTGCCAATCTGTAGGCCTGAATTAGCCAGGTAAAGTAAGAATGATAACACCATAGGTGTACCACAAGAAAAGGGTTCAATATTCTTTTCTCTGCACCAGCTGCAAAATTTGTTCCAACGGCAGCGGTATAGAGTTTTAGTTGCCTGCCTTCTGGCCGAAAGCAACACCTCCATAACATCATCCGGAAGGTCCCAATCCTTGTACCTCAACCTTTCAGACACCAAGCGTGAAGGTTGAGGGTCTTGATGGCTGGATGGAGAACCTGACCTTCCTTCTGCGAGAGAAGATCCTCTCTGTATGGCAGTCGAATTGGAGGGCAGATGGACATGTCTAGAAGGTCCGGGTACCACGTTCTCCTGGCCCAATCCGGGGCAATTAGGATCATGGTCTTCCGAAACCTTCTCAACCTCCTGATCATTTGAGGAATGACAGGGACCGGAGGGAACGCGTACAGAAGTGGGAACTCCCAGTCCACTACGAACGCATCTCCTAGAGCTCCTCTCGGGGGAAATTCCCTTGAGCAAAATCTGTCGCACTTCCTGTTGATACTGGTGGCGAACAGATCCACTTGAGGGGTTCCCCAAAGGGCGAAGATCTCTTGAAGGACTTCCTGAGCTATCTCCCACTCGTGAGAGACTGTGCTCTGCCTGCTCAGAGCGTCCGCTGTCAAGTTCTTCTCTCCGGCTAGGTGAATTGCCGATAGAGAGATTCCTTCCTGAATTGCCCAAAACCAGAGCTGCATCGCCTCTCTGCACAGTGGTAGTGAGCCTACGCCTCCTCTTTTGTTGAGGTAGTGCATGGCCACTGTATTGTCCGTCATTATTAAGACGTTTCTTCCCCGTACAGACGGCAGAAAAGCCTTCAGCGCTAGTCTGATGGCTCTCAGCTCCAACAGGTTGATATGTAGTCTGGACTCCGATGGAGACCAACGACCGCTGATGGTCAAGTCGTTGGCGTGAGCTCCCCACCCCGTGAGTGAGGCATCCGTGACTACTGTTATCTCCGGCCATGGTTGCCAAAACATTTCTCCTTTCAGGATGTTCTCCCGACAGGCCCACCACTGAAGGTCTCGGGCTACTTTGACCGGGATCCGAAGGAGATCTGTCATCCTTCCTGAGAACTGTGACCACTGAGTTCTCAGTGCCCACTGGAGGGATCTCATTCTCAGGCGAGCCTCCGGCACGAGGAATATGCAGGATGCCATGAGGCCTAGCAACCTCAGAAAGTCGTAGGCTGGGAGATATTGGGCATTCTGAAATCTGATGACCATCTGCAGAATATCTCGAGCCCTCACCTCTGGTGGCAAGGCTTTTCCCAGGGAAGTGTCCAGGACTGCTCCAATGAATTGGAGTCTCTGTGATGGTATCATCTGTGACTTCTTTAAATTGAGGGAGAAGCCCAGCTTGTGAAGGAAGTGGCAAACATAATCTAGTTGTCTCTGAGCCTGTTCCGAAGATACAGCTCTGATCAACCAATCGTCTAGGTAAGGGTAGACATGAATCCCTTCCCTCCTTAGACTTGCAGCCACAACCGACATTAGCTTGGTAAAGACCCTCGGGGCGGAGGTTAGCCCAAATGGCAGAACTCGAAATTGATAATGAGAGCTGCCAATTGCGAACCTCAGGTATCTCCTGTGCCTGGGATGGATCGGCACATGGAAATAAGCGTCCTGGAGGTCTAGAGATACCAACCAGTCCTGAAGCTGGAGGGCCTGAAGGATCTGAGAGAGAGTCACCATCTTGAACTTGTCCTTTCGGAGGAATTTGTTCAATTCCCGTAAGTCTAAGATGGGTCTCAGTCCTCCGTCCTTCTTCGGTATTATGAAGTAGGGGGAGTACCAACCCTTGTTCCTTTCCGCTACAGGTACCAGTTCTATGGCACCTTTCTCTAGCAGGTCTAAAACCTCCTGCAAGAGGAGCGGATCTGGAAGCTTCAAAGGGTTGTTCCCCGGTGGATGACTCTGAGGGATATGTAGGAAGGGCAGGCAGTAACCTTGGGCCACTGTCTCCAGAGCCCAAGCATCTGACGTAATAGCCTGCCATTCCGTCAGATGGTGAGTTAACCTGCCCCCTACTGGTGTTCTGTGAGGGGAGACCTCAGAGTGGTTTTGAAGCGGCTGATGCAGTTGCCGAAGGTAAAGTGGCTCCTGCTCCTGCGGGTGCGGCTTTCTTTCCCCTACCCCGTCCACCACGGGTAAATCTTCCTTGGCCTCTTTGAGCCGGTCGTCCCCTGCCCCTTCCATATGAGGAATAGTAACGAAAGGACCGTCCTCTCCACGATGATCCCGAAGGACGAAAGGTATTCTGACGGATAGCAGCTCCCAATGACTTGGCTGCTGCCTTGGACGTTTGCAGTTTCTCCAAACTGTCATCCGCCTTCTTTCCAAAGAGGGTAGAACCGTCAAAGGGCATATTCAAAAGCCTGGTCTGCACGTCAGAGGCAAAACCAGACTTCCTCAACCACGCATGCCTGCGGATTGTGGTACTTGCCGCCATGGCCCTGCTGATACTGTCAGCAGAATCTAGGCCAGTTTGTAGGGTCTCGCACATCGCATCTTTACCATCCCTGATGATGTTTAAAAATGCGTCCCTTTCCTCTCCTTCTTGGAGGCAGTCAGCCGCTGATGAAGCGCACTCCCAAAGGGTGTGGCTGAACCTAGCGAGCGTACAGGTCGCGTTAATAGACTTTAACGCCATGCTACAGGCAGAAAAAACCTTCTTAGCCATGGCATCATACTTTTTGTCATCCCTATCCTGCGGAGCAGTGGGGTATGCAGATGTGCTGCCTGATGAGGTTGCAGCCTGTACAACCAAGCTCTCAGGAGTAGGGTGTTTTGACAAATATTCAGGGTCAGAACTAGCCACCCTGTATTTTGTTGACAGTTTTTTATTTACTGCCGGGATAATTTCTGGCGTTTCCCAGTTTGTCAAAATCCTTCTCTGTAGAGCAGAGTGAAATGGAACCACAGGATCCTCCTGTGGGCCCTTGTCCAGTATGTCAGTGAGGTCATCCTGCTGAAAGGCAGGAGAAGGTGCAGACCAACCCATAAATTCTATGATTCTAGACATCAGAGCTCTATATGGAGTCTCCGCATGTTCTCCTGGGTCTGGTTTGATAAATTCTGCTTCAGGAGAAGTGTCCAAGCCACTAGCTTCCTGAAGTGCATCCTGAAGATTTTTTAATCTTCCTTCCTCAGAGGCGAAAGTCTCTGGCTCTGGTGATGTGGTCCTCTGTAAATCAATATCTTGGTCTGAATCCTCCCTTTCCTCAAAAATCGAGGTTAAAGGGGGATACATTGGTTTTTGGAATGGTATAAACCCCATTTCCAATGCAGAAGGAGCCATCATCACAGGCCTTGAAAACGTCGATGTCGTCGACACCGACGTGAAAGTACTCGAAGGCGCCGTGAAAAGCGTCGAGAAATGTGTACTAGGCCTCGAAGAACTCGAAAGGATCGGAGTCTTGCTCGAGAACGACGTCGACGTTCTCGGCGTCGAGTCGGAGGTCTTTTGTCTAACCGTTGGCTGTGGAGTAGCCGTGGTTCTTTCCTTCACCGGCGTCGATATCGGCGTCGACGTCGGCGTCGACTCGATCGACTGATGCGCCGATGAATCCTTCGACAACGGCGTCGATGGCGCCGACCTCTGTTTCGAAGGAGTTTTCGACGATGGCGTCGATGATGCTTTATCTCCCGATGGCTCGAGGCGCTTTCGGGTTGACTTTTCCGCCGGGTACTGCGACTCGCAGCGTTTAGATTTTTTGGGTTTTTTACCCGGGGTATCACCCTCAGCTGTCTTCGAGGGGGACGAGGCCGCTTTCTCGAAGACGCTTAGCATCTTTTTCCTGAATTCCTCCCACTCAGCTTGCGAGCTGCGTTTTGTGGGGCAATGAACTCTCTCAGGAGAACTCGACGAAGATGACGAAGGGGATCTCCTACGTCTCTTCTTCGAGTGTCTCGATGTCGACGAGTGGTGGGAGCCACTTCGTGATCTAGATCGAGAGTGTTTTTTATGGTGAGGAGACGAACGTCTCGACTCTACCGAAGAAGCTTTCGAGGAAGTTAAAGTTGACCTACCTCTCTCGAGCTTCCCCCTACGCTCCTTCAAGGCTTTCGCCGTCATGGAAAGGCATTCCTCACACTCCGAACTCTGGTGCGTGATTCCCAGACACCACAAACAGACCCTGTGAGGGTCCGTCAACGACATTTTCTTCCCGCAGTCTCGGCACTTTTTGAAACCGGACCGAGGGGTCGTCGGGTCGGAGGAGGATGCCATCGATATCGAGGTAAATAGTAGTTATTATATACGTTATCTTGACGAGAACTGAGCAACGGTGTTCCGAGGCACAACGAAGCGCGGAAAAACGGAACTGAGCAACGGACGCTGCGCGCGGCCTTTATAGGCAGGATGACGTCGACGTCGGCACGGAGGCCGTCGAGGGTCATCGACTCGGCGATCATCGACGCGCAGCGCCCTCTGGCGAAAAAATTTTCCGAGGCCAGCAAAGCTGAAGGATTTCTATCTATCTAAGATAAGGAATACGTCGGAGGACACAATCCCTTCGAAGAGATTATTACTGTATGCAGCTGAACACCCGAGGTTTCACACATCTCTACAACAACGGAAAATCCAAGCTAATGCAATTTGACATCTTGTGCCTGCAAGAAACTTGGTCTTGTATTCTGCCAGGAATAGACGGTTATTCATTTCTAAATCCTGCAATGAAAGGCCTCAGAGGTAGCCCCTCTGCCGGCCTGATGCTATTGATTAAAATCGGGATAGGTTTAAATATTCAAAGTAAGAAAAATCTTAACCCTTACATGCAGATAATGACCTTGGAGCGAACAGAATCAACAGAAACCTAACCGATTGGTCATCGTGAATTTATACTGGAATCCAGCAGTGTGGAAAGAACATTGCTTTAATGAAACTGTCATGCTAACCATTGATGAGTGTATCGCTGTAAACGATGGTCCAATGACAATAATATGTGGGACTTTAATATAAATTGCATTGGTGAAACTTTATACAATGTAAGAATCAAAGATGGTATGAAGTACAACATAGAGAGCACTAAAGCAAAAGCCTGGAAAATGGAAATGGATGAAAGGAATTTTGATCTTGTGAATGGTCCAAGTGGTGATACGCCAGCTGCCCCGACGTGGGAGCCTGGACTACTTTCTATCACATAATATGCTAACTGTGATTAAATCTTTGGTTGTCATTGAAATCCCTCATAGCGACCATGACATCATAGAGGCTCTGTTTACCCTGCCAACTAGAACTAATACTGCTGTATGGGAACACAAAGTTAAGAAACAGGCTCTGTTTTCTACCCAATGATATAGTCAAACTAAATGGCAACTATAAACACGCAATAGAGACACATAGCATGGATGCCAACTACGTTCCATTGTTCAGTGATTACATTATCACCAGACTACCTGTAGGGAAAACTCAATTCAAGCCCAAGCACACGTATGACATTGAGGTGGCTCGTATGAAACGTGAACTAGACACGGAAATTAGATATTTACGTTTGGCAGGTGAAAAAAATGCCTAATGCTATAAAAAAAAGTGTCGTCAGTGATATAAAAATTGGGTGCAATCCCATAAAAGCACTATGCTCCAAAGAGATGCTGAACAAATGCTGAAGACTTTTGCATCCAACGACTCGAGAACTCTGTGGCTCAAGCTGAATGAGCTAAATGGGAACCAGACACCGCTACAGAGCAATCCAATCCATGAAGATGCATTGGTGTACTTCTTTAGCATGTTATGTAGTCTGATGTAAGATGTGGCATGCAATATTGAAGGGTAGTAACTCTATTATATAATTAATTTATAAAGCATAACATGGAAATAAGTAAAAAGGATGACAAGAGAGAGAGAGCCACTGGCCGTGACTCTCCTATGCTGCTCCTGTCACCAGCTGCTGACACGCGCTGTTTACATTCTGAACAGGCTATGTAAACAATGCGTGTCAGTCACTGCCAGCGCATGCCAACCTCCCATTGTCAGCACGTGTCAGCCTCTTGTGCCGTCCATGAGAAGCCGATACTACACATCTCCCCTCCTTCGCAGTGAAATTCAGGAAGTCCATAACTCAGGCGTCACCTCTTCAATCACATGAGTATTCCGCTAAACGTTGAGATCTGCGATATGATCTTCCCCATCTTGAATGACGAACACTGAGTTTCCACAAGGCAAGGAAGAAACTGGACTACCTCTTTCGACATTCCTTCCATTCCGGTCACTCACCGCACAATCTTCATTTGACTCACCAATCGAAGCATCAACTTTACCACACACTCTTTCCTTATTCCATACATGCCCATCATCAACCTTCACAGCATGTTTAAACACTTCTACCACACTTATTGGTTTCGACCATCTGCAGGGGCTATCCCTCAGAACGGGAGGTAGCTTTATCCTCACTAAATCTCCTACAGCAGGTGCACCAGTCCTGGACCTCATCCCACCTTTACCATCATGCACCTTTTTGTTCTTAACTTGGATACTCCTGATGTGTTGCCTGACCCGATCAGGTCTCACCTCACTAGTCGTACTCCTCTCTAAACAGGGTGGGACTAACTTGGTATTGGCCTTACGCACTCAACTAAGTTCAAAAGGGGAAATACCCGTTGTGCAATGAGGTTTGCTGCAGCGGGGCTCTCCGAGGGCAGATCCTCGTCGCCACTTGTAAGATGCGGCAAGCAATATTGAGGGGTAGTAACTTTATTGTATAATTAATTTATAAAGCGTAACATGGAAATAAGTGACTGTGACCGTGACTCTCCTAAACTGCTCCTGTCACCAACTGCCGACAGGCGCTGTTTACATTCTAAACAGGCTATGTAAACAATGCGTGTCAGTCACTGCCAGCGCATGCCAACCTCCCATTGTCAGCACGTGTCAGCCTCTCATGCCGTCATTGAGAAGCTGATACTACATCTGCCTTTAGGCAATCTGTCCCCTATGAAACATGTTAATCTTTCATGGGATCTATCATTTAACAAAGAGATTGAAGATCTAATTTGGAAAACCAATCAATTCTCGAGCCACAGGTACAGATGACCCCTCGAACGCTATGCTCAAGAAGGGCCCCGAAGAGTGGGCAGAGTTTTGTTTTCCTTTATTCACCACAATCCAAATAAATAAACAAATTCCAGACTCATGGAAAACTGCAGTCCATCATTGCCTCCAGGTCCTCTGCTTCCGTTTCCCCCTGCAGTCTGGCTACCTCTCCTGCACAGCTTCCTGCGATCCACGTCTGTCACCAGCAGGGCGCTCCCACCACTCTCCGGTGCTCGCCTGCCACCGGTGCTTGTCTGGCAAGGGGAAAACTATTAAATGGTCCGCTTTCCGCTGTGCGACCTCTGTCGCTGTGATCCTCAGAGGGAGAGTTGTCACTCTCAACGCTTCCCGTGGCACAAGCTGTGCAATTTCAGTCTTGAGCATAAAAGACCGTCTGAGGACCAGCATCCAACTTACACACCACGGTGGTCCCGGTGTCTCTGTTCACATCTGATCTCTGCTTCTGCTGCCACGTGGAGGTAGGAAAACGACTCCAACTTCTACTACTGCTCCCTTCTCCTGGCCTGCACCTGAGGGGGCTTTGGATGCCTCCCAATCCTCCTTAGGAGTGGGGCCATTGTTCCTAATTGACTGCAAATTGCAGTCTTGTTCCTCTGCAGTCCTCTTCTTCGTCCAGGTACGTTGGGAATTGTGGGACTTGAAATCCACAATATAAAAGTCAGCTTTCTTAATGAAATTATCATCACCAAGTCCATTACTCTTCTTGTACATGTTCCCCCAAAGGAGCACTATAAGGATTATATAAAGTATTTGGCTTTACAGAAGAATAGGGTTTCTCAAGATTTAAATTGGTAACATTTAAAGACTATTCTTCCTTCTTTCTCTGGGATCGTAGGGGCTTTCATGTCTAAGAACGTTAGTGATTTTAAAAGGGTTTTTCTTACTCCCAGAACATAACTGCTTGTAGTTATCATCAGCTATAATCTGACAGTCAGTTTGGGAAAATAAAAGCTCTGACAGCAAGCCATTACATTTTCCGGTATTAAGGATATTCCCTTCCTTGAGGAAGACAAAATACTGCGTCTCAACCCACAAAGTCCTCCCATTTCCCTGCGGCCCTTCTCCCAAGTAATTCTCCCAGCAAATATCGCCCACAGGGTTCGTATCAGGAAGCGTCTGCCTTTACCTGGCCACCCGAGAGGAGACTTTAGGCAGGGTTTTTGTGAGGACTCCATTGGATTCATTACACTCCCCACTTACCTGCTTTGTGCTCCAGTCCCGGGCGCTCTTCCCGCTCCAGGCCGCCATAGAAGTGCCTTTTCCCTATGTGGCAACCATCTTTTTTTCCCCCTCTGGAGATTGGCATCGCTTGCGCTGCCGATCTCGAGGGACAAAACAAAAAAAACATTTGCACCCTGGATAAACCCTGAGGTGCGAATGGCTTTCACCACTGCTGGGGGGGGGGGGGGTGAGCATGGTCGGCAATGGCCCCCAGCTCAGGCCTACCTAGGCTCGGGTTGGCGGGCAGTTACTGGCTATGTCCGCCCTCTGCAGCAGGGGTGAAAGACATAATATATCCTACCAAGTTTAAAGTGCTTCTACTTAACAAAAATGAGGTACTGGTAGGCGTTCCATAGGGATGACCAACACAAATGTGTGTATCAGGAAATGTACTGTTTAATGAGCAGATGAATCCATAATTCCCCAAAGGTTTCAATAATTCATTATGGTGTTAAAATAAACACGGACAACCACTCTTCCCAGCATAGGTACTAGTGCATCAGGAAATCTGTCAGACACCAGAAAATAGGACAGATGAATGTCTCCTTGGCAGCTACACAGAGCAGCACAAAACTGGTGTGACCGCCCTACACCAGGGCACCTCCTTTCTGCTACTTCTACCTTGGACTTGACTGGTGTCACACCCTGGTTACCTTGCCACCTGTATCGAGGGTGTCACTGCTGGGCAAACAATCCGCCCCCCCCAACACACCTCAGAATAACTGTTCTTACCCATGTTCTGAAGTGTGTGGGGCACACACTGGTTTAAACACAGCACTCTAAAGAAACATTAGGAGTCTGAAGGTGGTTGGAGAGGGCCGATGGAACCCCAACACTCCAGGAGCCAGATAAATCAAACAGGAGTGATAAGGAGCTTTGGGGCCCTCACTCTCTTATGACTAAAAGAATTTTAAAAAGAATGGTTAGGGGGTCTGTGGAATTCTCACTTTCAGAGAACAAACATAATGAAGGATCCTTAAAGGAATAGTGCGCTCCAAAGAAATATTATTGTCCCCAGCGTTCGGGCATGTGTTTTAAGCATACGTTGATCGATCGTACAAACATTTCCTATGCACCCTAGAGTAGTTTTCCTCACTTTTAAACATGGGAAATCAGGCAGGAGGGCGCAGCCATCTTGTGCTAATCTTATCCGTTGCTGTATCGCCCCAGGGAGAACTGCCCTGGCGGCACTAGATCATATCCCCTGCCCCTGACATAACCATTCCTAGCGATATTCTCTGCCTATCTCCATAACGTTACTGGGCAGCGCAGCAAAATGCGCGCAGTCATCACCTACGTCTTGACGTCAGTTGACACAGAAACCGGAATACCAACACACATCCTCTCACAACACAGCGCGTCCCAATTTTGAATATAAAACATTATTTTTAAAGGAAACCGCAATTTATAATGTGCTTTTATTTCACAATAAATGCTCCAAGAACATCTGCCGATTTCCATATTGGACCACATTGGTAATTTCTTTCTTTGTTCTCGATCCACACATGTTTATCTTGAGTCACACAATGTTCCTTTGGGTATAAGAAGTGCATTGGACGCACCATGAATCGCAAGGCTTCTGCCTCAGCTTGTTGCTAGACCACTGTAAACGATGTCAGGTTGCTTCTTAACGCTGGTACTGCGAAAGGGCCCATCAGCCTTGGGGGATCGTCCTAAAACTGCGTGATTGAAATCCAGCCATTTAAGTGTATCTGCAACTGCCGTCTGAAGAAGCCGTCAATTGGTATCTGGAAACTATGACATTCGCAGAATGGCAGGATGTAGCTGTGTAGAAAACATAATAGAAATGTGTCTCAGTAGCCGTTCTTTATTCTAATTGATCAATTTTACCATTAATTCTCCACCGTGTGAAAACTAATGATGGACACAAACGTGAAACAATGTAAACAGAGAAAACATTGTGGAAAGTTGGAGTTTACGATGTGCTTGAGAGTTTAGTGCTATGGAGTATGTTGAGCTCGCAATGGGATGTCGATGCGGAAGCTGACGGAAAAATTTGAAGAACATATATATTTAACAGAATATTAGCATAGAATTTGGTGTTGGTGGAACCTGGGGGAACCCACATGTGGACTACATGCATTTCGGTGCTTGACTGCCCATGTGCCAGGGACAAAGGCAAGTACACACAGGTTGTTTTTGTGTGTTGTTGCAATATGCCACAAACAACAACCCATTATAATGTTTGCCAGCAATGCCGGTCAGAAAACGAAACCTTGACTCATTTGTCTATAACTCGACTACAGTAAAACTTACATAATATTCGGCATTTCCATTCTCTTAGCGTAACGCAGAGTGTCCGTTCAGATCAACGCATTTTCATAAAATTAAATTACATGTTCCTTTGTCCAGTTTTGGAATGCTGAACCTTATCATATTTGGCGGTATTACACACCACCCTTGATTCATTCATTCCATTCCGAATCCTCCCATTCTTCCAAGGACAAAAAACAATTGATCCTTATACTGTGTAGGATGCGTGGGTGTGCACAGCTCACAAGCAAAATTCAAATGCGGTGACCTTCACTCCCACGGGAGCGAATAGCCCTGCAGACCAACGTGGCATTTGAAATATTTTTGAAAAACAAACAAATTGTTTACTGGCATCCACCAATGTTGCGCGAAATTTCTAGTGATTTACTTTTTTTAATGAAAACAGTTACAATTAGATTACTTCCAAATGTCTTATTTTTAGAGTCCCTCTGACCCTCTGGTGAACTGCTCACTCTCCCAGCGCCTCACACAGCCAGCCCCCACCACCTGTCATCTCAGCCAGTCTCCTGTTCTCACGGCAATGCAGCTAATCATTTTTGCAAGTAGCGAATCTCAAGCCCTGAGGAAATGTGCTCGTACGAGAATGTCAGAGCAAGCCCTGCTCCAACCTTAGTGCACAATCCGTCTCTGCTCACGGACTCATGCCATCTGCAACCCCTTCCTGCCAGGCCGCGGTCCCTTGAACCCAGGACCCCTATTCCCTTTGAACGCATCTGGTCCCCAGACCCTACCCCCGCACCACCTCACATTCACCTCCCATATATACCTAATCAGGAGTGGTCATATATTCTGGTAACACTGACAACTATCCCCACTGCGTTTGAAATCGTAAGACTCCAAAGGCCGCAAATCAAAGATCAGCCCCTCTGAAAAGGCATCCGATAGCAACGACCCCTAACATATGCCCCCATAAAAATATAGGTCAGAAAGCACCTATTTCACACTAACAACCCCCTTTCATGCGTTGTTTTGCTTACAGTCAGTAGTTGTTGCTTGCCAAGTTTCAGATCTAGCCTAGGTCTCATTCCTTTGCGGGACGTGTATTTATTCAGCTATTTGGACACGTGCTTTCATGCTGATATCCATGTGACCCTCCCCGATCAGATAAGGACCCACAAGAGTTTGAGGAAAGCGGGAAGTGTGAAAGCACAGCGTTACACTGTATGGCATCCTCCAAAAGGTGCTTCTTGCAACAACAAAAAATGACAAAGAGGATACATTTCAAAAGACAATTTAGACGATTTATTTGGACAATTTATATAAACATGGTTGAACAAATAAATAGCTGCTAATCATTTGAACCGGGAAGTGAACTGTTCCACGAGGTCTGCTTTCAGTGAACAGGGCACGTTTGCAATGTTTTGTGGCAATGTATGTGTCCTAGGAACAAAATCATGAGTAATTCCATGAGTATGTATGTCCAACACAGTCAAAGTGAGATCTTTCACAAAATCGAATTCCATTTCCTGGTATATTGGCTTGACCACCCATTTTTTGCTTCTTTTAGTAAAGGCCATTGTGTAAAGAAGCATCCTAAAGTTTCCCGCAGTCCTCGATTGTCCTCTCCCTACGTTCTCGTTATGCACCAATACCACTAGTAATGTTCGATATTACATTCCGTCTATGCCGAAATGCAATCTCTTTGGCCTGTACTTTAGGCACATATGATAACCTGGGTATCACTAGTCAGGCTCTGGCGTGGCTGACCTCTTTCCTCTCCAATCGACCCTCCCAGATCCAACTGGGGACCTTCCTCTCTGACATCTTTTTCTCTACCTGTGGTGCCCCCCAGGGATCTAACCTCTCTCCCTGGCTGTTCAACCAATATCTGGCACTCCTTGCCCACCACATCGCCGCTCTCTGCCCCAACTTTCAGTGCTATGCGGATGATACCCAGCTCATTTTCAGGCTACCCTCGGCCTCCTCCCTGCCTTCCCTCATCTCTGACTATCTTTCTGCTATCCAGGAATGGCGTGCTGCCAATGACCTCTGCCTTAATGCCATTAAGACTGAGATTCTACTCATCGGCACACCCATTCCCTCCTTCCCTGCAACTCTCTGGCCGGCCTCTCTTGGCCTTCCTCCTGCTCCTACCTGCAAGGCAAAAAACCTCGGGGTCATCTTCGACTCCACACTCTCCTTCTCTCCTCACATATCCGACGTCTCTAAGCAGTCCAACTACCAGCTGCACCTCCTCAGAGGTATTCTTCCTTTCCTCTCCTTCCCCCAGAAGCTCACTGTCTCCCAAGCCCTGGTTCTCTCGAAGCTGGACTACTGTAACAGCCTCTACTCTCTGCCCTCTGCAACTTATCCAGAACAGGACTGCGAGACTTGGTCTTGGCCTCAAGCCCAGGGATCGTATCTCTCCAGGACTGAAATCTCTACACTGGCTCCCAGTGGCTGCGAGGATTAAGTTCAAAACCCTCTGCATTGTCCACAAGGCCTTCTGTGGCCTGGGGCCTAAATACCTTCAACTCTCTCTTCCTAAATATCTTCCTTCTCGAGCTCTTCGCTCATCCGTCTCCAACTCCCCTCCAGGTCAGTCACTTCTCCAAGCAACGAGTTGGGGGTAGATCTCTCTGCGGCCTCCCTCTGGAACAGCCTTCCTGCCTCCCTGAAACTTGAGAACTATCTCCGGTTCCGGAAGCACCTCAAAACCTTCCTCTTTGCCTCTGCCTTCCCCCCTCCCCGCCCTCCCCTGCTAAATTCTTGACTGAAACTGCACTCTATCTGCAACTGGGCCACTCTCCACTTGCACTGCCTCCCTGGCAACCTCTGCACTACGGGTCTGTCTCTGTATCCCGACAGCCCGCCTTTCCCAGAACTTGTCTGCACCTACCTTGCACTTGCCAACAGTTTGGCCCCATTATTTATCTGTTGTTCCACTACCCTGTACTGCACTTTTCCCCCTCACTTTCCCCTTGCACTTTCCCTTCCCTCCACCCATGCACTTGCGCGATCTTAATGACACCTGGCCTAGAAGGATCGTTGTCTGTCTTCCCTCTGTTCCCCCCTCCCTGCCTCATCGCGCCTTGAACCACTTGTGTATAGGCGCGTTACAAATGCCATATCATATCATATATCATATATATCATATTGTGGAACACCTCAAATCTCCCGTGTGACAAAATTATGTGAGCCCCTTCAGATCTCTTCATAGAGTGTTATCAAACACCATCTTTACAAGAGCTTTGTGTGGAGGTGAAGATGGAGCCAATGACTTCCTGCGTGCCTGCTCCTCCGATAAGGTCCATGTGCACATTGGTGAAAATTTAGGTTTTCTGTCCAAGAGTGAACGTTGGAACAGTGATGCATTAATGAGCGCCATTTTTCAAGTAGAATTTCCACAGACCCACCACAAATTTTGGAGCTCCACCAAAGATGGTTGCTCAAAGACTGGAACCACTGTAAAATATTTTCAGAACACTTTTTTTTACCAGCAGCTGTGATTTTTTTATTGATTGATTTTGCAACGTGCCATACCTCAAATTGATGACAAATATTTGGAAACTGCTCTCGCATGGCCTTGGCTATTGAAACATATCTGTCGGTGGCCATGAGGTCTATTTACATTCCCCTCGATTGGAGATCTTCCAGGGATTTTATAAAACCATGTTTTTCCATGGCCACTGAGGATTTACATTCAGATACCTGCACGACCACCAAACTCACAATTTTTTTAGTTTCCACGTCCTGAAAGCGGTATGTGCGTACTTTGCTGAAAATCCGGGGCTGTCGCACTGTCCATCGCCAGCCTGCCTGAACCGTTTGTTAGAGAATGTCCTTTCAATTGACATGTGTTCAATTTTCCAAGCTTCACTAATAGCAGGGAATAAATATTCTCATTGATATTTGTAGTACTGCATTTTAGAAAGGAACTGAAGTCCCACAAATTGACAGAAACTAGACAATTTACTAAAAGTAGAGCCACTGAAAAGTAAAGCTGCTGCACACAGTAGATTTCCAGCTGGCACTTTGCCCAGCATCGGTTAGGCGGACCATGAAAATGTTCCATGGAGCTGGCCACAGGTGGCTTGGATTTTCAGGTTAGTGCATTGTGATACACGAGTCACATTCACCAATGGCTGCCTGCATACTTCCCCCCTCACTGCATGGACACAATTCAGCATCAGTATAATCTCTACCAGGCAGCTGTCGAACACAATGTATTTGTGCTCCTTTATTAGACTATCGTCCTGCATGAATGTGGTTTGTGACTCAACTGTGGTGGACATATCGGCCGAACAGGACACACCGAAGTCGAGATATTTGGCAAGTTCCTCAGTCAATTGCATTGAGGCTTCAGCGTCAGTTATTTCAGCTTGTGTTATTTGCACACGAATTGGGGAAAACATCAATGTCGATTGTTTATTGGGTGGCCCTTTTTTGTGGGTGTAGACTGTGTGAAGTGGTCACTGAGTAATTCAAAAGCATCTTCCTTATATTCAGTTTCTTCTTCATCTTTTCGAGATCCCACATTGTAGCAATGGTCCAAAAACACTTTGCTTGCTTCGCCGGTCACATTGAATTAATTTTCTGGCCATTGGGCATAAGCATCTCGAGTCTGCTTATTGACTGGACTACGCCACGCCTCAAATAATACTTGCTCCATGGTGAAATCTGTTTGGCAAACAGCATCCTTGGTTTCATTTGTTGTCTGTGTCTTTATACTTCTTTTTCTTCTGGGCCTCTAGAATATGGGGTGTAAAAACATGTTCAATGTAAATCCAACCTACAGTATATAGCACTTTAGATTTTTTTTAAAGCATGTTATGAAGACAACACCAGCCCAAACCACTTTCCGTAAACAAAATTGTCTGTTAGTTACCCTCGTTTTCTTGATTTTCTGTGAAACCGTGTTCTTCACTGTAACGACCGCACCAGCAAGCTGGTCCGCCACCTCTGATCCATGTGCCTCCTCTTCTAATTCCCAACCTTGTATACATCCCTTGAATAGAATAATCATTTAAAAAAGTCAATCGTATTTGAAATCAAATTCTTTCATCGCACACATCGCTTACATACATATCCTCGTAAACAGTTTACGTCATTTAATCAAAATAGACATTTTGAATATCACCTCATTGGTGGCAAGTGTAATTGATCAGAGATCACTGTGCAAAACCTACAAATTGTAATATTGCACTCAATCATTTTGTATTGTATTCGGCATTAGGGTAGAAATTCTAACGTTAGAACTGAAATGGTAAAAGTTAGAAAAAAATGCACGTTTATATGAATGTCACTGTCTAATACTACCAGATGTAGGATTTACTTTCTTTCATTCAAGGGAACTGTCAGTACACATAACTCATGCTCTAGACATCCCCCTGTAACACAGTACTTGTTTTAGTATGGATGAAAACAGTGAAATTGAACAGAGACAATCGGATGCAGGCAACAGTACATATAAATAAAAACCCATAAATGAAACATTATGTAAACAAACGACAGGCTACGTAATCTATTTCATATTATCTAAAATTCCATGCATAATACACTTCTGTAATCGAAAAGCGAAATATAAGTACCTGATAGGCGCTCGAAGTTGTTGTGGACTCCGGAAAAGAAATGGATGCAGAATCTTGCTCTTTCATTTTGAGTGCATTGTCACAAAGTGGTAAAGGGAAAATTAGATTTGCATTAGATATGTGGGAAGATCCAACTCTCAAGAATATAAACTTCAACCAGTCTGTATGGCTCACCATTGGTATACTGGACGTGTCAGTGATGTCGCCACTATGGGTAGTCTGTGCTTCAGTCAATATGCTCACCTAAAAGAATTGACATGTGCAGCAACCTATTACAAAAAGATTATGCTTATTTCGAAGGGCAGTATAGCATAGTTTTCTGTGTTCATAAATATTTTTCCATGATGCTCCTAAAACCAGGGACAGTTTTCTAGCAAAATGGGGTATAGTTAAAAGCAATACAATCTGGTAACTATGCAAAGGTTAGTAAGAAACATTTACACCGAAAGCACCAATCCGTTCATGTAGTTTCCTGTTCAGCACCCCAAGGCCTACAGCTAATTCATGAACCGTGACTCACCTGAGGCAGTGTGTGCATGAATAGAGTTGGAATTGCATTTGGAAGCAATTTACGAGACGTTCTGAGTCGATGCTTCTTTGTGTATTGCGATTGGTCATACATATCCGGGGTAAAGGGCAGGCTGCGGTATCGATCGCCCCTCAAGTCCCCCAAGACATCCTGGGCTCTACTGTCAAGCTCGTCCGGAGCAAATCCGCAATATCTGACCCATTCTCTTATTAGATCTATATTCCTCGGGAATTGTGCCCTTAGGTTTGGTATGGGTCTTAGAACTGCAACCGGAAACCATACAAGCAGGCATTGTTGAAAAAATCTGTAAAGAAAAAGTACACATAGTGAAAACATTATTCTACATGAATGCGTGAGAAAGATGGAATTATATCATACATTTTTCTATGCAATGTTTGTTTTGTTCACAGAAGCAAAACATGTGTAGCGTAGTCGACTATACCCTCGGATAACTTTCATACAGAATTGATTGATGTGACACAAATCGTAACGCGTTACTCGTCCATTGAATGTACTTTCATGCATCAAAAGGAAACATGCTTATAT
This sequence comes from Ambystoma mexicanum, assembly GCF_040938575.1. Classification (NCBI taxonomy): domain Eukaryota; kingdom Metazoa; phylum Chordata; class Amphibia; order Caudata; family Ambystomatidae; genus Ambystoma; species Ambystoma mexicanum. The sequence continues at coordinate 1,107,949,477 of NC_090925.1, forward strand.
ACACGGTCCGCGAAGGATGCAATTCTATCCCACTTGACACTGATGAGAATTGATATATATCGAGAACAGAACAAATTAAACAGAAGTCAATGGTAATGGCGATGAGATGAATGAACATTACACTACTGGGTACATTTGTTCGAAATAGATAGAAATTTAGAGATCAAGAAGAGATGATTATGTGACCTGCCCTTACCTTGACCAACTAACAGTTAGATTAAGCAAGCAGGGTAGTTAGTAGCAGGAGAACAGGTAGCGTGATCACGAGTTGACTTCCAGTGCTCAGAGATGTTCACAGGTAGCACGGTGACAAGCTGACTTTCAGTGATCACAGATGTTCTCAGGTAGCATGATCACGAGTTGACTTGCAGTGCTCACAGATGTTCTCATGATAAATATCAAGGGGTTTATAAAGAATTAGAAAAGTGGGTGTGTATGTGAATGAGTGACATGTATATGGCATGGTCTTATGTGGATAGCAGGGGCGCGGCCTGCTTCAGGGGAGCCTGCCTGGAGACACTTGGTCTGGGGAGGCCATGTGTACAATGGCCCCTGCGCGTAAGATACCTTTGAAGTGTACATGGTGCTTGGCGCCCTGGCAGTTCCCATCCCTGCCAGCCCCCTTGGCAGCACACATCCACTGGTGCGAACTGCTGTTGATAATAGGGGGGGGGGCCTGAATGGGCATGAGGCGTGCAGACGAGGCCTGGAACACCGGAGAAACTGGGTCTGGCTAGGCCATGTGTACAATGGCCCCTACACTTAAGATACATTTGAAGTGTGCATGGTGTTTGGCACCTCGGCCGTTCCCACCCAGTCAGCCCTGCCAGGACAAGTGAGCGTGTCCTTGATTCACTGAAAAATTGAAACAGCCATTCATAAAAGTTCAGTTGTATTTTATTGTGTTGCTGATGTTGATGGCACAAATGTAATACACATTATATACTTCATGTTGCAGCACAGTGTGGGAAAATCCCCTGTACTGTCACTGGGGAATGTGGCTCCAATGGCACCAACGACACAGGTGGGTATTACTCGTCAATCGCGTTGTCCTAGCCTCCCATGAAGCCACCATGTAAAGGCAAGATAGGCCACCAGCCTGTACCACCTGTGGAAGAGAAAGATACAAACTGTATTTAAATGAACAAGATAAGTGTATCAAAACTTAGTTGAAAATGCAATCTTGTATCATATGGCATTGTTGCCAGTACAAATGTTACTTCACGGATCAATCAACTTGGGATTTAAAGTGTAGACACACTACAAAGGGGAACAACAATGCATTCCATTACATTAGGGACACAGAGAAATATTGTTTCTTGGTTGCACATGAAAGACACATAAGATGACCACTATGAAGTTCCCCAAATCGCGAGTGATGTATAGAATTGCAAGACTACATTAATTTGGCAGTGATAGATCAAGGTTACGACAATATATGAGACAAACATTAAATGTTAGTGGCCTAAGTGACATCACTTCTAGAGTACACTCACTCGTTACTTGGATTGCGAGGGCGAACTGTTGCGCGAAGTTCGTGCATAAGCACTATCATAATCCTCAACACGTACTGTGTGAGGCAGGCTGCCCTGAATTCATGCAGCTCGGTAATGCATTGTGGCCGTGTCTCATCTTCCGATATGTAGGCGAAGCATCCAGAGTTTTCTCGGCAGCAGCAGTTCTCCTCCTCGGTTGACATGACCTCGCACCGATTGCAGGTACATCAGATGGAGACGTCGTCCATGTGACTAGGCTCAGACTCTTGATCCGGAGATTCGTCCTCCCAACTGTTGTCCGAAGCCCCATTGTTTCTGCATCTTTGTCTTTCGACTAATTTCACCTCGGAATACTCTGGCTCGTACTGGTATGGCTGTATTGTTGCCATTATGGGACAAAATTAAAATAGATATTAATGATAGTACTAGTATCTGTTTGCACGGGCTAAGAGCAACGAAGATAGCTGAACAGAGCAGAAACGAGACACAGGAAATACAAAAAAAAGACAGTGAAACCATTGAAAAAGCAACTCTGATGTCTGATGAGAAGCAGTCTGTTTATACTTATTGAGGAAAGGGGCTTCCTGCCATTTCCATGGAGACACGTCATTAGCTGGAGCGCAGAGAACGTTGACACGAGACGTGCATTGGCATTGTGAAATGGGCCGTACGTGTCTAGTGATGTCAGCTTCAGGGGCGGGGATGCCCTGCTGCCTGATTTCACATGTGTAAAAGTGAGGAAAACTATGGTAAGGTGCATAGGAAATGTTTGTACGATCGATCAACGTACGCTTAAAAACACATGCCCGAACGCTTGGGACAATAATATTTTTGAGCGCATTATTCCTTTAAGGGGACCGTGGAAGTTTCACCATCTGAGAACATAAATAATGAGGAAAAGCTTAAGGGTGCTGTGTATCCCTCACCTAATAGAACTGACCAATTAACCTGTGATATTCTATGCCCTCTGACAGTCAAATTATCCTGTCCTCACTCCCAGCACTAAACCACCAAAGCCTCACCTGGGGTTATACCTGGGCAAAAGCCAAGCATTCTCGTCCTCCAGTGATATTCCTCATAGGCTAAAAGCCATACAATCAAGTAGTTATCTGTACTGGATGTAGGGGCTAGATGCACCAAATGGGGAGGGAAACCCAGAGGATTCCACAAAGTGGAAGCCCCTAGTTTTGGGGCATATTCAGTTCTAGTATTACCAGAAACCAAATTGCTCTTTGCTGGCTCCTGTCTCCCTCTCCCCTGATCAGGACTGAGTTGCCAATTCCCAACTGTTGAATACTGTCACCTAAACGTCTGGCATTGTTCATTTAACAAGTCACTCAATATCATCTAGCAATGACACCCCATGAACACCACACTGCCCCAGAGTTCAGGAATATGCCACCACAGTCCAGGCCACATCTCCCAGGGGAAAAATGAAACGCCACAATAAAAAGCATTGCAGGCCCAAAGAAATGGAAGATCTCGTTTTCAGAAAAGCTGGGCCTGTTTCACCTTAGGTGGTGAGCCTTCACCCAGAGACAATAAATCAGGCGTATAAGGGATCAAGAGTAAGACTTGGGCATAGTGGCATGCTGGATGTTGGTTATCGACCTTTGTTGTCAAAATAATAGGAGGGGTTGGGCAAATCCTGTCTATCCCCAACTCTAGGGGGAGTTTCCCAGCCTCAATAAAACTAAGGAAGACCTGTGTCAGGATGTTAAACAAATAGTGTCATCAGTCCTGTGTCCAAAGCCCTAAACTGATCCTTACATGCTAAACTAAATACAAGGTGAAAAAAGGGGATTTCTCAGAGCTATACACTTTTAGCTTATTTCTGGAAGTTTCAAACATAAAATTCTAAAGTGCAGAAACTAAAAGGAATAATGTTCCACCAGGAATGGGGTCCTCCCTTCCGCTAGTGGCTTTAAATATTGTTTTATCAAAGTTCCAATTTATCCAAAGGGGAAGGCTATTCCCTTGAATCTTCTCCACAATATACAATTCTTTTGAATTACACTTATCCTTAAAGGGATCTGGTTTCTCCCTGTTCCATTGTATCACTATTTCCCCGATTCCAAAAAGGGGTTCTGACCCATGAGTATTCCTTAGTTCTTCTCTCCCTGGTATACTCTCCTGCCAGGGTATTGTAGTTTATCCTTACAAAGGGGTATGGATCATCCCTTTGATCAATGTTCCATACTTTCAAGGTGGGATTCTTAACCCCCTTTGCTCACTTCATCGTTCACCTGTGGTTTACTCTCCTGCCAGGGTGTCACAACTTTCTGGTTTGGGTGTGAGTCCCAGACTCACTGTTTGCCTGGTTCACTATCCTGTAGGACTTCTTTGCTCTTTATTTTCACTCTTTCTTGTATCCAAGAAACAGCAGTTCTCCAATATTAGGTCACTGACCATCTCTTCACACGTTTTCTATCAATTGTACTGTCTTCGGTTCTGTATTAATTTTACTGTCTTCACTTAGGATTTTCCCAATGTTCGTATCAATTCTATTACTGTCACTTAGGCTTTTAGCATTGTTTGTATCCTTATGAATTATATTGCCTTCTCTTTGGCTTGTTGCAATGTTCGTTCAATTCTATTGCTTTCACTTAGGCATTTTGCAGTGCTCGTATCTGTATTAATACATCAATTTCTCTTAGGCTTTTTGCAATATTCTATTGCCTTTAGCTAGGCAATTTGCAATGTTTGTGTCTGTATTAATTAGATGGCCTTTTGCGTTTGGGCTCTCTCGTGTTGGGGCCAGCGTGCGGAATTCGCCCTGAAGCGCTCGGGTAACCCATGTGCCCTACATGGGCTTACTGGTGTTACTCGGCAGTCATTGCGCTTCTCCGTCCTCTCCGCTTCTTACCCGTTGACCGGCAATCCCTTCCGTGATCCGCTTTATTCAAGCTTGGCTTATCTCTGTGCCTGGAAGCTGAAGCTGCTTGTTATAGGGAAGCAGCAAATTTCTCCCGGCTTGTCTTTGCTACACATCCTCTCTGTTAGCTTCTGAGCTGCATTTCACAGACCGCTCTCCTCTGTTGTCCCAAACAACATCAGAATAAGTTGCGTGCAGTGGCAAGCTCTGTCTCTCTCTCCTTGGTCAATCAGCTATGTGCATTTTAAACGTCCCGGTCTTACTTAAAACCACTAGAACGCGGTGACTGTTTGCTGCATGTTGTCTTCTTCAATACTCCATCCCGCTTCCTCGTCTCAATACTAGAAAGGGGGGGGGGCGGAGAGGGAGGGAGAAGAGGCGAATACTGTTGTTGGCTAGAAAAGTCTGAGAATTCAGTGTCCACGTTACATTAAGCATACAGGAGTGTGGTATAAGTCCTTCAGTGTTACTAGGAGTTACCAGTGAAGGGTTGTTTAAATCTAATATTTTCTTGCCTTCCTGGAGATTTTCTTCCCCTACGTGGTCCTCCAGCAGATAACCACCCCCAGGGTCAGTGTCAGGTAGCTTCTGTCTTTCCCTGCCCACGTAGGAGAAGCTTCCCTTCAGAGAATCAGTGACGATGTTGCTAGGTTTGTCACAGGAGTCAGAAAATGGAATTCAAATATTAACCCCACATCGAGCTGTGTCCAAAGGAAGGCCCCACTCCGGAAGACCACAACCCGTGTAAGTGCTACTCCAGCACATTAACAGAGGGCAGTTTAGTAGGCCCTCTAGAATGGGATCTTCTGTTGATGACTCATTGCACAAGTTGCAAGTCCTTACTTTTTTTTAATATACTGCATCTCTGAACATATGCTCAACTCAGAAACCAGTGTCAGTTTTTGACTCCCCTAGAGCCCTTACATGGTAAAACTCTCTCGGGGGGAAAATAAGTAAGTCGGGACTCATTAAAAGCCCTTTCATGATGGAAAACAGATAACTTTGAAGCCTGCTATTTCGGCCCCGTCACAACCCCTGCTTGAACCATCGGCCCTTGCAGGAAAATATTCAATGTCTAAACTAATGATTCTGTGCCCCTCTTCTCTTTGATAAGAGCCGCTGGAAGTTTAAGCAGAAGGGAATGTACAGTTAAAGTGCTCCTTGACATCAAGTTAATTCAGGCCTTGTAACTGGCTAGTCCATATTTCCGTACAAGTCAATTTCTGAGACTACATGTATATTTGACTGAGACAGTTTTCGTGTGTGTTCCTTTATTCCATTGTATGTACACCTGCTGTTACCGCAGACTTACTGCCTGCCTTATGCTTCAATGCAACACCAATAGTATACTGGCATCAAGTCCCTGAGATCAGTGCATTGGGTGTAGGGTGGGTAGGTTTACAGTGAGACTTCCCTCTGAGGAGTGTGCAGCACATGCTACAGTAAACCACCGAGTAGCTTGGGGGATCATAGCCACTAACTTTACCAAGAACACTCAGGGTATATGAATCCACTCATAGGGCCTTTAGGTTATTGGACCTCTGCCTTCAAGTCAAGCTATAGAGAGAGGAAGCCAGCACCTTATAGGAGAAGGACACATCCGTCAGGCATCCTTACAGAGTTGAAAGGGCGCAGCCACTCACTGACCACGATGGGCAGCCAGCGCACCGCCTTAGCTATAGGTTTTGATGTCCAGTTCTCAGTCCTCTGTATTTTGCTCAGATCTGTCCACATAATCGGGTGCAGCTAATCATGTACTCTGAAATTAACTCAGAACAAGGGGATTTTTTACTAAACTTTCCAACAATCCCAAAAACTGTGCTTACCATCATTACAGCCCGATTGTTTTCCTGAGAGGGATAAGTGACCCGTTGCAGAATGATTAGGCATCCTCTTCGTCATATCGTTTAACACTTAGTGTAACTTTTGGATAAAGAATGAATGTCATTTGAACGGAAAAGTCCAATTAATCAGTGGCTGCATTAACATTTTCATCTGTGGTTAAAAAACAAAAACAAAAAATGCAAAATATTTTTTTACCTTAAAATATACGAAATATTAATGACGTTTTTATTTTTAGAAAATCTTTGTTTTAGTATTGCTTTATTTTCGTTACTGTGATTTTTGCACAGTGTCTTTAGCTTGTTGTTATGACCCAATGCCACCTGGAGTGTCAGTTCAGGAACAGGTGCTCCCTCCAAATCTACCACAGTTTTCGAGTTTCTTTCCTGTTACTTTATATTCTGCTAAGCAGCCGAGATGATCTGACCAACACGTAAAAGCTCTTGTTCGAGGACTGTGTAGTTTAAATACAATGCTTGCCTTCTACTGATTAATGGCCACTGCTCACGAGACATTACACATCTCCATTAGTGGAAATGCAAACATATAACAATGTCACCGTCATGCAAATGACCACTCACATCGAACAGATTAAGGGCCCGATTCATGGAACGTTTTCCTATGGGACTGCGCCATTATAAAACACTTCCATGAATCAGGCCCTAAAAGTCTATTAAGGAGCGCAAATAAATATTGGCAAAGAGAAGGGATGCACATGGAACACCACATGAAGCAGGAGGACATGACGCAGGGGTTTCCATGCAATCACCTCGCTTTTTTCCCCTTCTACCTCTTCTGTATATCTTCTGCCTAGTTGCTTTCATGTTCGCCTGCTCTTTTATCCCATTCAATAAGTAATCACACTTCCAATTAACCACCTGCAGTCTCCACACTTATTTTCTTTAATTCTTACGTTAATGTGACTTGTTAGCGGTTGTGTCATTTTTAAAAATCTTTTTGAGGTTTCAATCGTACATTACATTTGTATACAAAGTGCTTATACAACTTAATTTGAGTAGTTTTTGCGGAGTACTATCTTTCTAATTTTCCTCCAAAAGGTTGTGTAACTCCCGAGCCTTGCATTTTGGCGGTTACCGGTTGGACTACATGTAATGATGAACATGCATACTTCTCTTTGAGTTTGCATATTTTACTTACACGTATCAAGGTAGGTTCTGTTATGCTTTAGTCACAGTAGTAACAGAGGTTGGTCTGTCTTAAAATTGCATTAGCAGATGTGCTTAGAACCCGGCTAAAACTGGGCCTCCCTTTGCTGAGGGACCTGACGGGATGTGTTATCTGCTTGACACAATACATGAGTCACCACCGAAGAGAGGTAGCCAAATTGAACCGGCTGGTGCAGATTGGAGAGACAGAAAAAAAGTGCAGAAAAAGTACAGGAAGAGGGCATTAGGGGATCACTGCACGTTTCTTGGAGTGACCACAGGAGTTTGTATGGCAAGTTGAATAGGACAAAGGTGAGCCCTGAGGCAATCCCTGGAGCTGTGGCAGAAGCGCAATCAAGTGTCGCTTCAAATCACCACACCCACCAGTGCTCTGCAGACAAGTCAACATTAAAATCTCAACCGCTGAACCAACACCATCAAGCCCCAAAAACAAAAAAGGTTTAAGCAAATAATGTTTATGTTAACCACAGAAAGAACGACGTACACCCAGTTGCCCAACCCTCCTCTGGTCATGTGCACCTATAGGAACAGAGAAATCCTGCCTTGAAAGTGTGCTCCTGTTTACAGACGATAGTTTGTGTGAGGTAGATTGCAAGTTGGGCTGCTTCATCCATTTCGTTTGGCCGTAGAGATGGAGGATGGGTTCAGCTTGTCAAAAGCCATGCTCGCTACTGGCACCCTGCTGCTAGTCCCATGAGCAGTTTGTCTGAGGGTGAAGGCATCATTTGAAAGGTTTAGTTCTTGTTTCAAAGGCAGTACAGTTCTGTAATTTACTTTTGCCCCCAATTATTGTAAAAAGTGTTAATAATCCGAATTTGGACAAATTGGCAGTTTCAATATTTGAGGGACTGAAAGTAGCCATTTTATACCCATATCGCCAACATATATTTTTATTTTCCTTGGTTGCACCATTTAGAGACACCATCATGTATTTTTGTTAGGTTATCCATTAAACTTTCCCTGTGCTGGTGAAACACAAAGTTTATAGTGGTACTGGGTTTTGGCACAGCCTCCAAATAGAAACTGTTACCCCTTGTACATCTTTGGCCAGGATAAGCAGATCAATTAAATCACAGGGGAAGCGTCAGTAGAATCCTTGCAGGAGGATTTAAAATGCTTTACCTGTAATCTTTTTTAATTCACGTATGTAGATTTGCTTTTAAAGTTGTTCTTGGGTAACTGCCTACTGAAGCCATGTTTTTTTTAAAGACTTTGTAGAGGAGGTCCCAAGCCCGACCCACACTCAAATCGCCCATTTTGTAGTGCCAGGAACTTTCAAGCCGAAGTATGTGACATATGATGAGCAAATAAACTAGCAGAGAGCCGCAGTGGGGCTCTGCCTGGTACCTATCAGACAGACAGCACCTATTGAAGTACTTGTACTTAGGAAACCTTGGACAGTAAGGTACCCATTGAAAAAACCATATCGACAAATGAGACCAACTGACGATTGCCAAAACACAATGCCTGTAGAAGCCAAGAAAGTCCTAAAGGAAGACAAATGGTGATGTGATGTCACAAGAACCCAGACTGACTCACATATAGAAGATATGACAACCTACGAATGACGAAGAGACGAAACATCATGGACAAGGGACATCATGAATCTAAAGTGAAATAACTATGTCAAATGTATGAAGCTTATGCCATAAGCGTGATGCAGATATGCAGCCAGTTTACATGTGTACATATGCTTGGAACCGCAAGAAAGCTGAGAAAATCTCGCGGCTTGCTATGCTTAGTAGTAAAATAGATTGCGGCAAGCGCCACCTATACATATCTATCTCAAATAGGAGCATTTTATATAAGTATACTTCCACTGTGCACAAGAGCAGAATCAACCAAACGTTACTAAAAGGCCGCAGGAGAGGAGCCCCTCAACACGAGAATCGAAAGCTAAAAGACAAGAAACGAAACTCAGATGCATGCAACCCGTACCAAGAAGCCAAGGTCGCATCTGCTGACAAAGACGAACCATAGATACGATTTATGAAGCAAAGAGCGGAGTATCCTGTTCAAAGAAGTAAAGATACGCAGCAGAAGGCAGGCGGTGGGCAGAAAGCTAAAATCAAACACACGAATTGTAGGGAAAGGGAGACGATTTCATGTGTCTGAATCACGTGACCTGCCAACTAAGAAGAGTTGGGGCCTTCACACCTACGTGCGGACTTGTGCCATGCACAGATATCTGAACTCTTCCCGACAGAGATACAGTCTCAAGGCCAAACCAACAAGAAATAATTGACACTTGGCCATTGGGGAGGTGATTGATGATGGCAATGGTTGGGGGAAGGCTGGAAGAGCGGGCGAGCACCTGGCCAACCACTCTGCAGGCTGCTAAGCCAGTGGAAAAGTACAAGGAGGCTTGGTGCCAACCCAATCAAAATGGACCAAGTAATCTAGGATCCTATAGTTTGTAGAACCAATGGGACGTTGTACTTTTAGTGATATCCACAATAGCCATTCTGAAGGAAGGGCTTAGACGCCCCATCTGACACAGATTACCCAATCCTGTCCCCCCGTTACCATATACAGATATAGTACCTATTGTAAAGTTAAATTCCTATAACCAACAGAATTGCATGCAACAAAGCATTACACGTCAATGATGACAAGTTTTTAGTATAAAAGATGTGTTTTCTATGAAGTTCGTTGGAGTTGAAGCGAGAAGAAAGATCAAGCAACAGCTGATGTTCATGAATTTTGTACTTGTCATTAAACGGACTCCCTTTGCCAAACCATTGAGTTATTATTATTATTATTTTTGATTTTATCAAAGATTTTATTGATTTTTTAAACAGAAAATAAACATTACAAATAACACTTTGAATTACAGGGAGGGGGAAAAAGGGAACAAAACATCAAAGAAAGGAAAGAAAAAGGGACCTTGGCCTCTCAGGCCGTCAAGTCTTCGACAGGGGGTTCTCACATCTCAGCTCGTTCATGGCAGTCCAACTTGTCGAGCATCGCGCAGGCCTCCTTTTACTTGTTGCTGGTGCCACCCAGTCAGTTGACTAGTTGGCCTCCTCCCATTTCTGCCAGATTCTGCTTGCCTTTTGTGGGCAGTCCCTCGCTGCGTACACCCTGCGTTCCAGTGTCGCACAAATGTACACATCCGTGACCCATTGGTCATAGCTGGGAGTTCTCTCTGAGCCCCACAGCTGCGCAATATTTCTTCTCAATATCGCTATGGCAGTCCACCAGAATAGTTTCTCATATCGGGACAAATCGGATTCATCGGAGATCCCTAACCGGAGTTGTTTGGGGCACATCTGTATTGCCTTGCCCAAGACTCTGGAAAGTTTATCACAGCACTTCCGCCATAGCTGCTGGATGTTGTCGCATTCCCATAGAATATGGAAAAAGGTTCCCTCCTCTCGTTTACAGCGTAGGCATCGTGAGTCCCAAGCTCCACCCCACCGGAAGAGTGCCACTCTTGGGTAGTAGGTACGATGTAGTATCTTTAGTTGGACTAGCCTGAGTCTCGACGAGATGGTTGCCTCACGCGGGTACATCATATCCTCTATCCAATCTTCTGGTTGCAGTAATCCCGTTCCCATTTTGCTTTCAGGCCGGTCAGCTCTGGTGTTGCGAAGGATTTAATCACGTTGTACATGGTTGAGGTGATTTTTTGTTTTATCTGGTCCTGAACTACGTTGCACTCTAACGGGGAGCATTCGGGCAGGTCTCAAGTAATCTGCCGATGCGCTTGCAAGGCGTGGCTTAGTTGGGTATAGTGGTACTTCTCCGTAGGTGGGAGGGAGAATTCCACTTGGAGTGTCTCAAACGGAACCATTTTACTCTCCCTCAACACATCTCCAATGCTGGTGATGCCTCGTTGCGCCCAGGCGGGCCACTTAGGGAGTTTCTGTATTTCAGTGAGGAGACAGTTATTCCACATGGGCTGGACCAGTATCAATTTCCAGGCCCACCCAAGGTGTCTGTGTTTCCGCCCATACACGCGCAATTTGCGTTGCCATATCAGAGCTTGATGTGCGGCCCAACCCACAGTACAGAAGTTCCAGCGATGTCACCGTTCTGTTAGAGTTGATCCCTCTGATATGCGGCAAGTTTCTGTCCTAATGAAGCATGTCATTCACCACCGCCATCTGACTAGCTCAGTAGTATGTTTGAAGTCTAGGCAACCCAATTCCTCCCTCCCAGATGGACCTCTGCAGTGTGGCGAGTGCTATTCTCGGGTGCCCCCCACTCCACAGCAGCCTCCGGAGGAGGCGGTCGATTTTAAGAAATTCCTGATGTGGGATGTGTAGTGGAGCATTTGCAGGACATACAGGAACTTGAGTAGAGCCATCATTTTGAATAGGGCAGCTCTGCCCATCAGAATCAGTGGCAGAGAGATCCAGTAGCGGGTGTCCTCAGCAAACCTCGTTACGAGAGGGTAGACATTCAGTGATGTATAATCGGTTAGCTGATTCGTGATTTGTATGCCCAGGTATTTGAACTGTGCAGATACAATTTGGTAGGGACAGTCTGCTGGGCTCGCAACCGCCATGCTGCCTACGGGAAATAAGATGGATTTGGTCCAGTTCATGCGCAAACCACTGAAACCTCCATTCCGTTTCAGTATCTGTGTGACTCTGTGACATGTGTTGGCTGGATCCTTTAGGGAGATGAGCAGGTCATCCGCGTACAGCGAGACCCTATCCTCCCAGGTCTCGGACCAGCGGAAGCCCTCCCAGAGCGGGGTACTACGTAAGAGGATAGCTAGGGGCTCGATGGCAATCGCAAAGATCAGCGCCGATAGGGGCAGCCTTGCCTAGTGCCTCTGCCCCGGCTGAAACGGTCTGATTTCCAGCCGTTGACTTTAGTTCTGGCCACTGGGCCCTTGTATAGTAACTGTACCCAACTCATGAAGTTCCTGCCGAAGCCCATACGTCGCATTATGTCCCAGATGGCCTCCCACCTCACGGAGTCGAAGGATTTTTCAAAGTCAATTGCTAAGCGTGCTAGTGGTCCTTGTATGCTGTTGGCTCTTTCCAGGGCTAAGTGTAGTCTATAGAGGTTCATGCGTGTCGATCTCTGAGGCATAAAGCCGCATTGGTCTGGGTGGATCAAGGAGGGGATGACCTGTTGTAGTCGATCTGCCAGCAGCTTGGCTAATATTTTGGTTTCGCTGTTTATGAGTGAAATAGGTCTATACGAGCTACAGCGTTCGGGGGGTTTGTCCGGGTGTGGGTAAGACTATTATTGTAGCTTTGCGCAGGTCTGGGGACAGAGTGCCTTGCTCTCGTGCGTTTTGGTACATTCGCAGGAGGTGTGGCGCAATTACATTGGTTGCCACCTTCGCCACAGCTCGACCGGGAAGCCATTTGGGCCTGGGGACTTGCCTGATTGGAGGCTGGTCATGGCGTTCACCACCTTGTCTTCCGTAATGTCCTTCTCTAGGAGCTCTTGTTGCGCCTCGTTCAGGCTGGGGATTTGAATCTTGTCCATGATTGAAGTGTCTGCACAGGTGGTGGGTGCCTTATATAGCTCTGCATAGTATTCCGCAAAACCCTGTGTTATGTCCTGGTCTGACGTTCTTGGCATTGAGTCCCGTGTGTCTAGCTGCCAGCCACGCCAGCATCTTGCCGACTTTGTCTCCTGTTTTGTAAATTCGCACCTTCATAGCCATGTGTACATGTCTAGCATTGTCCACTGCTATATTTTGTAGCCGCTTCGTGCTAGAAGTAAGATACGGTTTGTAGCAGGTGTGTCTAGGGACAAGTGCTTTTCTTCAGCTTGCTTTACCTGCTGTTCCGCTTTGTGTGTTTTAAGTAGATGATTCTTCCTATGTGCAGTCGTCCATGATATCACTGCTGCTTTGTAGGCCTCTCTTAGTGACCCGGGGTCTGATGCTGACTCTGCATTGAGCTCGAAGTATGTGTTGGTAGTTTCCTGGAGCTTGTCCAGCAGGTCCGGGTTGCCCAGGTAGTAATTGTTCAAGCGCCAGCAAGGTGGGGGGGGGCTGGTCTGGATATTGCGAGTCTTAACACCAGTAGGGAGTGATCAGAGATGCCCCTGGGGAGCAGGGTTGCTTCCTGTGCCTTATGTATTTCAGTTGATGGAATGAAGAAATAGTCTAATCTAGAGAGGGAGGCGTGACCCCCAGAGTGGAAGGAGTATTCTCTAATGTTGGGGTGGAGATCTCTCCACACGTCGCACAAGCCCAGGGCGTTGGTGAAAGAGGCGAGTTTGGTGGTTACATTGGGATTTCTATCATGTAAATGTGAGCGGTCTAAAGTTATGTCCATGACTTAATTAAAGTCCCCCCTCAGTATCATGGTATTGAAAGTATCTTTTGTGATCAGGTGAGTAGTGACGGTAGTAGAGTGGGTGGTGCGTAAACCACTAGTAGTGCAATGCAATGGTCCCAAAGCGTACCTGCCACGTACACGTACCTGCCCCGGTGTCTTGTGCAGTTGGAAGGGGAGTTTCTTGTGTATCAGGATCATGGTACCCCTTGAGCCCATGGTCAAGCCTGCTTGCAGTGTCAGTCTGTAGTTCGTGCTTTTGAATAGGGTATACTCTGTACCTGCAAGGTGCTTGACTGGTCCTGTATTTAACTAAACTTAACAAACCCCTAACCTCCCACCCTATACTCCTCCCAACTAGAAGCATCTGTCGCCCAAACATGAGAGCCTTAAGTCAACCACCGGACAACTTACATGCAGCTAACTGAACGTAGGTCAAAAGTGGTTTCCATAAACTTGCTGCGTCCAGTGAGAGTCTCCTCTGGTGCTGCCTGTAGTGTGGCTATAGGGCGGGGGCCTCTGACGCACGGGGGCGGATCGTTCCAGCGGCCGCGGTGTAGTTGTATATGTTGCCTTGTGTTTCGAATTTGGTATTAGAATGGGTGCATAGGATTTAGTGATACCTTGTGTAGTCGCGGCTGGGTTGTGTGGCCTTGTTGGAGCCCAGGGCAAGGATCATCCTCAATTGTCCTCTGGGAGGTCATGCGCAGGTGGTTGTTGGGGTGCTTGTTGATGCTCAGGCGGTGGTCTGTGGTTTCTTCCCCTACCTCTCTGAGCTGTTGACCAGTCTCCTTCTATGTGTTGTTCAGCCCAGCGCCAAGCTTCTTTGGGATCATTGAAATGGACCGTGGTTCCCTTGTGGTAGATCTTAAGTTGTGCCGGGAAGAGCAGACCATATTTGACACCCAGTTTTTGCAGTTGCTTCTTGAGGAGCTCGAAGGATTGTCTCGCTCTCTGTACCTCCCTCGTGTAGTCGGGAAAGAACGCGATTTTTGAGCCGTCAAGGGTAATCTTGCCCTTGGCACGTGCATGCTTCAGTAATGAATCCCGGTCTCTGTGATTTAGGAACCTTGCTATTACTGTGCGTGGAGGGGCCCCTGGTGTTGGTCTGCCCGTGGGCACTCTGTGCGCTCTCTCTATAGAAAAGAACTTGGAGAAAGCGTCTGGTTCGTATAGGTCAAGGAGCCATTGTTCAAGAAAGAGTTCCATACATGCGACTTCGGCCTTCTCATATGCCGAGTATGAGTACATTATTTCGCCTGGATCTTCCCTCTCCATCCTCGATTCTATCCTCCAACACTTTAAGCTTTGACATGACATTTCTAAGCTGTTGTTGCATGTCGCATACCCCGTCCTCTGTGTTGGAAATGCGTTGTTCGGCTTCCCCGGTGCGTGCAGATAGTTTTTGAAGGTCATGCCTGAGGAGGGATACGTCCAGGCTTATCCCGTCCATCTTCTGTTCCATTGACGTGTGGGAGTCCGCTATGGCGGCTATAACGTCCCTCAGCAAGAGGGAATGATCGGTCTCTATTGCTTCCGGGGATTGGGGGTCAGGAAGCTGTTGTGAGGGGATAGTGTACTGGTCCATTCTGCTTTGGGTGGGTAGTTTCTTCACTCTGTCTTTGCCCAAGATTCTTAAAGCGCTTACAGGTCGTAGTATTTGTTCAGTATTCGGCCTGTGGTGGATGATAGGTATTTTGCGTGGCCCCTCCCTTTTGGTAGCTTGCTATCGCTTTGGTCTTGTTCCAGTCCTCCTTCAGGGTTTTGTTTATGCTCCCTTGGCCCGGGCCGGCGCCGGAGAACCTCACCGCCTCCTCTCGGTTGTTTCTTAGGTGTGCCAGTGGTATTAGGGTCTTGGGTTAAGTTTGTCTACTATATGTGGTAACGAGCAGCGGGCCAACGTGTGATGGGGGGGCACCTCTGGGCTCGGGTTTTAGTGCTGTGGGTCAGTTTACTGTTATATGCCCCAGGAGGCGCTCCGCCACTCACCAGTTGGTTGCGGGCAGCTCCAGCCACACTGCTCGATCTGTTCGCTGTGAGCCTGAGGTGCGCCTTGCTCTTTTCCTGGCAGTGCGTGCGCCTGTCGTGCTGTCGGGCACGGGCAGGCCTGGTTGGCGTTGGCGCAGGGGGCCGTTTCACTCCTTCAACGCCCCCACTAGCTTATTGGGTGCTGCTCGCACAATGTGCTTATGACTCCTCCACAGGGATGGCTGACCAGGGATTGCTTCGTGCAAGTCTGCAGGGAGCCCTCCCGGGGTCGTACCCACAATGTCTGTTCTGACCCCAGCCGCTCTCCAGGGGCCCGCTCGATGCCCCGTGGCTTGTGCGCACTACGTGGCGCCGACACAGAGCTGCGCCGGTCCTCTGGGCTCGGTACCCGGCAAGCGTCTTCACCTTCCCCTGCGGCTGCTTTGTGTCCTATCCGGGGGGAGGGGAGCGCCCTCCGTGTGCAGGCCAAGCCCCCAATCCTCCCTTCCTATGGGGCCGTGTGAATGTCCCGAAGCGCGCCAACGCCAGAGCTGGCTTCCATCACCGCCAGCAAGTCCACGGGTGTTGTGAGCCCGTGGAGGATCACTAGGTCTCCAAGTCTTTTGCTGGCCCGCCGAGGGCCCGCCCGTGGGCCGGATCTTTGCCGGAGCCCCCCCAAGGGGCAGTGCCTCTCCTATGACGCCGCAGGCGGGCAGAAGAGGACAGTTGTCGCTGCGGCATAGTCTCGCTCCTCAGTGTTTGGTTTCAGACCCCGGCGGCCATCTTTGAGGCAGGCCGAGCGGGATCCGTGCAGAGTTTGTCTCGCCCCAGGCTCCCGACAGTGGGCGCGTTTTCCTCCGTTTCTTCTCTTCGTGTGAGCGCAGCGTCTTCAGACACCTCACAGGAGGGTGCATGCACCTATATTTTGATAAAATTAGGCGATTATCTCAGGATGAATGTCGCTGCCGCGGGAGCTAGCGAGACTCGCGTCTTCTTCATCTCGCTGCTGGCCATGCCCCCCTGAGTTATCATTGTTGATTTGATGCTAGAGTACGAATCTGCATCCCAATCCATCTCACGGGTGCTGCTACCTCATCTTAAAGTGCGATTGGGCAACCCCCAGCTTTATGGGCCGGTTGGGGTACTTGTGCACAACTTTTTTTTAACCCTTTCCACCTAATGGGTTATTCAGAGGTTGTTTGTATAACCTTATCCTTCCTCTGACTTGCCAATCCACAGCATCACAATTGCGAGTATGATTTTAAGTGTTACTGTGCCACTATGGCTACTAACACATTGTTGATTGGATGTAGGCAGTTTTAACGTTTTAGAAGTGAAAATAAGCATAGCATGCTGGGTATCTACTCAACTAATTAATTTCTAAAGAATAGTAACTGTATATTGTTTGAGTATTCTATTTCTAATGTGCATATATTTTCTCTACAGGAGAATAAATATACAGAAATTTGAATAAGAGCAAGAGCATTCTTAATGCATTTCTATTTATGGGTATGAAAAACACTATATTGCAAGTGTAGATACTTGTTGCTTTAGCGATAAAACTGTGTAGGGAAAATATTGATAGCATCGAATGTTTATCACACATACAATGGTAATAAGCATTCACAAATAAATATTCTAGAGGTAGACCCACGACAATATTGTGATCAGTGAGCATCTCTGGTGGTCAAGGGCCAACTTTCCCTGAGCCTTGCTTCAGGTACAGCACTAGTCTCTGCTGCAAAACCTGCCACAGACCCAGGTGGTCATATATTTATTTTTATTTGTTTTTTTATAATGCACTTAATAGCGGAGTTTCATGTCTAAGCGCAGATCCAGCATTCAAACCCCTGTTGCTCTGCATGGTCTTGCTTCAAAGACCAGCATGTTGCCCCTGTGCTATCCTCCGTTCACCAAACAGACCAACCTTGGGTGGAGATAAGGTTCTGGCATGCAGAGAATGATTTAAATCGTGACACAGTAAGGGGGCAACTCTCCCAGTTGGAGGTAGCTGCTTGAGCACAGTCAAATGGACTCAGAGCCTTTTATGAACTCAGTCTGGTAGCAATTCTTGAAGCACAACAATCCAGCAAGAGGGTGTCTCATTGTCTAATACTTCAGGGGTTCAGACACACAACAAACAGCTGGCTGCTAATCTTAAAACTCCTAGGACCGTGACATAAAAGGCGAGTATCTTCTTAGTATCAAGCCAGTGTAAAATGATCACTGAATAATGTGGTGGAGAAATGAAAGCAGTAGATTTATCTTCTGAAAGAGATTACACTTAGGAACCACTTCCGAAACTCCATGAGTCAACTGCTCTGTTGAAAACACCAAGGGGCGACCTCAAGCTCGATCACATGATGTTCAATAGTTATAGCCAGCAGGAAAATCATTTTAGTTGTTAGAAACCATTTGGGACAAGGATGCAGATACTCAAAAGGAGCAAGCTTCAAGAACAAAACCATTTGGGACAAGGATGCAGATACTCAAAAGGAGCAAGCTTCAAGAACATTAATAACAGATTCAAATCCCAAAGAGGAACAACATATGTCTTGGGATGGAAGGAGTCAAGTACGATAAAAACTGCATGACATTTGGAAGTGTCAAAACTGAACCCTGTTCAGGAGTTGCATAAATCTCTTCAGTGGATGTTGGATGGGCCAACAACACCAAATGAAGTGCCTCTTCATAGATATGTCTCAATCCTAGTACTTGACGCTGTCAAAAGCCATGCACGACAGTTCAGGCTAGTTGGACTTGGAGATGAACATCTGATTCCCTGCATGCAATCGAAGATTCCTCTATGGAGGACACTGACATTCTGAGGAGCTCAGAGTATCACACTTTTCTCCCAATCTACAACCACATGGTGCATGGTGTCCTGTCCAGTCTCAACCATTATACAAATAGAGAAAGCTTACAGAATGCTGAAGTACCAATCCACAAACAAGGAAACCCTCAGATGCTGTGAGGGGAAACTGGCTGCATCTAAACAGCAACACTTATAGGTTTGGCTGGAAGAAAATGGATTGACGGGGGGATGACTAGATATTGTAAAGATGTAGTAGGTCTCCCCCAGCTTCAACTCCGACTTTGTTGGAGCCGCATCCTGTCTACTTCAAACGTCCTCTGTGATGTTTTCATTTTGCGTCACAACTATGAATAAGATGGGCTCTCTCAAGGCACAGAACTATATGGACATTGCATCTCTCATCCCCATCGACGTAGACATTCCCATAGATGCACTCACCCCCATCTCTGCACACATTCTGGATGCCCTCAACCCATAGTCTGCAGCATCCAATACATGGTCTGCATAGGGAACACTGGCGGCGGGCTCTCTATTATCCACCAAGCCACATGGTTAGGCACCCTCCAGGAGCACACCACACCAGCTTCGAAGGAACTACCCACAAGACACTGCCCACTCACACATGCTCATACAGCTACTTTTCATCTGATCTACTCATCACACAAAACCTAAGGGCTTTCTCACATCCATCTTCCGAACCACAGCTGTCGCCAACACAACTACCATCTTTCTCAGAGACGTC
The DNA here is from genome assembly GCF_040938575.1 of Ambystoma mexicanum. Lineage (NCBI taxonomy): Eukaryota > Metazoa > Chordata > Amphibia > Caudata > Ambystomatidae > Ambystoma > Ambystoma mexicanum. The sequence continues at coordinate 1,107,968,656 of NC_090925.1, forward strand.
AACCTGCCCTGGTGCCACACCACCAAAAATAACAGATTACTCAAGCTGCTTGGCACCATGGACATCAATCAACTGATCACTGAACCAATCCACAACAAAAGCAATACACACTCTACTTGGTATTCACCATCATTCTAGACATTATATCTATCAACCCTAAAACCTTTGACCTTTAAAGAACATCCAGCCATGCCAATTGTGCTCCATCACACAGCACTCCCCCACTGGGGTCAAATCAAGCAAGAGATCCATCGGTCTTTCAATAACTCCCTCGTGGATGCAGGGGAAGGAAACTGCATCAACTTGGCCGCCATGTCTGTCCCCTATGAGTATGTCAACGCCCAGATCAGCTCACTCAACCTCAACCTAACCGATACCACCAACAGCCATGCACCACTGAAATTTGGACTAAATAAATATAAGCTTTCCACACCTTAGTATACTGTGATGATTGTGACTAATTGCAAGGCAGCGTCACTTCGAAACAGAGAGGAACCCCTTTTTGTGGCGATATCCCGAAAAGGAAGCCATATTCCCACCCCTTTCTTGACCCTAAAACCCCTCCCTAATGGACTGATAAGTGATGGTCATTCTGCAGATGCTCTAAAAAGTACAGGTACAAGGCAGAAGGCAACCTACCTTTTTGAAGATTACCTTGCAGATACTGAAACAAGGGAGAATAACAGATGAGCAAGCATTTCCTCCAGGAACCACTTAAAACATTCTAGTGAGTGCCTGTTTCCTATTTGTTCCCACCCAATAGAAATAGAGGAAGAGAACCGGAAGTGTGTTGAAGCCTTCCCCGGAGGAGCAGGGAACCAGAATCCTGTGCAGGAACAGAAGGGGCCATTGGCCACTACCTTATCCAGAGAGAGGGGGAACCCTTGGTCCCCAGCAGTCTATGGGGAACGGTGCCCAGCAGTCTATGGGGAACTAAGGGATCCTGGAACCTCTCTCTCTGGGTACACCCTGGAGCAGCATCAGTCTACAAGGGACTGAGAGAATCAGGAGACTTCCTCTGTGGAAGAGAGCAGCTGGGGAAGCCACCGAAGGAAGACCGGAAAGCCCAGGAGAAGCCGTAGCCACAAACCAGAGCGGCCGAGAACCGGGACCCTTGTGAACTAAGTACCAAGGTACGTAGAGGGGGGCTGAGAAGGTGCAAGGAGACCCCCAAAGACCCACTGAAGTCTATGGCAGCACCCAAACAAGGTGCAGCTTTACAAACCTTAGACAGGGGTTGGGGACCCATAAGAAACTGGGGAAGCCACAGTTTAATACTGAGAAGGGGTAAGGGGCCGTTGAAGTCTATAGAAGTAAAAGTAGTAGTAGAAGTGGACGAAGCAGTAGACATTGTCCAAAATATGGAGAAGGCGAATGTGGGACTCGCAGACACAGAGCTGTACTCCTAATCTTCATAGTCGCAGTACTGGGAAAGACAAGTGAGACAAGTCTGCCAAAGGAGGAACTGAGACACAGATCTGGACCCACACACTAAGAAAGGACGGACAGTCCCTGGCAGGGGAGTATACAAGGGCTGTGGATTGAGGACATTGTGAGAGCTAAGAGGATGGGGGCATCCTCTTAGCCAATGTTAAAATGAAAAAGACCAGGGGAAGAGGATTGTCCCCCTGGCATTCCGGACCTGGAAAGGTTATGGGGAGGGAGTCATTCCCCTAACATCAAGTATGGTGAACCATTTGAATAAATGGAACTGATGTGAAACTGACTACCTTGGAAGGCAAAGCAAACCCAAACTGAACTTGAGTTTGTGCACCTTTGGAATTTTGTTTTGTCCCCCTGGGGGTGGTGAAATGCAGGAGGACCTCATGGGGAGGGATTCTCCTCCTGGGGAGAAGGACGCTAGTTGGAGATGCAGCTCCTTTAATTCCCAACACCACAGACTAGCGGCAAGAGCTACATGTCCATTATTTGGAGTTACATCCGAAACTATGTGTTATTGTACAAACTTCAATAATCTTAAGACACAAAGACTGAGACGAGAAAGAACTTGAAAATTAAATAAAAACAAGAAAGCCACTCGTCTAGTTGTGGCTAATTGATCTGACGTTATGTTAGTGATGGACCTGATGTACGAGGCCATTCAAAACAAAGTGGAGGCGAGAGCAAGAGGGAGAAAGAGAAGGAGAGTTAGATCCAGAGAGAGTGGAGGAGCCGGAGTGAGAAGATTGAGGGTTTGAGACGTTGAGAGAAGGAGAGACCCCTGGAGAGACCGAGGCAGAGGCATGTCTCGAGAACGGGACAGAGAGGTGGAGAGACTTGCAAGGCAAGTCCAAGTAGTCCACCAAAGAAAGAAACCCAACGTAAAGGGTGTGGTGCAAGAGAATGCAAAAGAATTTCTGAAGCATGGCCCAGGCGAGGACCGTATGAGATGTAGGAGCAGAAACCAAAGTTGGTGTTCCGTACGGATACCAGCTAAATGTTATTTGAACAAAGCTTGATGGCCGACGGGCAATCCTGGCGATGTTTCGCAACACAAGAGAAAGAATATTAAGTTGGTTACCAGTCCTGGTGAAACCGATATCGTCGCTCACGTCCCCCGCAGAACCAGGGACGTTTTCCCCAACTCTGAGAGACAAGTAATGGGAGTTGGTAAAGTCTGGGAGGGAGCCGAAGGGGAGCTGAAAAGAAGTCTGTTACATAAGAACAATAATCACCATGGAATAATTTGAGCAGAAGTTCAACCAAAAAAAAACAACTCCCTGAAACTTTATCAACAGGCTTATGTACTTGAAAACTGAAAGAGCAGGCAAAGTTCTCGAAAGAGCCCACTGAGGAGAACAGAATTTATGCTCTCGTTTTGGGGGCAACTTCCAGCTTGTGCGACACCCTAAAAATGCTGTAGTGAAGGGAAAGTCTTTTTGCGTACGCCCTAATATTCTCTACAGTGATCCGCAAAAAGTTCAAACTAATCAGGGTCTTTTGAGGACTGCCTCTATACTGTCATTGGTTGACACCCAACCCTGTGAATGTTACCAGTGGTTATAGTTCTCAGAACAAATAAAGAAGGAAAACAATGCTCTTGTCATGGTGCAGCTTTCTTGACCTGATATGTAATTATTTGGACTGAAAAGTAAAACAAATAAAAATGTCATGAACCACTTTGTCGCACAGTCCCTGGGCCGTTACACAAGAGTGTGATACTGATAAGTCAAAAAGAATGCAGGGAACATCTTCCTCGTCCCAGTGGGGACCCGCCAAAGATAACCAAGAAAAGTAGACTGTTTGGAACCTCAGAAGAGAGAAATACCAGCCGGGTTATAGTCTGCACCAAACTTTGGGGAATCAGCTAGAAGAAGGCAGTTATTCTCATAGCCCCTTGGAAATCCTACAGAATCTTGTGTGCCAACATTTTGTTTGAACTTTCATTCACTATCAGTCTGTCGAAAGACTTTGTATCCAGGGAAAGGGAGTCATTCTCCTGGATTGGAAGAAGACTCTTCTTTTTGGACTTTGGTTATTGTAGCGATAGAAATAGAGTAGGGGCCCTGACCAAGATGGTGTCCGTTTGCTGGACTTCCTGACTCTTACTCGAGTTTCTTTTGTTTAGGTAGGGAAACCCTGTTAGAGTTAGGGTTAGATAGGTTATAGTTTTGTTACAATAAAAGTGTATAGTAATCATTATGGAACTACTTGGTCATTCTCATCATTACATGTCACCACAATACACAGGCACTCAATTTAAGCAAGCTCGCAATATGCAGACAAGAAAAGTGCTGGATTAAACCCCACTGAAGACCTCATCATCCCGAAAACCCCATGATTAATATAAGCATTCAGACCACTTCTCAGTGTCATCAATGCACCTCTTAAAACAAATCACATTAAAGCACCTAAAACATGGCTCATCCTCCTCCTGCTGAACAAACGCACACTCGAAATGGATGACATGACCAACTATCACATATCTACCCTTCCACAGCAAAGTGATCGAGAAGACTGTCATCCAACAGCATGAAAGGATCTTACAGCACAATCCCCTACTGGAATACTGTTATGGTGTTGAAGGGGAATTCTGCCACATGGGTAGCATTTTGATTGGTAAAAACTTGTATTCATCAAAAAGGAAGAAACGCTCACTATCCCATATTCTAAGAGAGGTTTCCGTGCCTCAAACTTAATACTAAAGGATCTGCCAGACTGCCTATTGATATTAACGTCCTCTATGTTCCTTCTCCAGGAGAGTGCCTCAGTTCTCCTGGTATTTGGCTGGTATTCCCAGACATGTTCTTTGGTAAAAGGATTCCATGGAGAATGACTCCCTTTCCCTGGCTTGTTTTTCCGACAAACCTTGGCACCAGTCAACTTTTTGAACCAGGAGAATGACTCCCTTCTCGTGATATTGATTCACGTACTCCAATTTAGTTCACACCAAAGCCAGCGGAAATGAGACTCTTCCCCTGGAATCTCTTGATCAATGGGCTTTTAGTTGCTTCAACTTTCAGAACCAGGAAAATGACTCCCTTCTCCTTGTATTGGTCCATACACTATAATATAATTTGCAGCAAAGCCAGGGGGAATGACTCCCTTCTCCTGGCATCTCGTTGGTGTATCAACAGGGCTTTAAGTCTTTTCACCAGGAGAATGACCCCCTTCTCCTGGTGTTGGAGAGTTTTCTCCTGCATCTCTCAACTTGATATTTCTTTCTCTCCCTTCTAATGGAATTAGCAAAGTCCCAAATCATTCACAGGGCCTTACTGGACTTTTCCTTGCCATTGCAACAAGGGTGCTTTCTTTGGATGCTTGGGATACTTATGTTGGGGTCCCAGATGCTTCTCTGGTGGTCGGTTGGCATGTTCCCTCCACTGTGAGGAGGAAGTGCTCTTCTGATGCTTGATGCACTTGCGTTGGGGTCCCAGACCCGTCTCTGGTTGGTCAGTGGACTTGTTGTTGTCTTCACTGCGATGAGGAAGTTCTCCTCTGATGCTCGATGTACTTGCGTCAGGGTCCCAGACCCTTCTCTGGTGGTCAGTGGGCTTGTTGCCTCAAGTACAATGAGGAAGTTCTCTTTGGATAATAAAGCCTCCCTTCCCAATAGCTTGACTGTTACTACTGGGCAAATGGAAAGCCTCACAAGACTCTCTCTTCCACCCCTGTGTCCCCCCGGGTCTCTTGTACCTCCTGTTACCTTCTTTGGGACTTTGGTACGCCACCAGGGGCATAAGGACTAGGGTGTGTGTCTACGTCTCTTTGGGCTTCTCTCCTCCACTTCCACAACGGCTCCGCACTCTACTGGACTGCTCGGTTCTCTCTTCCTGCTTTATGCCCGGGTCTGCTACAGCTGAACTGACAGAGGACTCCCTCAGCGGTTTGCCAGCGTCCTCGGTTCTTCAGCATCCCCGTCAGCCGACAGGATTTGAAACTCCACAAGGCTCTCCATCCTTTCCCATCATCTTTAACCCCTAAATAGAACATCTTGAGGGAAACTCCTCACTTTGGTATCAAGGTAAACCAATACACAGATGACCTGAAGCTTCAACTAAAGATCAACTTCATATATTGACTCAAGCACTGGCTGTTCCTCATCCAAGCCTGGATGTCAAGTGCATCTCTCCTCCATCCTCTTAATAGTGATGCCCTAATATTCCCCAGCTGGTGCAGCTCCTCTGCTGTTTCTCTGTGAGTGGAAGCTACCGTAGTACTTCTATCTCACCATCGTTGCTGGCCGTACCGAGTGAGTCGCCGGCTGCTGTCTCCAGCAGAGCCCCCTGTGAGTGCCCTTCGATGCTCTCTTCACTGCACCAAATCCGTTATTGAGGCACCGGGCTCTAGGCTCACCACTCTTTGTTGTGGGAGCACCGCCAGCACTCTGTGCATTCACCCCCTCCCTCAGGATCAGGCCAGGGTAGAGCCCACTCCAGGACGTTGGGGAGGCCTCACTCTGCACGTAGTTCTTCCTGGGGGGAATTGCGGCTTGCTCTCATGTCCTGCCGTTGCCGGGTGTACTCGGTCGCCGTTTCTCCACCATTGCGCAGGTATCTTGCTCAGCATGGGTTTACCATCGCTTTATTAGATTGCATCCGGGTAGACCTTCATGAGTCAGCCTTGTGCAATTTATGTCACCAGAAGCAAGGCTGACATTTCGGTTTCTCTCCAATGGGTACTGTGGCTTCAGGATGTATGAATGTATATAAAAGTGTTTATGTATGTATGTATGTATGGGATGTATAAACCGCAAACCTAATAGATGTTGCAGGCCATGTTCAGCAATATGCAAGTTTCAAGGGGTTGCCAATGCATCTCCTTGAATACGGGCGGTGATGTGATTGACTTTTCATAGTTCTGTGATGAGGCATATGCTGTAAGGCTTTCAGAAGGACAAAGTATCATCTGGGATTTCAAGTTAGGCGTTGTCACCTTTGAGGTGGGAGATGAAATAAGAAAATGGCCTATCTAACCCTATACTATTATTATTAGTAATTATAAATTACTCACCGTAGTGACTAACGTACTCTTAGTCCATAGTCCCCATTCCTTCATACTGTATGGGCGTCCCTTCCAAGGGACGGGAGGCGGAACCTTTTTCACCAGAAAAAACCTTCTTCCCCTTTAAATTTAGAGGCACGCGGGGGTGAGGCCCAGGGAGCATGCTCTGCCCTGACTACGGCCTCCGGCGCCACACGTCAGCCCCCATTGACGTGTCGACAATAGAATTAACATTGCCTAATGACACCAGTATTATTAGCGGGGAGGTTGGTGGGACGTATGGAGGAAAGGGGACTAAAATCACTAGGGTGAGTAACTTATAATTACTCTTACGTCCCGTCCCCTTTCCCCCATATTCTATGGGCGATTACAACTGATTGTAGCCCCAGTGTAGAGAGGAGACCCTCCTAAAGCAAATAGGTTCCTGAGAAATGCCTGTCCTAAAGACGCATTAGATCTAGAGTTAGCATCCAAACAGTAATGCTTGCAGAAAGCCGATGGAGAGGCCCAAGTGGCCGCCCTGCTTATGAATTGCCAAGGGACATGGCGCTGGAATGCGATGGCCGTTGCCTTGACCTGACTACGTGGGCATGCATGTTGGCCAGGAGCTGCTTGTGCTGGCCCTCATACGCTTCTTTGATGGCAGAGACCATCCAGCGGGATATGGAAGCCTTAGAGGCCCAATAGCCTGGTCTTGAGCCTCCGAAAGTGACGAACAGGGCGTCCGATTTGCAGAATCTCTTGGTCCTGTCCAAGTAGAATTTCAGGACACGCCTGACATCGAGGCAGTGCAGCCTTCTCTGTGCCTCGTCCTTGGGATCGGGAAAAAACGTAGGCAAGACTATTTCCTTGTTCAAGTGGAAAGCAGACGGCACCTTGGGCAGAAATGCTGGGTGTGTCTGTAGGACTACCTTGTCCTTGTGAAAGGTGGTATATGGCTCTGAGGCTACCAGCGCTTGGATCTCACCGACTCTGTGAACCGAGGTAAGGCCGACTATTAAGGCCGTCTTGATGGTGACCAGCCTGATGTCCACGGACGACATTGGCTCGAACGGTTTGTGCGCCAGGGCGCCAAAGACTATGTTAAGGTCCCACACAGGGTGCGGTCTCTTGACGGGCGGGTAGAGCCTTGCAAGGCCCGTCAGATGTTTCTTGACGTTGGGATTGGAGGAGGCCTTCCTCAGAGTTCCTGTACGCCCCAATCGCTGCCAGCTATGTGCGGCAGGTGTCCACCTGCACGCCTGAATGAGCGAGGTTCGCCGAAAAGGAGAGCACGTCATCCAGGGTGCACGCCAAGGGGTCGATGCCCCTGAAGTCTTCCCAGTGGCAGAATCTGGTCCATTTGCTCTTGTACTGGGCCCTGGTGGGTTTGCTCCTACTGCTCTGTAGGATTTTGAGATTGGCCTGCGAGAGGCTAAGGTGCCGAAGTGTTACCTGTTCAGGTACCACGCTGTGAGGGCTAGTTTCCATGGGGCAGGGTGGATGACTCTGCCCCCCTGCTGTGCCAGAAGAAGTGCTGGGCCTGTCGGAAGGTGAATCGGGGGCACCTCCGATAGGCTGAGAAGCTCTGAGAACCGTTGCCTGGCCGGCCACCATGGAGCTATAATAATGATTTGGAGTCGGCGAGACTCCTTGATTTTGCAAATTACCCTGTGGATCAGGGGAGTGGGCGAAAAGGCGTAGGCTTTCATGCCGGTCCACTTGGAGGTGAAATGCGTCGCCCAGAGAGCCAGGGCCCTTATCTTGCCAGGATGCGAACTGGGGACATATCATGTTGTGCCAGTTGCCAAAGAGATCCACGTGGGGGTGACCTCACCTGTTGAAGATCTCCTGAATGACGGGGTCGTTTAGATGCCACTCGTAATTGTCTGCTCCCAACCTGCTGAGCATGTCTGCCTCCGGATTGGCTTCCCCTGGGAGGTGGACTGCCATGAGGTAGATGTCGTTTTCCAGTGCTCACTCCCACTTGTTGATTGCCAGTCTGCACAGCGGAGGGGATCTGGTGCCTCCCTGCTTGTTGACGTAGTACATGCTGGTCGAGTTGTCTGTCTGGATGAGGACAACATTGCCCCTGAGAAATGGTAGGAATGAGCTGAGCGCTAGCCAGATGGCGTACAGCTCCAACCAATTGATGTGGTATTCCTGCTCCTGTCGAGTCCAGGTGCTGTGGACGGATAGATCGTCCAGCGTGGCTCCCCAGCCCTTGAGTGAGAAGTCTGTGATGATGGTCACCTGCCGAGAGGGCAGCCGAAAGGGCTTGCCCGTCTGTAGGTTGCAGTCCCTGGACCACCATGTTAGGTCCGGGTGGAGAGATGGAGGAACGTTGTTCATCTTGGATTGCGAGCCAAGCTCCCGATTCCATGCGGCCGCGAAGTGCAGCTGAATCCTCCTCATCCTTAGTCTCGTGTGTGCCACTGCTAATAGGACCGCTGCCAGTAGACCCAGGAGATGTTGGTACCACCATGCTGAGATCACTTCTCTGCTAAAGAAGTGGGCGGTGGTCCTCTTGATGGCCAAGATTTTGTCCTCCGACAGAAAGACCTTCTCGGAGCACGTGTACCAGATGAGGCCCAGGAATGTCAGAGTCTGCGTGGGCTGCAGCTGTGACTTCTTGAGATTGAACGAGAAGCCCAGGTCGTGCAGTGAGTCCATAAGGGCATGTGAAGAGTGGAGAACCGCTTCCGGAGATGTAGCCATGACGAGCCAGTTGTCGAGGTATGGGTAGAGGTGGAGGCCCTGCACTCTGAGGAGGGCCGCCACAGCATTCACAAGTCTAGTAAAGACCGTGGGGGCCGAGTTGAGGCCAAAAGGGAGGATGTTGTATTGAAAATGGTAGCCCATGATCCTGAACCACAGGAAAGACCGATGGGGCTGCCAAATAGGGATGTGTAGGTCTGCGTCCCTTAGGTCCAGAGAACACATCCAGTCTCCCTTGTCCAATGTCTCCACTATAAAAGCTGGCGTAACCATCTTGAAGTTTTGCAGGGGTAGTGAGAGGTTGAGGGTCGAAAGGTACAGCACAATTCTCAGGCCCGCTTGGTTCTTCTTCTGAATGGCGAAAATCCTGGAGTAAAAGCCAAAGCCTTGTTGGGACGCTGGAACTTCCTCCACTGCCTGGCTCTCTACGAGCGACCGGATCACCGCCAAAAGAGTTGCTGTCCCAACTTGTGGGAGTGGAGGAGGGAAGAGAGGCTCGGACCGGGAGAGGGTACCCCGTGGATACTACGGAGAGGATCCAGGGGTCCGTGAAATTCTGGTGCCAGAAATATGCATGGAGATCAAGCCTGCCCCCCACCGGAGACACGCGGACCTGAAGGGGTGTGTGATGCTTTCTTCCCCTCAGAGGCTGTCGCTGAGGAGGGGTACTGGAAAAAACCCTTACTGCCCCCCCACCCTTTTTATGGTTTGAGCCGGCTCTGAGATGGCTAGCGGTCCGGCTACCTGGATCTGCGTTCCCGGAAGCCACAGAACCCTCCGTATGGACGGCCCCTTTCCGAGCGCTGCTGCGATTGGGTGTACAATTTGGGCGTGGTCTTTGTAAGAATGGATAAAGACTTTGCCATTTGTGAGCTGTTTTTCTTTTTGTCCAGCTCCTCGTCCGTGGAGGAGTGGAAGAGGCCCCCCCCCCCCAATCGAACGGTAGATCTAGAATGCGCTCCTGGACATCTGGGGTGAACTTTGTTGCCCGGAGCCAGGCCGTTCTTCTCATGTCCATGGCAATACAGATGGCACGGCCTGAGATATCGATATGAGCCACTGTGTATTCCATGAGGTTCTCTACCACCAGCTTGGCTTTACCTAGCCCCGCCTTAAAGCGTGAATGGCTCTGGGAGGGGAGTTCCTGGAGGATGTCCCCAATTTCCCGCCATAATCTCTGGTTGGTGGCAGCCAGCATGGCGTCAGCGTTGGCTTGACGTAGATGTAAAGAGGTGTTGGAATAGAGTTTCTTGCCATAGATCTCCAAGAGCTTCTCCTCCTTGCCTAGCAGCGCCGCAGAGGAAGAGGTAGAGGCAGAGGACGACTGGGGCTTGGAGTATAGTGATGCCGCAGCAATCACCGAAGAGTGTGGCTGAGGATGAGCCGACAGCAAGAGTGTATCCCCCTCCACCTGCCTGTACTTGGCGTCCAGGCATCGAATGACTGGCTGGGCTGAGTGGGATTTGAGTCAGCCCTTCTTGGCCAGGGAGATTACATCGGTCTGCATAGGAATCCCCGATTTGGCAGAGGGGCGTTGCGTGAGGCCTTCAGCCACAGAACCCCCTGCTGGCTGCTCGACCTCGGGTTGGGGCAGGCCCAGATACTCCGCCAGACCAGCAAGACATTCGTGGAAAGCCCTGGCTGAGGGTGGCGTGTCCGGATCCTCCTCCTCCTCATCCTTATCCTGCGGATCTGGAGGACCCTGTGGAGGAGGAGGAGGAGGAGGAGGAGGAGTACATTGCGCTGGAGGCTGGGGTACAGGAATCGCAGCCAGAGGCTAAGGAGGTGGTGGAGTTGGCTGTGAAGCCAGAGGAGGCTGTCATGACCACTGTGAGGGGGCACAAGTTGTGCCACACACAGGCTCCCACCAGAACCCTGAGGGCCTTAAAACCACTGCAAAAGGGCTCTCGGAGCCAGTCCTGGCACCTTTGGCACCAGGCTCATTTGTAGGAAGGAAGGGCTGTTCAAACTAGGTCCCATTTATGTAAATGGGCCTTTAAATCCAACATGGAAGGGTGTCCAGTCATTTGGTCGACGCAATTTGGTCGAAAACCAAATGGTCGAATTTTTTTCTTTTATTTATATATGTGTTTTGTGGGTTTTCGTGTAGAAAAAAAAAAAAAAAAGAAAAAACGGGGGTTGGGGGGGAGGGGGGATCCCCCCCAAAAAAACCAAAAAAGGGCTAAAAATAATTAAAAAAAAAAAAATTCGACCATTTGGTTTTCGACCAAATTGATTCGACCAGTTGTCCAGTCGACCAATTGTTTTCGACCAAATGACTGGCAACCCATGTAAGCACCCACACAGTCTAGTTCTAAGAACCAACCCATGCGGTCTAGTCTTTTGGGTGTGGCATGTCTGTAACTAGTTTCCCTCATACTACTTTACCTGGGCTATATAAACCACACCCTAACTGCAGAACACGCTTGGAGGTATTCTGCAACCCGCAGCGTGACGCTCACTGTGTCCAGCTCCTGGTCTTCAGCATCTTCCTGTAATACTGTAATCCTGCAAGAACAGGAACAAGATTATTCTGCCTTACCTGGAAAAACACCATCCAGCACTCAGCATCTCAACTGGGCTGCAATCGGTCTATGGAAACCGAGAGAAGAAGAAACATCGGTCTATGGAAACCGAGAAGAAGAAGAAACATCGCTCACCTGTGAGTACTAGCTTAAGGACTTCCGGCAAACCGCTACCACAGCTGCTGTTCGAACATTGAGACCTGCAATAACAAGAAAGGGAAAAACTGTATTAGAATGCACGCTTCTAAAACATTAAATTCCAACAGTCTTACCTGAATTCCATCGCGCTACGCCATGCTTCCATCTAGAGCACCACAGCAACATCTGCAAAGGAAAAGAGACATATTCAGGTTCACTTTCAATATTAAGCAACCGTACAGCGCTGTACTTACCTTTACGGATTCCGGGGGCCTGTTTTTCATCGCGCTCTCATCCACTCGCAGCACCACAGCGGCCTGTGAGGAGAAGACGAAAACACAGGCTAGCTTTAAAAGACAATAAAGGCGCTGTACTTTGCGCTTTCTCTTACCTAGAAAACGTGCCTCTCCATCGGCACGCCAAGACCTTCGCATCTGAAAAGAAGGAGATAAAGACATTAACGAATTCCCACCATAAACAGAACAAAGACTCAATTAACAAAACCTACCTGTCTACCAGCAGATTCAGGGTCACAGCAGCCCTGGGCCCAGTCAAGGCGTACTGCACCAGTGAAGCAACTCGGGCAGCTCGCAAACAAACGTCAAGCGCCCCTGCACAAGAAACGCAGGACGGATAGCTCACCCTACAAATAACTAAGATTCATTATTCAGCACTGGGCAACTACGCATCCAGGATTCCAGATCTCAGAGCCTTCAAGACGCCCGATGGAGGCGTCTGTGGTGCCGCTAGCATGGCAGGAATGACTTCCTTGAAGGCGTCTTTGATAATAGCTCCCATCTGAGGTAACTTAATGAGGCTGAGCAACTTCTCGAAGAGCACCTCCTCACTGGCCAAAGAGGTGGCAGGCGGTACCGACGGGGTAGTGGGGAGCTGCTGGAGTCGCTGTGAACCCTGTCCATATGTACACAAGGGGAAGCTGCCCTGCCTAAATGAGGGGTAGACTGTAGGCCACATACTGGGTTGAGGCCAGTCCCACCTTGACACTCGTTCTTCGCCAAATTCCTGGAATGGTGTGGGACGGGTGCCTCTCTCCGGTGCGGCAGCCATTTTGTCAAGCTGCCTGCCACGTGTCTGCGACGTGTTAGTCGGCCCGCTGGCCCGGCCTCCTCCAAGATTCTTGCATGTGGATCCCGAGGCCTACCGTGCTCCTCGGGCCTAGGCCCGGTAGGTGAGACACTCTCGACCCGGGGGTCGGTAGAGCTGCGTTTAGGCACCCCATTGGACATATTGTTGGTATTAGGGCGTAGCCCTTCGGCCATGGTGCCGGTAAAAGGGCGGAGCCCCTCAGGTATAGACCCGGTAAAAGAACCTTCCGGTCCCTCAACACTGCGCCCGGGAGGATCAGACGATCCCTCGACCCAAAGGCCGGTAGCTGATGCAGCCTCAGGGCACGTGCTGGCCGGTCCCTCCCATGTGGGAGGATCGCTGGGAAGGAGTCTCCCTTGCGGGGTGCGATGGAAAATATTGGCCATACCTTAGGCTTGGATCAATGGTTGAAGGTGACTTCTGGAAGAGCTCCCTCCACCTGGTTAGTCTGTTCTTTTGCGCCTTCGAGGACAGCGAGTCACACGCCGAACATGATTGCCAACCGTGGTCTGGGCGAAGGCAACGTAGGCAAAGGGCGTGGGGGTCTGAAATTGGGAAGAGCCGTTGCAGGATGGACACTTGCTGAACCCTGTAGAAGTCGAAATGCACCGGGGAGGAGCGTGACGCCTGAGGACCGAGTACCTGAATGACAAAAAAGACAAAGAGAAGAAGTATCCGGGTGTGGAATTGCATGGCCGAAGCCAAACCCAGGAGAGCTGGTGAATTCGGCCCGTTCCTGTTGATGCAGAAAAGGGGACTGGGGTGTGGCGCCAGAGGGCGGAGTCAGGGCAGCGCATGCTCCCTTGGCCGCACCCCCACGCGCCTCTAAATTTAAAGGGGAAGAAGTTTTTTCTGTTGAAAAAGGTTCCGTCTCCCGTCCCATGGAAGGGACGCACATACAGTATGGAGGAAAGGGGACAGGACGTAAGAGTATGGTATTTATTGAGCGCAGACCTAGCTTCGAGAAGCAAAAAAGCACCTTACAGTGGTATGCAACAATACAGGTACGCAATGAAGCACTTTATAGAGGTATAAGACAGTAGAGATGCATAACCAAGTGTTTTTCAGAGGTAACAGAAAAGATATACAACGGGCGGGAGGATACAGAGGAGGGGTACAGCTGTACACAGTGGCAGGGACGAGAGGGACGGGCGGTGTCTAGCGAGTCAGGTGGCGTGGGCATGACGTGATGGTCTAGGTTTTGAGTAGAGAGTCCTTAAAGAGGTGTGCCTGGAGTTCTTTTCTGAATTATAGGAGCATGGGGGCGAGTCTGATGTTGACGTGGAAGAGAGCCCATAGTCATGGGGTGAAGGCAGAGAAGGCTTGTTTTCTAGTCCTTTCCTTTTTGCAGCAGCGGATTTCAAGTCTGCAAGTGTCCTAGCTTCTGGAGGTGCGCTATCTGCCAGAGATGCCGAGTTTCTCTGCAAGGTTGCTGCGTGACTTGAGGGCGTAATAGATGATACAGCAAGACATGAAGGTGATTTGTGTGTGCACTCTGAGCCAATGATGGTCGTTAAGGGCCGAGATAATGTGGTCATATCTGCGTAGACCGTGGATGAGGCATATGGACGCATATAGGACACTTCTCAGGGGTGCAAAGGAGGACGGCGGGAGGGGTTTCGAGGACAGCATTGCGCCCATCCATGTGGGATAGGACCAGTGCTTGCACGGTGGATCTAAAGCTGTCCGCAGGAAGGAAAGGCTTGCCTTTCTGCAGGAGGAAGAGCGAATACCAAGCTGTCTGAGTTTTCCTAGCTCTGTGTGTCTTGAAGGAGAGGTGTTTGTTGCTGTGGAACCTGAGGGACTTGGAGCAGGAGGTGAGATTGGGTGTGAAGCCCTCAGGGTTCATAGCCAGATCTGTATGTCTGGGTGTTTGGTGTTGTTGGCGAGGAGTAGGAATTCGGTCTTGGAGGGGCTGAGCTTCAAGTATGTACCAGACATCCAAGAATGGATCAGCGAGAGGCAGGTTCTGATCCTGTGGATGTCCTTGATGGAGTCAATCTTATCTTGAGGTATAGCTGTGTGTCGATGGCGCATTGGTGGATGGGGATGTTGTGTGTGGCTAGGAGGGCTCCCAGTGGCTCCATGTATAGATTGGAGATGACTAGGGTGAGGATGGAACACTGCAGAACTCCACAGGTGATGGGTAGCATTGGCGATCTAGAGGAGTCCATCTGAACATACTGCTGGCGGTTGGCGAGGTAGGACTTGATGGGATCCACATTTTTAGTATGGAGGCTAATTCTTATTTTAGTACCAGTTAATGGGTGACTTCAAAGAACTATTTTCACAGAAGGTTCCTCATAGTGTACGAGGGCTGCTGCCCATTTAGGAGTCAGCAGATTCATTTAGAACGAAAAGGGAACTTGGGGCCACATCTCGAAGAGGAACTGTTTCAGATTTTATTGACCTTCGTACAAAGTGTGTGGTCCCCGAGTTATTGATTCACTCAGTGATCATTCGAAAAAACAAACAAAATGTTTGTGGAAAATTAAAAACAAGGAACTTCATCTATAGTATATTGTTGTATGGTCAAGTTCACAAGGTATCCCTGGTAAGTTTCTGGGATATCCTTGATTAAAATGTGGTCAACTAATAAGTTTACAAGAAACTGGTTAATACTTATCATCAACACAGCAAAAACAGTCTCAGAAAAACTTATGAAGGAGATTCAAACCAAATTAGACACCAGCAAGGCCAATATCGCACTAGAGCTCTACAAGTTAACAGCACTAGAGACATCATTGAAGGAGTTCCATGAACTAAACCACACAAGGAAGATTAATAAACTGAAAAAAGACCTATCAGCCTTCTCACATGAAAAAATCTACCCATACACCACAGAGAATTACTTCACGGAAGAGGCAAAATTAGCAAGAAAAAATACTTACCTGAAAAATCAACAAATGGGTGGAAGACATTACAAAGGCAACAGATCTGGCTCCTCCAATAATTCCAGTATGAGCTCAAACGACGATCTAAGGGGGCAGCATCAACAACCAACCGCAGCTGGTCAGCTCCGAAACAACCAGGGACAAGGGCGAGGCCCAAACAATGTTCGTTTTTTGGGCAAACAAGGGAACCAACGAGGGAAACCGCCCTGGCAACCCTTATCCCCAATGACAACCCGCAGCCGCGGGAAAGGATTTCAACAACCGAACTTTCATTAGTCATGAACCTATCATCCCATGTACTCACAGAAGCAGAAAGAAATATCTTGAAGAAAGGACTCTCCTTTGTACCCACTTCTCGGTATGATCCATTCCAAACTCGAATTGAAATCACACAGGTAGGGAAGGAGAGCTTCTACACAGAGGGTCCTGAGGATGGATGCTGGGGGGGGGGGGGTGTTGTCTGGATATGATGTGGCTTTGAGGGCAGCGACCCTTTCTACTAGGTCCTCTGTAGGGAGCGTCTTGAATGTTGTCCAGGGTGTGGAGATTTCACGAGGAGGGATATGAGGTGGGTCTGTGGATGCAGAGCTGGTGTCTATGTCCTGGCAAATCTTGCTGACTTTGTTTATGAAGGTCTTGATGGTGGGGGATTTTGGGGTGTGGTATGGCAGGGATGTTTAGCGGGTTGACGCAGTGCTTCACTGATTTGAAGAGGGCTCTGTTTTTGTTGTCGGCTTCTGCTATGGTGTTCTGTGAATGAAAGGCCTTGGCTGTGTTGATTAGTTGTTGGCAGGTTGCTCAGAGTTCTTTGAGGAGCACCAAGTCGGATGTGGTCCTTGAGCGGCACCGGTTGTTCTCTTTGCTGAGGTTGAGTTTTTGCGTGTACCAGGGTGCAGATGGTTTTGGTTTACAAGCGCATTGTTTCAGAGGCATGTGTCGGTCGATGGAGGCTAAGAGGGAGGCGGTTGAGTGCTTACAGTAGAGAGTTGCAGTTTGGTTGGGAGTGTTTGGTCCATGTGAGGTGGAGGAGGACTTCCACGAGGGCGCCCACCGGGAAGTTCTTGAAGGACCTGAAGGTTTGTCTGATGGGTTTCTGATAGGAGTGCTTGACGGGAGTGGTGTGCAGGATGTTGAAAGGCACAGCCAGGTGGTCAGACAAGTCAAGCGAGAGAGGAGAGCTGTAGTGGAGAGAAGGCAGTGCGGTGATGATTAGGTAAAGGATGTTCCATTTCTCATGCATTGGGTCTTTTTTGTGTGTGTGAGGCTGAGGGTGTCGAGAAGGCAGAGGAGAACTTCCTTCATCGGTTTGGTGGCCTTGATGCCTCGGGGCTGAAAGCCTCCTAGGAAGATGATGTTGGTGAGGCCTCTGATGAAGGTGGCGCTAGGTTTGGGTGTTCTGTAGATGAGATGCAAGGTGACTGTGTCCGTCGGGAAAGCAGGAAGTGGCAGGAGAGGACTTTGAAGGAGCAAATGTTGTTGACATCAAGTCTGGTGCAGAGCAACAAGGTCTTGTGAATGACTGTGAGGCTCTGCATGTCTTGTTTGGTGGATCTCTGTGTTGGATGCTGTAGCCGTCAGGGACAAGGTCTTCTAGGATGTGGGTGGAGGTGGGATATGCCCAGACGTGGCTCCCGAGTCTGCCGGGTCTAGAGACCCAAGCTACTCCTCCCTGATGACGCCCAAACAAAGCTGAAACATGTCTGGGGAGGCTTGTGGCCTCGTGCAGAAGGGATGTGACCTTGCAGTTTGGGCTGGACTTCCTTTTTTGGGGTGGGACCAAGCCTGATTTGCATATGGTTTTTCCCCTTCTTTAATGGCTTGGCATGCTGAAAAACAATGGTCTGGAGGGTTGCCCTGAGCTGTGCCCATGGTTATGATTAATTCAAAATCTTCCAGCCATCACCTTTTTGTTTTCCTGGAGGTGGGTGTCAGCCAGGTCTCAGTGATGAAGATGGTGTCAAGGTCATGTGTAGTGATGAGGTTGGTGATGACTGCAGCATAGGTGATAGCTGAGCGGAAGTTGCAGAGCATCAACTTCTGTGTTGTGGACAGTGGGAGGGTCCTGATGAGCTTGAGGATGATGTGGGTGAGGATGCCAGATTGCACGATCCATGCCTTAGAGGAATTTTTCACCCTCCTGGCATCTCCTTTTAGAGATGACCTTTGTCTCTTAAATACATTTGAGTGTTCACCCCCATTGGACTACATCCTCTTGAAGTGTCTCTGTAAGGTTCCCCAAATGTCCCTTCTCCTGATTGTGATTCTCTGTATTCCTTTTGCTTTCTTATTTCCCCATGAACAACTTGTTTTACACAAATGTTCTCTTGCTTTTCGCTTTGCACTGAATCAGATATTCCCAAACACTGTGATGGTTTTGTAGTTGAGTTCCTGTCTCGTAGTGCTTAATGAGACATGTTCCACTATGTCTCCCTTTATGGTTATTCTGGTTCTTAACCCTGATCTCCTCAATGGGACCAGTAGACTGAGTCTCGTAGTTATTCACACTCGTATAATCACTTTGTGTGTCACTGGGACGACTAGGCGGTGCGTGCCCCGCCCATATCCCTCTCCAGGTCTCCCACCTCTCCAGTTACCTTCTTGACCACAGGCTATCATCACCGGAACCCTCTTCGTGATATCTCTATGCGTCAGAGTGACTGCTGCAGTCACGCTGACTCTTCGTGGGTCTTCGCTGTGGCCTTGCGTAGCCACGGCTGCAGCGGTCTCTGTGCTGTTTCTGGACTGATCAGTCCACATTTCCAGCTCACACAACCCCTCACTCTGTTCTCCTTTCCTCTGGGTTCTCTTCCCCGTCACAACACAGACCTCTGTTTACCTGTGTCTCTTCAGTACGCCAACTGGCCAGGTCTTCACGACCAAGGATCTCTCGGTTCTCAGTAGCTCCCAGCTCTTCCCAGGTTCGAACTTCCCGAGCTTCACTCTCCATCTTATGTTGTTCTTCCGTTTTCATATCCAGCTCCAGGTCCTCTCCATCGTAACATTAAAGTCCTTTCTCTCTCTGTGGTGAGTATTTTCTCTTACTCGTTTAGGCTTCTTCATCTCTGTTTGGTTAACTTTAGCCCATGGAGTGATCTGTGTTACTCGCTCAGCTCTCTTCCTTTTCTCAGTGATTTTGGCAGACATTTCTTCCAGATGATTGTTAGGGCTAATATTATGATAACAAACAGTGGCTTGCTCCGATGGACTTCTCTGAAGTATGGATGTTCTTTATGGTTTACAAGAAAGGACCTTTGGGAGTTCCTTGACGGAATGGGAGTCCATATCCCAAGAGAGGAGTCTCTCCCTGTGAGGTCCCACTTACCGCCACTCCTAAGGGGGATGTTGCATAGCGGGCTCACCTCACTGGCCTCCGAAGGAAAGGCTCCCTTCTGGTTAGAAGTGACGAAACCCCATGATTCATCATAGAATACATTTTTATGGGAGGTTGAGAGTGCAGAACTCAATTCTTGTAATGCCGGAAAAGGACACACACGAGAGAAGAACACTTATGTGGTTTACTCCTGTTAAACATGGATGCTCGAAAGAATGGTGTCTAGAGAAACTGTTCTTACGAGTAATAGTTGTGAGTTTTGTGTGTTTAACTGCTGTTGCCAGTCAGAATGAGGATGCGGACAAACTGAGGACATTCCCAACATGTGTTTATTAGAGGGTAAGAATAAGACCTAACTTTACTTATCAGTATGAGGTATTCCCTACCTATTTTACTAACTAAGGTGCTTGTCAGTAAATGTCCAAAGGAAAAGGTCTGCTGTCCAAAACGAATGCTAAATTACCAAAACCACTATTCTAACAAACTAAGGTCAGGAGAATGACTCCCTTCTCCCGATGAGTGCTTCTGGCACTTCTCTTCTTTAGTCTTTCGAGTTTCTTGCTAATGTTACATTTTTAAATATTCTCTTGTTACTTTCTGTGCCATTTCTTGTAGTTCTTCTCTTTGCAGACTTTTGGGTTTCTTCTCTTCTTTAATGATTTCTTTAATGATTACTTTCTTTGGTCTTTGGCGACTCATTTGATTCGTGCTAATACGTTCTGGGCAACCGTGGAAAGTGTCTTTTCCTATGTGTTATTTACAATTGGCTTCCACCTTCTTGGCATAGTATGTTTTGTGTATCATTGATTACTGAGGCTTCTTTGCCCATCACTTTAGGATATTCTTTCTCCGTTATGTTCCCCTGAATATTCCCTGGGATAATGGGTTTTCCCCCTCTATTTAGGATAGTGTGACCCCCATTCCATTGGTCCCTCTCTCAGGATTATTTACGATGAGCCTCCTTTTATTAACACTGTTCAAGTTCATCAGACTTAGTTATATGACTTTGTCAATTGTACTGAGGCCAGTCTCTATGTTTGCATAATGAGCCCCATTTGGCATCCCGGCTATCTCCGTTACCTTCAGCCTGTCGGGGGAATGTCAACAGGGCCTGTACGGGCTTCGACCTTCTCCTTCGCTCGATTTCTCTGTTGGCTCTATTCCGCCGGCGTCTTATCCTTGCGGTTCTCTCGCCTTCACATGGCCTCTCGGTGCCCCAATGGGAGTCCAGAGCGTTTGCCAATTCCTGATCGGTATAGTGCCAGCATTGTTAGATGGGCAGCCTTCCCACCACGACGCCCTCGTGGCCACGGCACAGTTCTGCGCTGAGCTCCACACACCTCTGCTTCTCGCTTTCTGCATACACTGGGCTTCCAGTGTTTGTTTCCTGTGTTCAGTGAACATCCAGATCCGCCTCCTCCAGTTCTTACACTGCCAGGGGGCCTCCCCTGCCTGCGTATGCATTCCTCTTTCCCAGCTTCGTTCGGCCTGCACATCCTAGTGAAGAAATAAAATAGTTTTCTCTTCAGCCAAGTCTCAGGACTTGATACTACTTTGGTATTAGATAGTCCCATGTATGCCATCATGTGACATGGTTTAGGGAGTTCTCATACTAACAGGAATGGTGTCTACACAATTTACTTGATGTATAAGCACCTTACAAATGCACCATAAACTAATGGGGGAGTCTCTCACAGTGAAGTTCCACTTGCCTCTACCCCTAGGGAGGATTTTGCGGAGCTGGCTCACCTTGCTAGCCTCACATGAGAGGCTTCCCCCTTGGGGACAAGGGACAAATTCCCTCGATTAGTCACACTGCACTTTTATTGGATTTGTGCGCGTGTGAGGGTATAATAGAGCACCATACAAATGGAGGATGGAGGTCAGTCGGATAGACTTCCCTGATAAAACGGTCACCTATGTGGAAAGAAAGTGAAAGAATCGAGGTTTCTACACAAGTCTGATCTATGAAAGTCTTGTCAAAACAGGTTCATCTTCAAAACCATCAAGGACCACATTGACACCCTGGCTCCTGCTCTGGCTGACTTCTGCAAGCACTCCTTCGCCACTGGAGTTTTCCCATCCCCCTGAAGCATTCCCTTGTGCACCCTCTTCTTAAGAAACCCTCTGCCGACCCTTCCTGACCGGCTAACTATCGCCCGATCTCCATCACTACTTTCCTGGGCAAACTCCTGGAAAAGCTGGCCATCTCCCAGCTTAATCTTCACACTGAATCTATTGGTTGTTTCCATGACCATCAGTATGGCTTCGGAGCTGCCAGAAGCATGGAAACTGCTCTCCTGAACATCTGTGAAGACCTTCTCTCCAACCTTGATTCCAACACCCCCTGTGTCCTCATCTTATTTGATCTCTCTTCTGCCTTTGACACCGTCAACCATGCCATCTTGCCGTCTCCGTGATAACCCTGGGTATCACTGATCAGGCCCTGGCTTGGCTGACTTCTTTCCTCTCTGATCGACCCTCCCAGGTCCAACTTGGGTCTTTACTCTCCTCCATCTTTATCTCTACCTGTGGTATCCCCCAGAGGCCGAACCTCTCTCCCTGGCTGTTCAACCAATACCTGGCACTTCTTGCCCACCGCCCACCGCATCGCTGATCTCTGCCCCCACTTTCAGTGCTATGCAGATGACACTGAACTAATTATTATTATTATTTTCAGGCTCCCTTCCGCCACCTCTTCTCCTTCTCTCATCTTGGGCTGTCTGCTATCCAGGAGTGGTGCGATGCCAATGATCTCTGCCTTAACGCCAGTAAGACCGAGATACTCCTCATTGGCACACCTGCTCTCTCCTTTCCTGTCACTCTCTGGCTGGCCTCCCTTGGCCCTCTTCCTGCTCCCTCCTTTGTGGCTAAAAACCTCGCGGACATCTTCGACTCCACACTTTCCTTCGCTCTTCACATCTCTGACGTCTCTGAGAAGTCACACTACCAACTGCACCTCCTCAGAGGTATGTGCTTTCCTCTCCTTCCCCCAGAAGCTCAGTGACTCCAGAGTGCTGGTTCTCTCTAGGCTGGACTCCTGCAACGGCCTCTTTCTAAATCTGCCTGCCTCTCTCTCTGCCCACTGCAACTCATCCAAAACAAGACTGCGATACTTGTCCTTGGTCTCAAGCACAGGGATCGTATCTCTCCAGGGCTACAATCTCTGCACTGGCTCCCAGTGGTGGCAAGGATTAAGTTCAAAACCCTCTGCATTATCCACAAAGCCTTCTGGGGCCTCACTACCTTCAACACTGTCTTCCTAAATATCTTCCTTCTCGAGCTCTTCGCTCATCCGCCTCCAACTCACTCAGGGTCTGTCGCTTCTCCAAACAACAAGTTGGTGGTCAATCTCTTTCTTCTGCGGGGGCCTCCCTCTGGAACAGCCTGCCTGCCTCTCTGAAACTTGAGGAGAACCATCTCCAGTTCCGGAAGCACCTCAAGACATTCCTCTTTGCTTCTGCTTTCTCTCCTCCTATCCCCTGCTGATCTCCTGGCTCAAACTGAAACTGCACTGGTTACCTGGCTACCCTCTGATCTCAAGCCCAGGTCCCCTCCCCGCAAGTTGCACACCAGCACTGCTCCCCTGGCAACCCCTGCACTCTGGGACTGTTTCTATATCCCTACAGCCCCCTACCGGCACTTGACACCTGATGTCTGCACTTACCCTTGCACTTGCCACCAGCTGGCTGCACTTTATTTATTGCGTTTATTTATTTTACTGTTATCCTTTGTAATGCACTGCGCCCTCCCCTGCACACTTTTCCCTTCCCCTCTCTCATGCACTTGCACAATCTCAATGTCACCTGGCCTAGAAAGATCAGTGTCTCTGTCTTCCCTCTGTACCCCCTCCCTTGCCTCGTAGCGCCATGAAACATGAAGCATGTTATATATGCCATATCATATCATATATCAATCTTTGGGAGTAGGTTAAACATAGACGCGCCAAGCGATAACCACTAATCTGAAAAGGCATAGTAGACATTTGACCAGTGATCTGGTACACTGTAGTATATCATCCAGTCCGAAGGGGTCATCAGAGCTCTGAGCAGGGACGTTGCTAGGGGGAGACTAAGGGGGCTATAGCCCCTGATCTTTTGGTTGTAGCACCAGATAGAATCTCAGGAGCTACAGCCAAAAGGCTAGCTAGCCCCCAGTCCCAACAGTTCTGACATCAGTTTAGCCCCGGGTCTTTTCCAGACCTAGCAACTCCCCTGGCTCTGAGGAGTTGTGTTCATGGAGTAATCTGACCAATCCCCTCAATCGAAAGAGAACCACCAGCAAAGTCCCTTTTTTTCACTGTGATTTTAAGCCATTATGGGTGGTTTACATTATAATGGGGCTTTGCGTGTCGAGGGCTCTGCCTGTGTTAATGTTTACATGTCAAAATACACACACAAAAAGAAAATATATATAAGACACAGGAGTCGGATGAACTTTAAAGACTATACAAAGAGCTCATCTGTGACAGAGACTGCTCGATCACTCAGTCTCGCTCTCAAGGTACGAAGGTTTGCACAGCCTGAGTTTCCAGGGCAAATCCTATGAATCGGATGATCTTTCAAGAATGCAGCTGGGGCTTCTAGAAGTTCAGGGAGCGTCCCAAAAATATAAATGTGTGCACACTTTCCTGAGGTGAAGGATGACCATATCCGTCCCTGTTCAGCAGGTCATTGAAATGAGTAAACACCTGGTCCCAGCCCTTTCAGGTTTTTGGCCTCCACCACCAGGACAAATCACTAGGCTGATGTTAAGCCAAAAGGCAGAAAAGTAAACTGATAGTGCTATCTCCCCACAACAAACCCCAGGTACTTCCTTTACAAAGTTAGTAGATAGAAACCCCCACCCTTGGGTTTCAGGGGATCCACCCATTACCATTCCGCGAGTCAAAGGATAATCTTAGACAAGGACACCACTTTCAACTTTAGCGGTTTTGAAAAAACGATTTAACCAACAAAGGCGTATCAAAGGCCGCACATTACCCTGTTCCTGGGGGCAGGGAAATACCTTGGTTACCAGCTCATTGGAAGATAATGGCATGATCTCTCAGTTGCAGAGATGTTCCACAACTTCCTGGCCCAATGTGTGGTCTTGATGGGCTAGGGGGAAGGGGGTGGAATTGTAGGTTTGGAGTTCCAGGACAGTAAGATGTAACCAGATTAAACTAACTTCAGGGAACATGGGTCTGTAGTAATCTGCTCCCATGGATCTGGAAATTGGGGAACACTGCCTCAATGAATGAAAGATGTAGAAAGTCCTCATAATAAAGAGGCTTCAGGGTGGAGGGTCCCTATGGCATCCAACTCCCTGTTGAGGAACGTACAAGTGTGACAGCACCTGCCCAGCTAGCACGAACCTGCAGCTGCTGCTCGGGTAGCTGCTGCCTAGCACAGGGACCAGGTAATCCTCAAATGAGAAGGGTCTGGGTCTGAATGGATTTGACTTTTGGTTCACACGACATAGACAACCATAGTGACTTTGCTGGACAGCAAAGCATCTTGAATTTTTCAAAGGATCTATCATCGCTGGTGTCAAAGAAATGGTCCCCTTTAAGTGGCACACACATCTGTTAGCCTGTTTTACTCCACTGAAAAACATGAAGAACCAATGTACACTGGAGTGGAGTTTAATGATCGCACCTTCACTTATGGACCCGCCAAGGAAGACCAGACTTAAATATACGTCTTTGCTTACTTACTATCCACCACCTCCAGCAGGAGCTTTTGAAATTTGTTTGGTATGTGTAAGAAATATTCCTTCACTCCACACCACATGAAGGGCAGGCATCCCATGCTAGAGTGCCCGAGGCAAATACCTTCCTTCACAAAAATTCCAACATATTTAAATCTCTGTCTGGGGGTAAGTTGGGGAAAAAGCATTGAGCTTTGGCATTAGAAGCATGAAGCATCAGAATGTAATAAGGGGGGGGGGTGGCTAGTGAAGAAGATCTCATACATAGCATACATAGGAGAAGGTCTATGTTTGTTTGCAAGGTTGTTGCACATTGAGGGAAGGGTTCTCACAGAGGGAAAGAAAAGACTGCTGGAAGCCACCAGAGAAGAGAATGAAGAGTACTTGCCTGAAATCACACCTCTTAGTTGCCACTGTGCAGTCAACCCAAAATGGTCTTATGCATCACAAACTTTATTTTAACAAAACACCCCCCTACAGGGGCTAGAATAACAATCTGTAAAGTTGAACTTTGGAGATGCATCCAACCTGCTGGCTTCCTGGAGGCCTAGGCCAAGTCTGCCACTTCAGGTTATATGTCAAATGTACCTAATATTTAGCTAGCAATTCTCTCAAGTAATCTTCCTTATCCCCAGCAGATATGCTATCGAACTGATCCAGAGCGTTGACAGGAGGAAAAATGTCACAATTGTTTGGAATCAGGCAGAGGGCTAGAAATGCCATTTGCTTGCGAGCTGTATAGGGCACAGATGGCAGCACTAGCTTCGTTTTGGGAGTCCTCAATGCAAGCTTCTGCTTTAGCGCAGATCTCCTGCAAAGCCAGAACAGTGCTGAGAGTAGTTCCAGATCCAAAGACTGATTCAGAGGGAGTTAAGAGTTAGATACTGACCACTCTGAGCTGTCCAGTGAGGGTACAGCAGTGGGATTAGCAGCAAGCACCAAGAATTATGTGGAAGATCTCAAGTACAGACTCCTTGAATGCTTCCCAGTCAGCTGGAGAGAGAGCTGAAAACAGGAGCGGTTCCCTCAACTGCAAGACCAGAATCTGTTTGTTTTCTGACTCACTGTCCAGAAACTAAGTCCAGTGGCACCACCTGTTAGAATCAGAATAGGAGTGCTCTATGGGGAGTAAAATGCTCACTTCTGAGCCCAGATTTCTTGTACTTGTTTTTTCATTTGTGGCTGGCTCAGCAACCAGTGCTGGATCTGGGTCATAATGCTGCAGGGGTAAGCAACGCTGAGGCAGAGGGTATGGGTAGTGGCTCTCCTTGCTCTGATGGAGTGAGGTGAATATCTTGCCACCCACTCCTGTATGGAATTGGCGTATTTTTCCTTGCAGGAAACACTGCCGTTTTGTGACATGATCTACTTTAAGGTACCAAACAGTGCTGGTGCACATCTGGGAACAATAGCTAGCACTTACGACTCCTTCCACCTACGCTGAACACTGTTAAATTATTTTCAGATCCAACCTGCTCCTGGGGCTACATCAAAGATGAGAATCTGTGGTAGGAAAATATACATTAGAATCCATTAGGTTCTTGCTCACCACTCCATTTATGCAAGCACTGAATAAAGCCCTCTGACAAGTTCTGTTTATGGGCAGTATGGTAATGTTCTGATCTTAGTAGCCTTACCCAGAATGCCTGTGCCACTTGGAAGGTGGGACTCACGTTTCAAATCATCCACTGTAGTTCTAGTTGCTACATTTGGACTACTAGTACTTGCTGGTGGCTACAGGGCACATCTCCACCAAATTCTCTCTAATGCAAGATGCCTGCATGTTCGTGATGAAAGCACAGGACAGCACCTGCACCAGCAGAACCCTCTCAGAAGACTCGGGGAACACTGTGAAACTGCAGAGAGAATGTTTTCTGGGACCAACCACAATTGCCTTCTCCTAATAGTGAGCCTTATCATGACCATTTTAGTTCATCACTGGTCACGGAGCACTCCTATCCAGACTCCTGGATCTCAAAGCAGACCAATCAGAGGATGACTTGTGTCACCAGAATTCTTTGTTTGGCAAAATAAATATGCATTCCCTTCCGCTCCTTAACACCAGTTACTGGGTACTGCTCCCTGCCACCCCATTCCCACATTCTGAATTCTATACTTCCGAGCATGGAATTCATTTGCTGTGGTAAAATGTACAGGAACGTAAATATTGTGGATATTGGCTTCTTTTCTGCACATGTCTTTCTCATCTCACTCTCTCTCCTGGCTCTCCCACCTGAACCCCTCATCTGCCTCAATCTTCAATGTGTCTGTGTTTTCCACCTGTCCCTTCTATTTGTTTATATCTGGTTAGTCCATCTCCCTTCTACAATAGTCTATTAATGTATTTCCATTTGACCTCTTTCTACTATCTCTGCATTTCTTCAAGTCATGTCCCCCTTCTCTCTGTGTTCCACATACACTCAGTTGGAAGTATCTATTACTTAACACACGTGTGCATGTTACTACTGAATAAATCACAAGTGCAGCACAAAATACATCCACCTGTGAGTTAAAATCTAAGCATTTGGATACCCCAGGTTCGAAACCAAATACATTATTTTTCATTAGTAAATGGGAAAAAACGACCAAAAAGAGGAGGCCCTTTCAGCCTTAGTGTCAGAACTCCACCTAGTTTGAAAACCATGAGGAGAAGTTCTTGTGCTCCATTTTGGCTGTTCCTATGGCTGTGTCAGTCAGGGCCCTGAGGAGTGAACTTGGCACAACATCCATAAGGATCCTCTGGCTGATCCAGTAGAGCAAATTTCTTGTAAGTCTCTACACAAGTAATTTCTGACACCTTATTGGGGTTGTTAGCTAGTCACTTGCAGGGCACTGTATCCCAGGGATTTTTGGCTGATCTGAAGAGGTTTGTGTCAACTTATTTTGAAATTGGGCTTACCCTTGACCAGGCATTGGCACTCCCAAATTACCACATAAGGTTGAAAGATGAGACCCAAAATCTGGGATTTTTCTAAAACATGGCTAAACTGTCTGAGAAAAAACAATACTCTCAGTACTGCATGCAGAGCTTTTCATCGAATACTCCCTGTACTTACTTAAAACATTATCCTTCAGGTCACTTAAAAGGTTCATTATTTATCTTTGTTTCAATATTCTACCTGCCAAGGAGTATAAAGGTGGTTGGACTGGGGTACCGCACGATGAAAGGACCAGTCGCATATGTCTCACAGCACTTGAAACAAGTAGACATATTGCGACTTCATGTAACGCCTTACACTTGCATTATATTAAGGATTATGGGGCTATCGTCCACAAGCAGAACTTCAATTCGGATCAATTCTGGAGCATGGGTTATAGTGCACAGTATATGGTTAAGATATCTGCGGTGCATAAAAGATTTTGAGAGGATTTCTTTCAGGACATTTGAAAATGGACAAGATAATGATTATACTTGGCAACGTGCACATGTCACTTTATACAGCAAGAACGTTTGAGGATTTTAAAATGAACATGGTAATGATTCTAATTGATGATTTGTGTAGTTTGTACTATATTGTGACATGGTATTGTCAATTAATTTGGAAACTGCCTATTGTATGGATTTTAAGCAATTACCCTCCTTTATTGTGTATATATTTTCTTTTGTTTTAGTGCTAAAGGTTGAATTTGTTAACCAAATGCACTTAAAAAATAAAAAATGTTCTCCCTTCTACAATCGTCCATTAGTGCATCTCCCTTTGACCTCTTTCTTCAATCTCCCCATTTCTTCAAGTCATGTTCCCCTACCCTCTGTGTTCTATATGCACTCAGTTTGCAGTACCTATTAAATAAAGAGCAGGTGCATGTTGCTACTGAATAAACCACAAGTGCAGCACAAAATACATCTGCCTGTGAGTGAAAATCTAAGCACTTGGATACCCCAGGTTCTAAAACAAACATATGATTATTCATTAGCAAAAAAAAAACAACAAAAAGACTAAAAAGAGGAGGGCTGTTCAGCCTAAGTCTCTGAAATTTGATAAAAAAAACAACAAATCCACCATGTGATATTAGAATAAAAATGCTAGAAGTTAAGCTATGCTAAAAAAAAAACAAAAAAAGAATATAAATGCCTTCAGTATAGTTTGAGAAACAATTAAAAATATGCACTGCTTCGCTTAAACTCTTGCATGATGTTTATCTGTATATGTGCATTTTATGAACAAATCATTCATCTATTTTCATAGTTTGTTGTTTGTCTAACTCTGCAAAATGCCTAATAAAGCTACCCATAAATTCCACCACGTGACATGCATAAGGTTTCACTGATACAGAAACAAGGGGCAACTGGATGCAGAGACTGGCCAACAAGAGACAAATGGCTTCTATTCCTGCAACGAGGCCATTAAAGGTACAAAGAGAAGCCCCATTCACAGTACAGCAGTGTCTCAACATGAAATTTCCTTGAGTGTGCAGCTTACTTTGAAAAAGTACCTCTCCAGATCATAGGGAAGCATTAAGAAATTAGCAGTGGGTTGGGTTTATTTAGGTCTTTATCCTTTAAGCATGTACAAAAAGATCCAGAGCTTCAGCAGTATTAATGTGTTGGATGCACAACATTTAAAGGATACACATGGGACCATTTAACATAATGAGCCTCAGACAGCCTCATTAAAGTACACAGTCTGCACTGCCATTTAACAAGACCCTTTTTTGCCTCTGGCGATTTCCATTGCTCAGCTGTACACATCTGAAGTGCTTTTAGTTGATAATGTCCTTTGTGTCAAACCCTTACAAAACCTGTACTTGCACAACACCACAGAGTTAACATCCAGCACATCCCAACTCATCCAAGTCAAGAAAGAACCACATTACCCTCGATCCTTTTTGGCAATACGGATATCGTCACTTCTCCCAGAGGGGGAGCCTCTTTGCCTGAGGCCAGGGAGGTGAGGCCGCTATCTGACAGTCCCCCTGGAGGTGGTACTCAGTGGAAGGATCTCATGGGGAGAGACTCCCCGTCTAGGGACAAGGGCGATCATCTAGGGATAATGCGGTACAACATCCCTCACCCTCCACCCACTTCCTTTACCTCCCCTCAGTCCATGAGAGTCACCTTCACATCCCTCACTTCCACAACACAGACATCCAAGTGTCGCTGTAAACCCTATTACTTAACTTCCAACAGGACGAGGAAGAGTAGGGACCACCCCTGAAAGAAACACCCTTGGCTCATAGTGGGAAGAATAAGAGCAAAGATTGCCCAGAACGAATACAATGGGCAAGTGGTGGGATTAGGAGGAGGTGCAGAGCCCTACCGACTATTCCTAGAATCTCTAATGAGCCTTCTAATGTTTCTCTAACTCCCATTGGAGAAGGACACATAGAAATAGAGGAAAGACTATGAGAGAGAAAGAGAGAGAGAGAGAGAGAGAGAGAGAAAGAGAAAGAGAGAGAGGGAGAGGGAGAGATCTGCCTGGAGGAGCCACGAGATTCGAAGCCGGCGAGTGAGGACAAGCCGGCAGAACCAGAGTCAAGACGCTAGTCTGCCAGCAGAGGCAGGAACCCAACAGTGAAGAAGCAACTAGGGGCAATAAGGAATCTTGATGTTTGAACTGGAACTTTACCATTTGAGTTTGAATTGAGAACTTTACTACCTTTTGTTATTACAATCTGCAATTTTGTTTTCTGCATTAGAAAGGGATTGAGACCTCGGGAAGGGAGTCATTCCTTCAGGTAAAGATCCGACCTAACAACTGGAACTGTGATCCACTGTCCAGAAGTAGGGAGCAATTCCTCTGGATCAAGAAGATCCACTGCCTCTTTATTTTAGTTATAAGTACGAGGGACAGAGCTTGGTTTTTGACACAGGATGGGGGACTATTGATTTACACAGATATCTTGACCAAACCATTAGTATTTTAGATGGGGCAGGGAAACCTGTTTTAGAGTTGGGGAAAGCTAGGTTTTCTCTTCATTTTTATTATTAGTAAAAGTTTATACCAACAACCATGCCACCTGTGTGTCAGTCGCCTCCTCTGCATCCTTACATCCCTTACTTGACATAACATATGTGAGGGAATGACCACCACAAATAACCACTCTGACTCAGATAGCAAGTCCAAGGGTGTTTATTACAGGATTTACAGACAAGTTGGATGCTGAACAGGGGCGTTCTCCGGGCTTGGGGTTTTTGGTGCTATGGGCGTCCCTCTCTGGCTCAACTTCCCTGGCCTTTCCCTCCTCCCAGGCGTTCTGATCAGAGATGTTAGGTGTTACCATTGGCAAGCACTAACTGTCTGTTCTCTTCCTAAGGCTGATGGTGGTATCCCTAATTTGATAGCTAACTGACTCAATTGGGCCTTATAGTCTTTCCCTGACCTAGCCTGCTTAGTGTTCTAAAGAAGTCGTTGGGGATGGTGCCTTCTTTCACCCATTGTCACTCTCTCATCTCGCACACACAGTCTTACCTTACCCTTCACTACACTGGCCTTAAGATGTTCTTGTCCTGCCTTTCTACTGCCCCTCCGATCTCTTACTCTGCCTTTCCCCCTCCAACCTTGGATCCGACTTCTTCTCTCACTTCTCAACTCTATACCTTCTTACTATTGCTGTCTCCCGTTACCCCCGTTGTTATACTTTCTTTTTACTCCTACTTCCTATGCTACCTACTCGCTCCTACTATTCCTCCGCTACTGCTACTTCCTCTCCTTTCTTATCAGTACTCTCATTCCTCTACTCCCACTAGCGACTATCACTTCACTATTATCCCCCCCAACTGCTGCACTCCCTACTGTGACTACCACTGACTAATACCTACTACTGTCTGCAACTACAACTAACACTTCTTACTCTATCTACCACTGTACTACTCCCACAATTACTACTGCCACGCCTACCACTCTGCTACTCCTACTCCATCTCTTCTTCTCACACTCACCACTCTTCACACACAATTACCCCGCAGACCCCACCACTCTCCAATAGCTTCTGCACTCCAGTCGCCCTCACGTCTTCTGGTTTCTCAGACGTCCTCCACCACCTCCTGTCCTCACCCAACTAATCCACACCGCACATTCACCAAGCTTCCATTCCCAGGACTGGTCAACTTGCCTTACCAATCACTTAACTTCCATGAGGGGGTGTGACAGGAAAAGGCTTGGGGGGGCTTTGTAAGGGCTTGTAAGCCCTGCCTCTCTCTCTGTTGCACTTTTAACATTGATCCTGGGCTCGCAGGGACCCAGTGCTTTCCCAGGCCTCCTTAGAGCCCATTACCAAAAATATTTTAGGAATCCCTCGTGGTGTAGTGGTGGCTTCTCTGTACGCGTAATATCCACCTCCTGCCTGTTGCTGGAGCAGCGCTCCTTGCCCTCTGCTGTGGCTGGTGTTGCTCCAGCCACTGCATCCTGGTGGTATAGATTCACCACTGCAGCCTTCTCTCGGCTGGTATGGTGACATGGCAACGATGTTGATCGGCAGCTCCTAGCGGGCGTCCTGCTTCTCCCTGTCAGCGTTCTCCAGCGGCGGGGACACAGCCATCATCACAGGTAAGGTGGGGAGGGGGCCTGCCCGACTCACGCAGGCACTGCAGGTTTTTTGGAGTGGCCTTCCACCCCGGACAGAGCCATGACAGCGGCACTGTCACACATATAATGAATAAGGTAATGACTTTACAGCAGTAAAACAGATAAGTGCCCGAAATTGCCCAAGGAAAGCGCAAATCCATAACTAGGTTTGCAACCCATGGCCTTGAGTGGCATTATTGATATGGCGAAGGACACCCCCACACCATTGCCAGAGTTGAGTAGCAGAAACCTAAATGTTAGAGTCCAATAACCATACTTGAGGTAACGCTTGCAAACTAACATACTGGATGGTCAGTGAGCAAGCACACTATTAAATCATTAATCTATGCAATTCTTTTTAGTTACAATTATTGCCTTAACTCCTGTGGTTACATTAATGTATTATCTTATTGTTGTGTATTTGTGTACTTCGTAGTGTGCACACATAACGTGAAGGGGAGAGTATAGGACTCGAGTGAGACAGTGGGTCAAGTGCATTAATAGAATGTCCCGTTGATCCATCTGTGCAGCTCTGTTCTTGCACAATGTGTAGTCAGACCAAGGCAAGCCACCAATGTCCTGAAAGATTTCTTTATGTTCACAGGAACCCACCTGCTTGAAGAATATCGCGGACCGCTGTTAGAAGGATGTAATGCTTTCATTGTAAACCTGACCCCTTCAACAAGATTATTCAGTGTCCAAATGCATGGCCAATAAGTAAATCAATGTTGATGAAGATAGACACTGGAGGATCAGTCCTTTCTACTGCGTTTTCAGTGTGGATGTTGTAATTCATCACATTCTTCTCTGGCATTCGTTAATCCATGGACCATGAACCCTCACTCTCTCGCCCCAATCTTTATCTTGAATGCAATCCATATATCCTGATTGCAGACCTGGGAAAATACATATCTTCTGGCATGACAAGGATTGAGTTGACAGGGAATGGATTCAACAACCCTGGTTGTTGAACAGAAAATGTTAGAGAGTAAGTTGCCTTATCCCAAATAGGAAAACCTCTTCCGTCAACCCTTGATAACTTTTTGTTCTACTTTGAGCGACAGCAGGATTCGATCTGCTTCCAGGGGGACGACACCTGAGAGTGACAAGAGTATCCTGTTGGAAGAAAGTCACTTACCTTACCGTTTCTGAATAAATCGACATACTAGAGAACACTCTGTGTGGATTTCAATTGTTCAGTGGTCCAAAATGCCAGTGTGCAAATCACTTGTGCACACATCTACACACACTTGTGTGCAGCGAGATGGCTCAACGTATCCATCGATTCCGAAACTATTTCTGTTAAAATGATAATTTCTCATTTGTTCCAAATATCACTGTCCCTTACTCTTTTTTCATAGTTCGTCTTTACACTTGCAAAATGATGGTGAACGTACCAAATCAGAGAAGAAAAAGGGAAAAGCAAGTCGTCAAAGACAAACGATAGAAAACTCATGAAGGACACCAGGGTAGTGGGGAAACCTACTTTTTTCCTGGATGTAGAGGTACCCTTCCATGGTGTAGGAGCTCAGATTTTTATGTTCGTGAGGACTTTCCTTCATTTTCTTCATCAAGGACTCCACCTCGGATCGCGTGCCTTCAAAACGATTTCTTGTCTGTAGTGAAGTGAGAAAAAGAAAAGACCAAGTAAACCCAAATCTGATACAACTTATTGAGGCATCCAGGGGGTAAAGAAAATGCCCTCACAAGTAGCAGACAACCTTCTAACAATTCAAAACCTACAGCAATTGAGATTCTTTTGTAGAAGGAACATGTTTAAGTGCTTCAACAATTCAGAATCGTTTAAACCTGGCAATGCCCCCTGACTTCAAATGCAGCACTTTGTACAGTCAACTGCGTAACCCAGTGCAAATGAAAATGAGCTACCAGGCAATGAAATGCTGAAACCATCCATGAAATGCAGGAAAAGATTACTCATTGTGATGAAAAATGGCACACAAATGGTCTACCGGTGAATTTGTTTTCTGTGTCTCATCTTTTTTCTCCCCTTGGGTGCAGCAGGGCTCTCATTTTTCATGAAACTGAAAAACAGACCAACGGAGCTCTGATGGTTGCATAGGCATGAAGGGTACTTCACCAGACTGTCCAGATCAGAGAAAGTTTGAAAGTATACACAACTCTGGCACCATCATATTCTGAAAAATTCAAAATGCCAGACATGAAGCACCTTCACTGGTGAGGCTTCACATACATGGCACTTCCTCAACATAAAACACCTTCTATTGGAAAACCATTCAACATCTAACCAGAATTTCCTGACATCGCAATCCACATCCACGTTCTTCAAGCTCCCTCCCTCTAAATATTTCGGAGTGAAACCCACGTCAACCCATCATTAAACAGAAAAGGGGGTGAAACACAAGTAGACAGCTCATTCTCTGTCACACAGCTCTAAACCTTCTCCACATACTCTCTGTGGGGTGCAAAACAGTACAAATGCATTTCTCAAGACCTCTCCTTGCTTAGATTCCACAGTGAGGAACTATACAAAACACTGCATTCCAACCCCCTTTTTTTCTCATAGGTTTTGTTCTGGAACACTACATGACTACCAAAACCGCTCCTAGAACCCTGTCATTGTAGGCTTCCATGCATTTCTAACACTTCTCACAGTCTCAGGTTTTAGGGTTTCTCATGTCCTTCTTAAGGTAATCGGGCAGGTTTTACCCCACCTTGCAGATTTTGGCGGACCTCCTCGAGGAGAGATCAGTGGAGAATGAGTTTCTGCTGCAAAAGAGCATCCAGCTACTTCTCAGTTATCTCTTCATCCAGAGAAAGCAGGCCCCCTGTTTGTCAAAATCATGTAAGAGAGCCTCTCTTGTCTGCCTAAGGGCGGATGTTAGGCAGAAACCTGTGCAGTTCCCTCTGGGACCACTGCAAAAGATTTAAGACTACAGGTGTTTGGCAGTAAACCCACTTGGTAGCAGTCTGTACCACACAGATTCACTTGGTAGCTGTGGCTGAGCAGTCAGACTTCCCTCAAGAAGAGTTAGGCAGTATACAGAGTATTCACAATAGGTCAAAAGAACACAGTAGAACAAGCAAACACTGACCAGAGCTTGGTGTAAAAGAGATATAATTATTTATTTAAAACCACATCTAATAAAACACACTGGCACTAATATCAAGCAGTTCAAAAACACGGTCACTAAAAGATACACACTCCCTTCAACGATTAGTTAGACAAGTCTTAAGTAAAGCAACACTTATTTTCAGACAGCGGAGAGCGCTTAACCGAGATGGCACTCTAATCACTTGGTTTACAAGGAAGAGAAAGGCAGAGCAAAGATAGAAACAGATCCTGACACTTTCGGAAGAACACAGCAGGAGAAGGAGGCAGGTTAAAACCGTAAAGTCAAAGTTAACAAGGCCGGACCCACTTTAAGAGGCTCCGGTCGAAATGTGTCCAAGGTCACACGGTTCAAAGTGCCCAAAAGTCTCACAATCAGTTCAGAAAGAGTTGGACCAAAGGAAAGGGACCAGTTAGATGGTCAAGGCAGCCAGCCCAGTCCAGAAGGTTAAGGGATTATTATTACCTTCTAGCAATCTTTAGAAAGGGTGGCCTGGCGGACACGGTACCTTAAAGTGGTGAGAATACTCCAGCAGGGGCAGTTGTTCCTGGCAGCGGATGTAAGTCGGTGCTTTGTCCGGGGGAAGAGAGGAGTCTGTTGCACTGCCAGGGAAGAAACCAGCTGCGGAGTGCTCAGATAAAAGGAGCGGTCCTTTTATTCGCGGTCCAGTGGTAAGTGGCTATCCGGTTGCCGGGGTGCTTGGCACGGGCAATTCGACCACAAGACGTCCTGGGATGCGAGAAAAAGAAGGTAAACTGGTTGTGCCCACCAGTCAGGGGAAGAAGACTCACCAGTCGGGAGATCTTCTCTGTCGTCAGGAAGTGGTGAGTCAGTTCCGCAGGGCTCCACCGGTGGTGTCTTCGTAGCAGGTCGGCTCAGCTTCTCCCTCGTCAGATTCTCAGGTCCTGTGACGACTTCTAAAGTTCCAGTCCCAAAAGCCCTGCTTTTATGCAGCACACCCCCATTCACTCAGCCTAGCTGTCAATCAAACATGCTAAGTGGTGAGCCGGCCGGCTCACCACTTGGGCCAATCACACAAGAGTGCGACTTGAGTTACCAAGGTAACTCAGCCCAGGGTGCCTAAACCCCCTCCCATACCCCCTGTGGTACCCAGACAGAGTGGCACCACTTTTGGAGGCTTCTGTGGAGAAGCCCGCCAAAAAGTGGAAAAAATTTTAGAATGGAGTTCTGGCAAAAAATACCAACCGGCGAATTAATATTAAATAAATAAACCGGCAGTATGTTCGAGGCTATGAGAATTAAATAAAGTTGGTAGCCTCGAACAATGGGAAAATCCCTTAGAGATATATTCGCGGTCGAATATAAAAAGTATTATCCACTGCCACCAGCCAAAACTCGATCAGGGGGGACGGAGACGTGCCCCCTCGATTAACAGACCCCTGGGCAATCGAATTGCCCCAACCAGTACGTCCACAATATGATGGTTTGTACTGGTTTCTGTTCATAATTTGGGACTAGTAAAGCCAATGGTGACTTTACATGCCCTGGGAGACAGTAGTCAGTCCCAGGGTATGGAGTCTATGGTGGGGTGTCACTATGACACCCCTGTGTCACTGCACGGAGGGTGCTCTGTAACACACATTGTAAAAACACATGAGACCCTATGGAGTAAAAGACCCCATAGCCCATAAAACACATTAACAGTCAAAGGAACCCCTCAAATCATGTCCAAGAGTGCGAGGAAAAGAGACTCACTCTTGGCAGGAGAAAAAAAAAACTCCAGAAATTCAGCAAAGCTGCTGGGAGACTCACTAGGTTAGGAAATTCAGCCTAAACAGAGAATTCTCCCTAGCAGCGGAATGTTACGGACCTGCAGACGCCCTCCTCACAGGGACTGGGTCTCCATTCCATCTTTCACCGCTCTGAACCCGTGGATAACCATGGGCTTGTTTTTCACCACCACCTGTAACACTTGCCTATAGCCAACGGGACACACCAGTACCTTCCTGGTTTGATCATCCCTCGATTTCTCTACCACCTGCTGTTGTCTTTCAATGTACTGTTGGGTCCTCCACAACCTCCACTGGATACTCAACACCTCTTGTCATCAACCACTGCTTGGTGTTCTATCTCCTCCATCTACCTCTCTTGTACACAACCTTCAATCCAAACTATCTTTGTCAATGTTTGTAAGGATCTTAATCTTTCGGCTAACACTTTTTTCTCCAATCGCCTGATATTCTTCCACCTCCTCCTCTGATAATCCAACCCTCTTATCTTCTTCTCAAACCTCCTGAAAAACTCCATGTACAGACATACTGCCCCCGCATCCAAGCTCTCACCATCCACCACCTGATATTCTTCTCCAGCAATTTCATACACACTATCACCAGTCTCTTTGTAACCTTTTCCTTGCTGTCACTAACCTCTACAGTACAGTCCCCAATATCCTCCAAACTATCACAATTCTTCTCTGCCCCCTCACTATCTCCTCCTTGCCGTCACCAAAATCCTACTCCCCATTAGTACCCTCCTCTGTATATCACCAACCTCCTCTTCACCATCACCAATGTTATCTGTATCGTTACCACTCTAGCACGAATATTCTGCTGTCTCCCAACCTACTCCTCACGATCCTCAGACTCCTTGTGATATTGCCAAACCTCCTCCGTACACTCTTCAACCACCGCCTTCTCCCTGTCGCCTCTCCTCCAATCCACTTTCCCTTTCTAACCTCCAGCATGTACTCTCTCTGGTTCTTCCAAACTCCCCCATGCCAGAACAGTGTGGGCTTTTATAGGGCTATGGTCCCACCTTCCACCCTCTCTGGGGTTAAAGGATACTCCAGTGTGTTAGCTTGGATGGGCATTGGCTCTCATGTTCCGACTGTGCGGATGGCCTATAACCCGGATGAGGGATTTGCGATTGGCTATTCTCTCCCTTTCGGGCAGTCGTCTCTCTGCCTGCCACACCCACGTCTTTCCTTCCAGCATTTTTCTATTGAAAGGGGACTCTGGTTTGCCACTTAAGGCAGCTGCTTTGCCCCAACTCCAAAGATGGCTTCCAGTTCTGGTGTGACACTTGCACTGGCTAGTCCCTTCTCCTGAGTGGTCCACTCTCAGATTGTCTCGCCCCGAGACTGCCCCTGCTCTGGGTTGGAATCTGTTAGCCTATCTGTTCTAAACTTTATGAGAGTGGAGACCATGTCCAAGGTCTGCTTTACTCCCCGTCGAGTTTCCCATTCCAATTTAGCCACCCATCTTTCATTCTGTAGTTTTATATAGGATTCCTGGACCTATGTAAGAGGAGAATAGCATGCAGGCACTGCAGGTTCTACCGGACAGCCGTTCCTCAACATTGTCCTCCGCATGTGATGTTATTTGGGTAGCCAATTTATTTTCCTCATCTGCCTTGCAACCCTACTACTCACCAGCAAGGTGAAACAGGGAACTTTATAACAACCATCAATATAGTTAACCTTTGTAGATTGTAGCCATTTTTTCTTACTTTATTGCTCACAAATATATTAATGTTTGACTGAAGTGACTAAGGAATTGTCTCAGAGAAGGTGGGATAAAAAGGCTTAATGGGGCAGTAGAGTATTAGAATTCCACACATCGAAAGTCTTTGGTCTTTGCAGTAGCAAACTACCCAAAGAGATGATGGCCAAAATGAACTATGCTGTCATTGGTAACAAGATGGAGTATAAATAAACAGAGGCTCCTCATATTTAACTTTTTATTAACACTTTAACACAAAGATTTTGTTTCATGTTATACCATGATTGGCAGTCAGTAGTTTGTTTTGCACCTGTTGAGTGTGTTCTTTTACGCGTTTGATGTGCTTTCAGTCCTTACTTCAGTTGGTCTTTTATGATCATGTTGCTTCTATTGGTTATGTCTTTAATGTGTTTTATGGGTATTTTTCCAGAAATAAACCAAATTTATTGACTGAATCCAGAAGGTCTTCAATAAGCAGTGGCGCAGAGAGAAACTGATTTTCTCTGCATCTTGGAGGGACCCAATTCCCCTTTAGGGTTTTGGCTACATCTGGCAGTCCCCCCATTTTGAATGCCCCCAGCCGTCTCTCGTCTGTGGGACTGTGGTTGAATACATCTCTGCAACTCGCAGCTGCCCAGAAAACCCACATTCTCTCTGGATTGTTCTTATTTACAGCTCCTTATGCTCAGAAAAGACCTCCCGCTCTATAATACTGATCGCAGAATCATAATTAGTAGAGCTTGGACTCCCTCGCGACCTGCCTATTTCAACACAGGACTACCAACTGAGCAATGCATTCAATCAAAATGCAACGTACTGTGCAAAATGAAGTCATGGACAAAAGAATGAAATGAAAATTGGCCAATCAGTACATAACCACTAAGAACCTTTGGTCGAGCAAAAGAAGATCAATTAGTCAAATCAAATGTAGTGAATGAAATTTTAACGGAAACCCATCAGCATTCAGGGATCGCACCTCTGCAATGCTACAGAACTCAAATTAAAAGCTTGAAACCAGCCAGCAATGCAAAGGAAAACTTGAAAACAAACCTTGTCAAAGAATCCTCTGGGTACACACCTGGCATAGCTTGGCCATCCGCCTCCAAGGACATGTTGCCTGTACCACCCAATCTCCGAACTTAAATCATGGTTGCATCAAGACCCAGCATTGGGACAAAGAGGGAAAAGCACACCCAACTATATGTTTGGCAGGAATACCTCTCTGTACATCCAAGCACTGCCAAGAGGCTCATGAATGACATGTAGGGCATGTAACAAAACCAAAAAACAAGTTACTTTCTTACCTGGTAACGTTCTTTCGATGGGATGGTCCGACGACGTATTCCATATCTATGACAGTAATCACCACAGCTGTGCTGCTTCGGAAAATCATTCGGCATCTGCGTCGAGGACGTCGATACACCGTCCTCGAGGACCTCTTCCGACGGCCGACGTCACCAGATGTTATAAGTAGGACGCACGACGCCCGTAGCCTCAGTTGCAGTTTTTCCCCAGAACGTGTGGGACAATCTTCTGCCAGTATGACCACAGAAAGCCTTGCGGAAACGTAAGCTGCAATCGCATAAGAAATTCTGCA
This sequence comes from Ambystoma mexicanum, assembly GCF_040938575.1. Classification (NCBI taxonomy): domain Eukaryota; kingdom Metazoa; phylum Chordata; class Amphibia; order Caudata; family Ambystomatidae; genus Ambystoma; species Ambystoma mexicanum. The sequence continues at coordinate 1,108,009,138 of NC_090925.1, forward strand.
GCGGGGTAGGCAGGGAGGGAGCGATATGGAATACGTCGTCGGACCATGCCATCAAAAGAACGTTACCAGGTAAGAAAGTAACTTGTTCTTCGAGGGGATTGGGTCCTCCGACGTATTCCATATCTATGACAGACTCCCAAAGCAGTACCAACGCAAGGAGGTGGGAAAAGAATTTAGAATATACAAATTTAGAATGCCCAATCAAATTGCAGAGTAAAGGACCGCCTTGCCAAAGGCCAGATCCTGCCCCCAGATAGAATCGAGGGAGTAGTGACGTACAAAAGTATGGACCGAAGCCCAGGTGGCTGCATCGCAGATGTTACGAATAGAAACACCCCTCTGCAGGGCAATAGAGGCACCCATACCCCTGGTAGAATGGGCCCGTAAGCCTACCGGAGGGTCCTTACCCGCCAAGCGGTAACATTCGGAAATTGCCAAGATGATCCATTGAGACAAAGTCTGCTTAGTAACAGCTTGTCCCAAATGCCTTCCAGCGTAACCAATAAAGAGTTGATCGTCCACTCTGACCCGGGACATGCGTGAAATATTAAAGCTTAAAGCTCTCCTAGGATCCAGCCTATGGAGCCTCTCCTCGTCCTTACCAGGATGCAGAGGAGGATAAAATGCTGGAAGAATAACCTTCTGGCTTAAATGAAATTCAGACACCAGCTTCGGAAGAAAGGAAGGACGAACTCTAAGGACAGCCCTCCTTGTGAAACACAGAGAAGGGCGGCTTAACTGAAAGTGCCTGTAACTCACTCACTCTGCGAGCGGAAGTGACCGCAACTAAAAATACAGTTTTAAGAGTTAACAGTCTCAAAGGGCAGTGATGCAAAAGCGCAAATGGAGCACCCATTAGAAACTTGAGAACAAGGTTCAGATCCCAACCGGGCACCTGGAAAGGTAACGGAGGGAACACATTAGTGAGCCCTTTCAGAAACTGAGAAATCAAAGGGATTTTAAAATAATAACACTCCTCAGACGAGTGCTTAAATATAGACAGCGCCGCCAGGTAACCTTTGATGGTACCCACTTGCAGGCCCCTGTGGGCCAAAGAAAGCAAAAAAGACAGAACCATAGGAATGTCACATGAAAAAGGATCCACATTCTTAACCCTGCACCAGTCGCAGAACTTTCTCCAACGGCAACGGTACAGGGACTTTGTTGCTGGCCGTCTGGCCGAAAGCAACACCTCCATCAAGTCTTCAGGGAGGTCCCAATCCTTATACCACAACCTTTCAGAAGCCAAGCGTGAAGGTTGAGAGACCTGACCTCTGGATGGAGAACCTGACCCCCCTCCCGTGAGAGGAGATCGTCTTGGTAGGGAAGACGACGTGGAGGGCAGATGGACAAGTCGAGAAGGTCTGGGTACCACGTCCACTGGGCCCATGCCGGAGCAATGAGGATCATCGGAGAACCAAACCTCCGTAACCTCCGCAGCACTTGCGGAATGACGGGAACTGGAGGAAACGCGTACAACCGTGGGAAGGACCACTCCAACACAAACAGGTCTCCTAAGGCTCCTCTTGGAGAAAATTCCCGCGAGCAGAACCTTTCGCACTTCCGGTTGACACTGGAGGCAAAGAGATCCACTTGAGGGGTCCCCCAGAGGGCGAAGATCTCCAGGAGAATCTTCTGAGCTAGCTCCCACTCGTGAGAGATCGCGCTCTGCCTGCTCAGAGCGTCCGCCATCACGTTTTCGTCTCCGGCCAGATAAACTGCCAAGATCAAAATTTCCTGCTGGATGGCCCAGAACCAGAGCTGCATCACCTCCCTTCACAGAGGAAGTGACCCTCCCCCCTCCCCATTTTTGTTGAGGTAGTGCATGGCCACTGTGTTGTCCATCACCATCAGGATATTCTTTCCTCGCACAGTCGGCAGAAAAGCCTTCAGGGCAAGCCTGACGGCCCTCAGCTCCAACAGATTGATATGGAGTCTGGACTCCGACGGAGACCAACGACCGCTGACTGTCAACTCGTTGGCATGAGCTCCCCATCCCATGAGGGATGCGTCTGTCACAATCGTCACCTCCGGACAGGGTAGCCAAAAAGGAGCCCCCTTCATCAGATTGCCTTTGACGGCCCACCACAGAAGGTCCATGGCGACCGAGGACGGCACCTGAACAGGGTCCGACATCCTGCCGGAGGACTGAGACCACTGGAGCTTGAGTGCCCATTGCAAAGATATCATCCGCAACCTGGCCTCTGGCACCAGAAGAATGCAGGATGCCATGAGGCCAAACAATCTCAAGAACTCGAACGCAGGGACACTCTGGGCATGTTGGAACTTGTGTACCATCTGCTGAATGTGATAAGCCCTCACCTGGGGAGGAAAACACTGCCCCAAAGACGTGTCGAGCACTGCTCCGATGTACTGGAGCCTCTGAGTTGGCGTCAAGTGGGACTTCTTTAAGTTGAGGGAGAAGCCCAGCTTGTGGAGGGAGTGGCAGGTGACGGACAGATGATCCAGGACTTGCTTGTGAGAGCGTGCCCTGATCAACCAATCGTCCAGGTAGGGGTAGACGTGAATCCCCCATTTCCTGAGATGCGCTGCCACCACTACCATGAGCTTGGTGAAGACCCTCGGGGCGGAGGTCAATCCGAACGGCAGGACCTGAAACTGAAAGTGTGAGTCGCCAACCGCTAACCTCAGGTACTTCTTCTGCTTGGGATGGATCGGCATATGAAAATAAGCGTCCTTGAGGTCGAGAGACACCAACCAGTCCTGAAGTTGAAGGGACTGGAGGACTTGAGAGCGAGTAACCATCTTGAACTTGTCCTTCCTGAGGAGTTTGTTCAAACCGCGCAAGTCCATGATGGGTCTCAATCCCCCGTCTTTCTTCGAAATCAAAAAATAAGGGGAATACCATCCCTTGTTCCTCTCCGCTACAGGCACCAGTTCTATGGCGCCTTTCTCCAGCAGGGATTGAATTTCCTGCGCAAGGAGCGGATCCGGACTCTTCAAAGAGAGATTCCCTGGCGGATTGTCGTAAGGCCTCTGCCGGAAAGGAAGACACTCCAGAACCCACACATCTGAAGTAATGGCACGCCATTCTACAAGATGCTGTGCCAGCCTTCCCCCAACCAGTGAAGCATGGGCCTCATGACTGAGCAGAAGCGGTTGCGGCGTTGCCTGAGGGCAAAGAGGCAACTGCACGCGTGGCATTGGCACCTCGAGTACCTGGTTTTCCACCTCTGGCACTCTTACGGTTGCCCCTTTAACTTGCAGCTCCTCTCGCTTTACTAAAGGATAAGTAATAACGAAAGGAACCTCCCCTCCATTGCTGTCCCCTAGGACGAAAAGGCGGAGGTTGGCGAACTTCAGCGCCCAACGACTTTTCTGCAGCTTTGGAGGTCTGCAACCTCTGAAGACTCTCGTCAGCCTTGCTGCCAAAAAGATGTTCACCATCAAAGGGCATGTTGAGAAGCCTGGCTTGCACATCAGGAGCAAAACCGGACTTCCTCAACCACGTCAACCTGTGTATTACGGTGCTCGCAGCCATGGAACGGCTGACACAGTCTGCCAAGTCCAAACCCGACTGAACGGCTGAGCCGACTGAGCCATACCCCCTGAGGAAAACACTTTCTTCGCCCAGCCATCAAAACGCTTGTCGTCCCTATCAGGAGGAATGGTAGGATACGATGCCTGCTTAGCTGGGGCCGTAGCCGCCTGCACCACCAAACTCTCCGGAGTGGGGTGCGTGGTCAAGTAGCAGGGGTCACTACTGGCTGGGCGGTATTTTCGCAGCAAAGACTTGCCCACTGCCGGGAGACTCTCTGGATCAGTCAAAACTGCTGCCACCCTTCTTTGTAGAGCCATATGGAATGGCAGTACCGGGTCAGTGGGTGGACCTTGGTCGAGGATATCCGTCAGGTCATTCTGCACAAAATCAAACGGATGCGCCGACCACCCCAAGTAGTCAGTGACCCTCGACATAAGGCGCCGGTACGATGACTCGGCATGGGTGCCAGGCTCAGGCCTACAGAACTCCACCTCCGGAGAGGTGTCCAGACCACTGGGGTCATGTAGTGACTGACGCAGGTCCACAATCTGGCTATGACCAGAAAGAATCTCGTCTGGTACCGTGTCAGGAACCAACCCATCTTCAGAACCTTCTTCCACGTCGGAAATATACTTCATAGGCTGGAAAGTGGGCATTGAATAAGGGAGAAAGACATGTTTTGCCTTGGCCAGAGCCTTTCTAGGGGGGTTCCCCCGTGCCACGGGGTACTTCCGACGCCACAGCCTCGAAAGGCGTCGAGTGAAACGGCGGCGAGTCAATCGACGTCGAGCGTGGCGCCGACAGCGTCGACACAGGCCTCGAGGGCAGAGCCCAGAGCGTGTCCTTCGACAGCCTGGGCGCCGATGGCGTCGACGACTTCCTCGGAGGCGGAGCCTCGAGAGAGCCCGTCGACGACCTCTGCGCCACCGGCGTCTACGTCTTCTTCGAAGACTTCACAGGTGCACATGGGCTCGAGCGCGTCGAGGACCGGGACCTGGAACGGGCATGACTAGACAGGTTCCCCTTGTCTAGGCGGGACCTCACCCGCGAATCGTGCCGACCACCCGAGCCCGAAGGCGTACGAGCGGTGTCTCTAGTACGGTCACGGCCGACCCCACTCAGAGGCGCGGACGGACCGGAGCCCTGCGATTCAAGAATCGCCAACATTTTCTTCCCGAAGGAAGCCCATTCCTCCGGAGAAGAACGCTTGGTGGGATAAGAAACCCGCCGACGGGCCGAGTCCTCGGATGAGGACGGGGTAGGCGACCGATGACTGGGCTTCCAGGAGTGCCTTGAAGAGGCAGAGGAGTGGCAAGACCCACTCCGTGACCAAGACCCCCTAGACTCACGACTACGATGCAGAGAGTCGCCCCTCGAATCGTCCGTCGAAAGCCCAGTGGACCTCGCCTTCTGGGGCTTGGACACATTACCGACCGACAGCTTCTTCTTACGTTCTTACAATCATCTGTGTCGTGGGCCTCCCCGAGGCACCAGAGGCAGGCGTCGTGCGAGTCCGTCACCGACATATTGGACCCGCAGTCCCCACACTTCTTGAAGCCCGGACGCGGGGTGCAAGAAGAGGAAGACATCCCGATAATACTTTTACAAAACTAACAGGTTCAAAGAACCGAAAGAACAGAAACTCCAAAGAGTCGAGGCGCAACGAGATCTCCGAAGTCAACACGTTCGCAGAAAAAACGGAACTAAGGCTATGGGCGTCGTGCGTCCTACTTATAACATCTGGTGACGTCGGCCGAGGTCCTCAAGGACGGCATATCGACGTCATCGACGCAGACGCCGAAAAGATTTTCTGAAGCAGCAGAACTGTGGTGATTACTGTCATAGATATGGAATACGTCGGAGGACCCAATCCCCTCGGAATTGTGTTACTAGCTACCTTCACCACCTTACTCTCACTCGCAATAGTCTTGCCTAGCATAAACTGTAACGGGATAACTATGAAACCTGCCCATAACTACCATAACTACCCAACACCATCCAGGAAGAAAAGCATAACCATCACCAGGTCTATGTTTCTACCCCACCACAACTCTGTAGCTCCGAGCTACTTCCTACCTTACTGCTTACCACAGCCCATGTCACAGTCTTCTACCATCTCACCAGCAGTTAACAATGCCAATGTCCTCACACCCATCCAATGGATCCACTGCTACGCCACCAAACCTGTTGCCAGCCTACCTTGCCCCTTAAGAATTCGAAACTCCAGACTTGGTTCTAGATTCAGACTGACCTCCCTACCAATCTCCACTGATAGAACCCTAATCAAACGAAAGTCCACAGCCACTACGATTACCAAAAACATGACCTTGAACAGTCTTGCAAACAAAAAAAAACACCTGACTATCCCTGTTCTTCCAACAGTACAGCTGTGCTCAATAAAGTGCTCCTATCAAAGGAGCACTTATCAATGCCAGAACACCGAAGGCACATGTCTCTGACATTTCTGACCTTATCATTGCTAATCAGCTTGACTTCCTGGCCATAACAGAGAACTGGATACATACTGCAGCGGGACTCACACTTTCTTAGCCATTCCAGATAACTACACCATCACCAGACTTGACGGACAAACTTCTAAGGGTGGTGGAGTTGCGATTATTTCCAAGACTCACCTTGAATTAAGAGCATTGTCACAACTCCCATTCCCATCAGCAGAGTTACTTTCCTTGAAGCTCCCACTTTCAGTGTCTCGCACTGTAAAAATTCACCTCTTATATAGACCCCCAGGTTCTATTTTGACCTTCGAGGAAGATATTTTATAACTCCTCTCCACGAATACCAAACCTAGTTCACAAATCTTACTTCTTGGTGATTTCAACCTAGGCTTCCTCGACACCAATGATAACACCGCTACCACCATTGCCACCTTGATAGCAGAACTAGGCTTTTCTCACTGAGTCACCACACCTACACATAATCAAGGGTGAATCCTAGACTGGATTGTTGACCTTAATTGTGATACAAACATCCTTACTAATTCACCTTGTGCGTGGACTTACTACCACTTAGTTTCATTCACCTTACAGTCTAGCACTAATCTATACTTGCCTGCTGCTATAACAGCACAGGCACTAACCAGGACCAAAAAATAAATTCTCTACTGAGAACATTCTTCCTCTTTTACACCCTACCCTTGATGATTACCCAATGACCAATGTAGACACCTTTTCATTTGTTGACCTATACAACTCAACACTCAAACAAGCCATGGACACCTTAGCACCTCTAAAATTACGTAAAGCTCACCTTAACTCTTGGTTTACCCCAAGTCTTAAAACTTTACGCAATAACAAAAGAACAGCAGAAACAGCTTTGAAAACAATCCTTCAGTCACTAAAGACCTTTTTGCTAGAACTGCCAGCTGCTACGAGTCTGCTATCTTCCAATCCAAAAGTGACACTTTGTCATGCATCAGCCCTGGAGGTTCGTTCACCATTGGAGGTACCATTAACATGGCCGACTGTTACTTGTTAACAGTCTAGTCTTTTTTCCAACATGGCCAACGGGATCTATAACTTGCAAACCAGACCGGCGCTCTGCGCGTTGTATCGTCTATCGTTACGTGCGCTGCCAGTCTCTCTTAGCGACTAGCCTTTCAGCGTATATCCATTACCCCGCTTTTCCCTTGCCTTTATATTTTACTACAGCCTTCCCGCTACTTTTCACTTGCGGTGCTTCCGGGTTCTCAGGTAAGGTATTGGGATCTCTTTCGCCATCCTTTCTAGCACGACGTAGTTAGTACTTTGACTACGCGTCTTCTGTTTGTATGTCTATCGCGGCTATCTTTCTCAGCCTGCTCATAGAGTTCTGATTTCCTTCTACTCAGTCTGTTCGTTCCTTTGATCTAATCTTACCTAGACTTCTCTTTCCATTCCTCTTCTTCTTGTCTGTTGTCTAGCAAGAACGTCTCTCCCCCTCCCCCGTTCTATTAGTTTGCTTGATACCCGCTTACTTGATAAGTAGTCCTGCCCGGATGATTGTGACACCGCTCCGAGCTTGTTAGCCCAGAACTTTTCTTTACTTCTTATTGGAGAAGGAAAAACAGCAGACTGAGCTTCTACACTTCCTCCGTGTGCGGCTCCAGTGGGCATCAGCCGTCCAAGCCATCTTAAAGCTACAGTACCTAAGCTTTCACGGATACTTCTCCAAGGACGGACTAAATTTCGATTGGGGTTTTTTCTGCCATTTCGGCTTTTTCCCCACTTAAAGGGCGTGCTCCCCTTGTATCCTCCAGGTTTGCAATCTATCCAGATCACGGAGGCCACCGAGGGAGCGCGACCCTATCTACGTCAAAAAAAAGAGAAGTCGTCACAAGAAGGAGTAAAGATCAAGAAGAAGAAAGGAGTGGCAAGGTTGGAGGAGGTACGAGAAGAAACAGGTGAGGAGGAGTCAGGGGAAGAGGAAGCTCGGCTTGACACACTTACAACAACAGAATGACCAATGCCAAATCTGGAACCAGAGAACTCTTCACTATCCTCAGAGAGCTTGAGTCACTCATACCCCCCACCAAAACTTGTTCTAAAGATAAGGCTTGGTGTGCTAAGATTCAAGCAGCCTTACTAGACAAAATATCATTACTACAATCTAGTATTGCCTCGGACTCTGTCCCTCCTAAGAATGTTTCTTCTACTCCTAAACTTGATAGTCCATTCAACTCCTCTTCACTGTCCATCAAAGAGGTTGAAAACATAATATCAAGCCTCAAACCCTCTTGCTGGCAGGGCGACATTTGCCCAGCCAACGTCATTAAAGATGCAGCCAAAGAACTTGCACCACCCATTACCACCTTCATAAACACCTCATTTGAAACAAGCACAGTCCCGCCCAACTTAAAGAATGCGTGGGTCCTACCGTTGCTAAAAAAAAAAACACGAACATCGATCCCGACATCCCCACCAATTATAGAACTATCACCACCGTGCCTTTCTGCTGAAAATCTTAGACAAGGCTGCGCATTTACAAATATAAGCCCATCTAGAAACTAATTATCTTCTGGGCCCTGCAACGATCTGGGTTCAGACCTATGCACAGTACTGCGACAGCACTACTAGACCTAAAAACACAAATAGATGACCAAACAGATAAAGGCAAGATATCACTCCTACTGCTGTTAGATTGGTCAGCTGCTTTTGACCTGGTCAGTCATGAAGTTCTGTGTAACCACCTCACTTCTTCAGATAGCTTCTCTGACAAGGCCACAGCCTGGATACAGTCGTTCCTTGACCGTAGAACAATGCGAGTGTTCTCTCCCACAGCGTTGGCAGACCCTGCCCCAGTTATCTGTGGAGGGCCACAAGGGTCCTGTGTCTCTCCGACGTTGTACAATATTTTTACTAAGCCCTTGTCCGATGATCTGCACCACTACGTCCAAGAATTAAAACATCTAAACAAAATATACCTCTTCATTTGGGCATGGATGGCCACTCACAGCCGCTGTCTTAATGATGAGAAGACAGAATTACTCCTTACCGGCTCCGGTGCTAAACTTAAACTTGATAGCAGATATAAATCTTTTAACATCGACGGCATTAACATCTCAGTCTCCAAGGAAGTCAAAACATTAGGATTCTATCTTGACTCTACCCCATCTCTGACCAGGCAAGTAAATGCAACAGCCTCCGCCACTGCCTATACTTGCAAGCTTATAAACACTGGCAGGCCCTTCCTGTCACCAACTAGTTGCTCCACCCTAGCCAGAGCACTTATTTTATCCAAACTGGACTATTGCAACACACTCTATTTAGGTACCAAAAACCTGAGTAAACTGCAAGTATTGCAAAACAATTCACTCAGATCCACCTTTAATATACCACCATATATCCGAAATCAGGAGTAATGCCTGTTAGTTCTCGGTTAAGAGTAGAATCTCCTTGGAAACCACCACAAATGCATGTCCAACTCAGCACCAAAATATCTGTCAGACAGATTCACCAAAAACAAATCAGACAGTCGTACCAGAACTGCTCAACTACACTGCCTCAGAGTACCGAGATTTAACTTACAAAAATCTGGCGGCACTAGCTTCCCTGTCCTAGCCTCCAAATTATGGAACTCCTTACCCACTGATCTAAGAGTAGAACCTTGGTTCTCCCAATTCAGGTCCCATGCCAAAAAATGGCTCACCTCTCAGGAGAGTCAATAAAATGTCCTATCCCCTTGGACTTACCTGATGGTCCTACCCATTGTACCTATAGTTGTATAGATGAATAATGTACCCATATGCATACTACTATAAACTACTCCGACTTACCTGATGTTCTCACCTATAATAATAATTCTATAGATTAATAATGTATATAACTATTTCTTTACCTTGACACTTGTATTATATTGTATTTGTCTTTATTACCATTTGTGTAACCTTGCTATGGACCTTATGCAATGTGACTATTACAACTGTATAGATTAACAATGTTTTTCGCACCTACAAGTTACTTGCCCATCTATCCTACTGTATATAACTGTTTTGACCACTGCATCTTGATACTTTCATTATATCTCACCTGCCTTTATCACTATTTGTGAAACCTTTGATTTGTATCTTAAGCAATGCGCCCAGTTACCTGAGGGTTAGGTGCGCTATACAAATAATTAAATTCAATTCAATTCAAAAATACACAGTGAACTCGAATCCTTAAATAGCTCACCTCAGGTGTAACAATCAATCACTGAATACAAATTTACATTCTGCAACAGAACAAACACTCTTGCAAGCGGAAGAAAATAATGCTTCTTCTGGCAAGTCACCCTCCTTCACGTTCTGTTACCAGACCTCGCTTAGCCTCTGTCAGTCTTTTTCACAGATCTATGCTTCCCTAAGCACTCTCCAAAAATAACGAGTAATCATTCCAGTACAAATACAGTCCCCCTTCCCTTTCACTGCATAACCACAGCCTTGCAGCCTCTCACCGGCAGGTTTAAGGTGGCCAATCTTTTCAGTGACTTTGCAGTGACTCCCTCACCAAACAAGCTACCATGCAGTAGTTGTCACAACTATCATCTGAAGAGCTCTCATGTTATCCCATCTCCGACTTCAAAGATTCACAGTTTAGCATTTTTAATGGCAACACCAAAATGATAAGAATCAGCATACAAGAAATAAAACCATTTCTACACAGGCTTACTACATAAGGGATGGGGCAAGTTGAAGGCTCTGAATCAGGTCAGACTGGACAGGAAGAGCAGGGGGGACCTTCCTGTGCAATATAAACTGCAATGTTGTGTCTTTAAAGATTGCTATTTCGTATGTGTCATGGCTCTCCATGAACCTGTCTGGATCAAAAAGGTTCCTTAGGCTCTTTGCTTCCAGCATTGGGGAAGGTACTGTCTCCAAGATCTTTGGAAGTGAGTACCTATTCATGTTGTCAAACCCCACAATTTCAATATCACTGCCGTTATCAACAGAGGAACAATAGTTCTCCTTCATCCCAAGCACATGTAGCTATGGCCTCATGGGATGCTGCAAAGGTTTCAAATGCTGTTAACCAGCATAAGGTCCATATGAGCACCATCCACATTTGGAACTAATCCTAGTTCCAATGGTTTAGTGATATCAATCAGTGCGAAGGGTCACTGATGAATACAGAACATCAACAGTTGCAAAGAGCTCTGTTGGGCCCCACACAATGTTAACTGAGGACTAAGCAGTAACAAATCTAATGGGTTAGCTAAGGCGGGAGAAAGTGGACTGTATCCACTTTATTTGTGCCAGTGACTCCTGTCCATTGCACCAAGTGGTTGGAGGGAATCTCGTGGACTCTGTTACCATATACTGAGGTGATGTGGAGAATTATCAGGGATGATGACTCTTCTTTATTGGGTGAGAAAGACTGTCTGCCCGATATTGCAACCAAGTCACAGTACCAATATCGCAACCAGCCATCTGTCTGCCTCAGAGTAGGACCGATAGATTGGGGTGGATGAAAATCCCACCAGTGAAACTGAATTGGTGAAATTTGCCAACAATTCCGTTGCACGTAGCTGGGCATATTTCCAGCTATTTACCACACTTTTGGTGAGGGGTTTATTTGCAGCAGAATGGTAATCTGCATCACAAGCTGTGAAACACAACACAAAAATGAAATTTCAGCAAAAAATGAACTCCAAAGGGGCAAAACACCTTTTTCCTGTGCACAATTTAGTTTTAAAAAAAACATTCACAAAAACAAAATGTTAGGTGGAAAAAGGTCCCAAACTGTCAATTCGGCTCTATGGGTAAAATTTGCCCAGAATCCACACAATTTTCACACGGAGCTAAATTAGCCATGTTCGCCCACCCCTAGTGACGGATCTAGACATTAACATTTCTCAAACCCACTGGTTAGGAACTACCAGGACCCAAAGAAACATTGTATCAGGGATTGCATCTGCCAAGAAACATTGGGTTTAGAAATCCGAAGCTCAGAGCAGAACCCGAAATTGCTTTCAGGAAGATTAGAAAAATATGCTATGGGAAGACACTATCACATTCAGAGAGACCCCTTAGTCAACAGTTGCAGATCCATGAAGGAAAAAACTAGCATATTCCATACCCCCTGTCTGCAGAAATGTTTGTGAAGAACATATGTATACACCCCCAGACTGCACC